>NW_006289395.1:2845466-2854544 GCF_000327345.1 Myotis davidii
TGGCTGGACACTGCCTTTGCTCCAAAAAAATTAAGATACCTAAGAGTAAACTTAACTAAGGAGGTAAAAGGCCTGTACTCAGAAAACTACAAGACATTGAAAAAAGAGATAGAGGAAGACATAAACAAATGGAAGAATATACTGTGTTCATGGATTGGAAGAATCAACATCATTAAAATGTCCATACTACCCAAAGCAATCTATAGATTCAATGCAATTCCCATTAAAATATCAATGGCATACTTCAAAGACCTAGAAAAAACTCTCCAACATTTCATCTGGAATAAAAAAAGACCCCGAATAGCTGCAACAATCTTGAGAAAGAAAAACAAAGTTGGAGGGATTACAATACCAGATATCAAGCTATATACAAAGCCACTGCTCTCAAAACTGTCTGGTATTGACACAAGAACAGACATATAGACCAATGGAACAGAACAGAGAACTCAGTTATCGACCCAAGCCATTATGCTCACTTAATATTTGACAAAGGAGGCAAGAGCATACTATGAAGTCAAGATAGTCTCGTCAATAAATGTTGCTGGGAAAATTGGACAGATACATGCAAAAATTAAACTAGACCACCAACTTACACCATACACAAACATAAACTCAAAATGGATAAAGGACTTAAACGTAAGATAGGAAACCATAAAAGTTCTAGAAGAAGCCATAGGCAGCAAAATAGCTTATCTCGGATAAGGGTTTAATCTCCAAAATTTATAGCAAACTCATACAACTTAATAAAAAGAAGATAAACAATCCAATCAAAAAAATGGGCAAAGGACCTAAATAGACACTTTTTGAAAGAGGACATACAAAAAGCCATGAGACATATGAAAACATGCTCAAAGTCACTAATCATCTGAGAGATGCAAATCAAAATGACCATGAGTTACCATCTCACATGGAGTCAGAATGGCTATCATCAACAAATCAACAAACAAGTGCTGGAGAGGATGTGGAGAAAAAGGAACCCTCTTTCACTGCTGGTGGGAATGCAGACTGGTGCATCCACTGTGGAAAACAGTATGGCATTTCCTCAAAAAATTAAAAATGGAACTTTCATTTGACCCAATAATCCCACTTCTAGGAATATATTCCAATAAAACAGAAACACCAGTCAGAAAGTATATATGTACCCCTATGTTCATAGCAGCACAATTTACCATAGCTAAGATTTGGAAACAGCCTAAGGGCCCATCAGTAGATGAGTGGGTTAGAAAACAGTGGTATATCTACACAATGGAATACTATACTGCTGTAAAAAAGAAGGAATTTTTACCATTTGCAACAGCATAGATAGAACTGGAGAGCATTATGCTAAGTAAGGTAAGTCAGTCAGAGAAAGATAAATACCACATGATCTCACTCATTTGTGGAATATAATGAACAACATAAACTGATGAACAAAAATAGAACCAGAGTCATAGAAACATCGAACAGACTGTCCAACCTATGAGGGAAGGCGGGGGGTGGGCGTGGGGGTAAGAGATCAACTAAAGGACTTGTATGCATGCATATAACCAATGGACACTGATGCGGGAATGGTGAGGACATGTGCTAGGGGGTGGGGCCGGCAGGGGAATGGTCAATGGGTGGAAAAGGAGACTTATGTAATACATTAAACAATAAAGAATTTAAATGTAAAACAAGAAAAGAAAAGATGCAATAAATAAGAGGGAGGAGAGAGAGAACAAGATGTAATAACTGAACAGGAGAGATAAGACAGGATGGAATAACAGAAGGAGGAATAAGAAAGGATGTGAGTTCAATCCCCGGATAGGGTGGTGGAACTGATCAATGTTTCTTTTTCTCTCCCCCCCCTCTCCCTTCCTCTCTCTAAAATCAATAAAAACACAGACTTAGGTGAGGATTTTTAAAAAATTAAAAAGAAGAGAGAATGACCAGATGTATAATATGCAATTGGAAGGTTGATTTAATTAAGGATTGAGAAGTATTCATTTGATTTAGCAGCGAAGAAGTCATAGGATCATGTGAAATCCATATAGGTAGAGTGGAGGGAGCAAAAGCCAGCTTGGAGTCAGTAGAAGAGGAGTGAGGTGAGGAAATGGAGGCAGAGTGTACCCACAATTCTGGAGAAATTTTGTAAAGGAAAGTAGGGAAATGAGACAATAACTAGAGAAAATAGGATTAAAGGAGAGCTTACAAAAGGGTCCAGTAGAGTGGGAGAGATTGGAATAAAAGTGAAGGAAAAGGATGGTCCATTCTATAAATATACTAAGACTGAGAAAAGCGATGAAATTCAGAGCCAGGAATGGGAGGTGGCCCTGAATTGGAGGAGAGACCTCCACTGTGAAAGGAAGAAGATGGCTTGGCAGTAGAAATGTAAGACCATTTTCATCCAATGGCATCTACTTTTTCTTTTAAGCAGGATGTGAGATTATTTTCTAGAATCAAAGGGACTAATGAAAATTTGAAGAGGGTGGGCAAGATTTCAAATAGAGAGAAATATAGTGATTGAGCAGGTTGGCAGTGTAACTCCAGCACTGAAGGCCCAGTGGGTTAGTGGTTGGGAATATATAGTGGTACCATTTTCTCTGAAGTTTGGAATAGTAAATTATCAGATTCATTTAGGTATAGTGTTTTTTACACTCAAGTATAATGGAGGATGGGAAATAGCAAGGAATTTTACAGTGTTGTCAAGAAAGTAGACAAAAAGATAGATGATGAATGTTTCCGTAGTTGGGAGAGAAATAAAAGTAGAATAGAGGCTGATGAAAATGAAAAAAAAGTAAAAGGCAAGAATAATGAAAATGTCGATGGTGTTGACCTGTTATGTTGGGAATAGTCCAAGCAAGCTAGAAAATCAGGAAGGAGATGTTTGGTTTGGTGACTTTGAAGCTGGATATTTTCGGGAGTAAGGTTATGGAAGAGGAAGGTAGAAGAGAGGGCAGTGGAGGCAGGGAGTCAGTGTTTTGGATGAATGATCCATGTGGACATTGAAGTCTCCCAGGAATATGACAAGACTATGAAGAGAGAAGAGGTGCCAAAATCTTTGATGAATGAAGTCAGTAGATGGTAGCGATAGGGATGTGGAATTGCCGAATAGCATGATTCTCAAAGAAGGAAGAGCTTCCTACAACAGGTTAAGCAGCAATGGAGACCGAGGGTGAGGGATGATTTTATGTCTAGCTCAGGACTAGAGTTCTTAAAACATGAGAGAATAATGGTTATCTCTTAAGAGAGCTTCCAGGGAAGCTTTGTTTTCAGGGAGGGGCAGATTTCAATGTAAGCCAAGCAATGAGGGCAGTGTTCCAAGGAATGTAAGAAATCCCATGTTTTCCCAGGATGGTCAGTATTAGGTGAGGGTACAACTAAGATTGGCTACTGTTATCAGATTCTACCTTCTTTTCCTGCCTCTTGCTGAACATTTGCCTATTTATTCATTTCCCCCTTAAGTGAATAACCAAATGAAATGGCAGTGTGGAATTGGACTAATAGGTTGTAACTTTTAGCAGATAATTGGATAATGTATTAAGGCCAGTTGTTTTCTAAATTACTTTAAAGTTAGCTCAAGATGTAGTGTTAAAGTAATCAATCCAATGATCACTACAAAATAAGGGAAGCCAGAGGGAAACTTCCCCAGGAACTGAGGTCCAGAAGTGTTCAGCTGAATAATTTAACCTATTAGATAACAAGATTTGATTCATTTTATATTGTTTCTTTAAATAGGTTATATAATGGTCTTGTAAGATCTCTGTTAAGTTTTAATGGACAAGATTCTTGCTTGCTCCCTGTCTGCTAAAAAATGAGATAAATAGAAGGCCCATGCTACCTTTAGCACGTGTAAATCTCTAGTAGTAATGTCACAGATTATACCTTTTAATTATACATAAAATGAAGGTTATACATTATAATCATGAATTGTCATAACACCATAGAAAGGTACAATGTAGCAACCTAAACACAAAATAATGAGAGAAGGAAACTGACTTTTAAAAAATATTAATTGGCCTTCTTTTGCTATCAGAAGTTCTGGGAAGAAGCCTTGTAAAAGATGCAGCAGTTTTCAAAGAAAAGAATACTTCAAATATATTCATTCTTAATTCCTGTTTACCTTCTAATTAATTAATATAATACCAAGAGAGGAGGCTCAGTATAACAAACAACTAAACATCTGCAGGTCACAAAAAAGAAAAATCTCATGTTTAAAAAGGACCAGTGCCCTGGCCGGTGTTGCTCAGTGGTTGGAGTGTTGGCCCATGCACTGAAGTGTCTTGAATTCAATTTATGGTCAAGGGCATGTACCTGGATTGTGGGTTTGCTCCCTGCTCCCAAATGGGGCTCATGCGGGAGGCAGCCAGTCGGTGTCTCTCTCACATTGATGTTTCTTTCTCTCCCCTTCCCGCTCTTCCTCCCTCCCTCCCTTTCTTCCACTCTCTCTAACAATCACTCCCACTATCTCAAAGGCAATAGAAAAAATATCCTCATGTGAGGATTAAATAAATAAATAAATAAATTGGACCATAAAATCTAGAACATATTTCCCCCTTAAGGGATTCTAATGCCAACTTAATAGTTCATATCATTATAGGGGAGAGTTTGTATTTTAAAGTGTGTTATCTAAATTTTTTACTTTCTCTTCTATTTTGTGTTGGTACTGTATTTTTACTCAGCTTTGGGATCAAGACTGTTTACTTCATTAAGAGAAATCTGCCAGGTGAGGTTTAACAGGTACTCTATGTTCTGTATGCCTAAGGTCTGCCTCTAGGGTTCACCTGCTCCCCACAGGGGCATGTATGGGTTAGAGCACTTACTAACCAGGATTGACCTGGCTGCTATACTCTTATTTTTGGTGACTAAATCCTTCTCCATTAGATGCAAGCAAAATTTTTATTTCTTTATTTGTTGCCTAAAATGGTAAAACACCTGGGGTGGGGCAGGAGCCAGGTTGAGAGGGCAATGGGGAAGAAGGGGGATATGTAATACTCTCAATAATAAAGATTTTTAAAAACAAAGAAATGCAAATAAATTTTTTATTTGCAAAAACTGTAAGTACAAAACAGAGTGACAAAGATTTTCACATTTTGTGCATTTCTTTGGTCACCTTCCAATATTTGGGTGAATTACTCTTCACTTATGATTTTTGTGTGAACCTCGCGGCTCTTCACCCGCAGCTTGTTGACCTGGGACTCGGCGATGTCAGCCCGCTCCTCGGCCTCTTCCAGCTCGTGCTGGAGCTTGCGGAACTTGGAGAGGTTGACGTTGGATTGTTCCTCCTGAGGATGAATGGAAATGCATTCAGGAGTGAATAGAGTTCAGAATTTCTAGTTTCTTAAGAGAGTGGGTGTTGAGTTTTCTTTTTACTTCAAAATGATTCACTCTATCAAACCTTTTTAAAAACCTAGAGAAATGATCTGGAACATTTTTTTTTGGTATTAACGTCTCTCATGAATCTTGAACTCATGGATAACAAGGAGGGACAGGTGACATTTGTCTCCAAGGTGCTCTAAAAGTTCTCCTTTTAGAACTTTTAACATCTTAGAGCAGCGGTTCTCAACCTGTGGGTCGCGACCCCTTTGGGGGTCAAATGACCCTTTCACAGGGGTTGCCTAAATACATCCTGCATATCAGATATTTACATTATGATTCATACCAGTAGCAAAATTACAGTTATGAAGTAGCAACGAAAATAATTTTATGGATGGGGGTCACCACAACATGAAGAACTGTATTAAAGGGTCGCGGCATTAGGAAGGTTGAGAACCACTGTCTTAGAGCTACTCCTAAAGTGCCAACTTTCCAGCCTCTTCTTTCTTCACAATCCTGAGAATGGAACCAGACCTTTAACAATGCAGACATGGCCCTAGCTGGTTTGGGTCAGTGGATAGAGTGTTGGCCCGAGGACTGAAGAGTTTGATTCCAGTCAAGGGCAACTACTTCAGTTGTAGGCGTGATCCCCTTCCCTGGTGGGGGCACATGTGGGAGGCAACCAATCAACGTGTATCTTTCACATCAATGTTCCTTTCTCTCTTTTCCTCTCCTTCCTTCCTCCCAGTCTCTCTTCTTTCCCTCTCTTCCACTTTCTCTAAAAATCAATGGGAAAATATCCTCAGGTGAGGATTAACAACAACAAAAATGCAGACATGCAATCTATATTATTCCAAACCAATAGCCTTGAGTATAAATTATACTCATGCAATTTAAGGCAGTTTTGGAATTAAACAAGAAGTTGATTATTTCCTAAAATAGAATGGTTTCTGATTATGTTTAAATATATAGCAATGAATTTGAGAAGCCCAGTCCTGGTTTAGTCTCTAGTAATCATACTTTTTTAAAAGGCTCATTTAGAACCATCCAAAATATGTCATTCAAATTTAGAACATTAATAAAACTTAAATAAATAAATAATAGAGTTTGAAAAAAAAACCCTCAGATCTTCCTCTTACAGATAAAGAAAGTTGGAGCTAGAGAAAGGTTAACTAAGTCCTCTCTGTCTCTCTCTGACCTTAGAGGTTTAGAGGTCAGGGGGAAAATAAAAATTATAAATGAACACAGGAACTAATTTATGATAATAATTCTGTATAGCCATACTTTTATACTTGGGAAATTGATGTTACTTGATCATTATTTCCCATGAATCACAGGCTGGGGGAATGTGATAAGGTGGGATGCTAAGAATTCATGGTGTATATAATGATATTTCAAACAGTGTTTCCAATATACAATTCCTGTTTTCTTCTTGCCCTGCAAATCTGTTCTCCCCTTAGCTTTTTATTTTAATAATACACCACACACCTAGTTAATCAAACCATAACTTGACAAATTATCTTTGATTTCCTTTTCTCACCTCCCAAGTGCTACCTATTAGCATATCTTGTAGTTTCTACCTCCAAAATAGCTCCACTTCTGTCTGTATGCACCACTACTATCCTAATCCAAGCCATGGGACCACCTGAAAAGCCTCCTAGAATATTTTGGGTACCTATGGTACCCAAAAATCATCCTCCATCTAGTAGCCAAAATACTCTTTTAAAAAATATAAACCAGGGCATGACTGACCAAATGCAAAAATCCTGTGGCTTCCAGTGTCCCATTATGCTTAGAAAAAAGCCAGACTTCTTATTATGACCTAAAAGACCATGTGATCCTCCTCCTGCCAGCTCTTCAGCTCTATCTCTCCTGCAACTTCCCTCATTATTCTACTTCTCGAACCAGTCTCTTTTCCACACAAAAGCTTTGCATTTGCTCTTCTCCATCCCTAGAACGAAAATTTTCCCTGGCTTATCAAGTGGTTGGTTTCATCTCATTCTTTAGACCTTCATTGAACCATTTCCCTTTAATCTTTCCTCATTTTACCCTTTTTTCTTTCATCCCTTTAACCAAATTAGCTTGGACATATCTGAGAACTGGAAGCTGCCTAATTACCAGGAGAGATTCTGAACTCACCGCTTCCTCAGCTTGTCTCTTGTAAGCTTTCACCTTTGCTTGCAGTTTATCCACCAGATCCTGGAGCCTTAGTACATTCTTGCGGTCTTCCTCAGTCTGAAATTATTATATTTGAAAGAGTGAGTTTCTTGAAAGTACAAAGACCATCATATTTTGTTGTATATTTGGTTTTTAATCCTCTGTAGACGGGGGTGAAAACCTAGACAGGCCATTTTCCTTACTTGGTAAGTGAGTTCCTTTACTCTTCTTTCATGTTTGCGTAGACTCTTGACAGTTTCAACATTGCGCTTCTGTTCACCTTCAACTTCTGCTTCAAGTTCACGTACCTGCAAGAAAATGGGAATTTTAAAGACATTTATTACGATGCATTCATTTAATGGATTTCTACTCTTCAAATGGCCTGTAGTACTTCTTTTACTCTGCTTTAATTGTAGTTACTGATACCCTAGTCTAATCTCCCCCTTATAAGCTCTTGGCAGCAAGGAATATCTCTCATTCATCTCTGTATGCCACACATCATCCAGTAGTGTTAGGTATTGAAAAGTCATGCATTGGATAGGAATGAGATGCAAAATATGCTGATCAGAAGACCCACCCTGGCCTCCAGTTTCTGGATCTGCTTCTTCCCGCCCTTCAGGGCCAGCTGCTCAGCCTCATCCAGACGGTGCTGCAGGTCCTTCACCGTCTGCTCCATGTTCTTCTTCATCCGCTCCAGGTGGGCACTGGTGTCCTGCTCCTTCTTCAGCTCCTCGGCCATCATGGCCGCCTAATTAGCAGTAAATTAAAACCGTTCAGAAAGCTGAGATAGCACATTAAGATTCAGATTTGACCACCACTGCATTGCCCTCTGCTCACATCAGTGATGGCCTTCTTGGCCTTCTCTTCTGCGTTGCGAGCTTCCTGGACAATGTCCTCCATCTCTCCCTGGATTTGGGAGATGTCTGTTTCCAGCTTCTTCTTGGTGTTGATCAGGCTGGTGTTCTGGTTAAAACATCACATTTAAAAATATTAAACACATGAGAGAAAAATTAGGATGCCCGCTGTTCTAATGAAATCACAAACTAGTTAATTAACTAATTGGTGTCCCTCCTTCTTACATAAAGTATCTCAGGTGACAATGTATTTTTAAAAGACAGTCAAGACTTGATGTCAAAATTAAGATAAACAAAATATTGTTTTAAATTTTATCCTCCATGAAACATTATGAATAAATTTTTAAATAATACTAAAATGTGAGCAAGAATTTGATTTTCCTTCTTCTGTATTTTTCACTCTTCTCCTATTCTATCTATTCACCTGGGTGTGCAGGAGCTGGACACGCTCACTGGCATCCAGCAGCTCCTGTTCTGCGATCTTCCTGCTCCTCTCCGTCTGCTCCAGGGTGGCCCTCAGCTCCTCAATCTCAGCCTGCAGCAGGTTGGCTCTGCGCTCAACCATGGCCAGCTGCTCCTTCAGGTCCTCCTGGCCCCGGAGAGCGTCATCCAAATGTAGCTGGGTGTCCTGTGGGATGAAAGATCATTGAGACATCTTGTTCTCAGGGCTTCAGCCACCCCACCTGCTCTGGGGCCATCTCTTGACCCCTTTTACCTTGAGAATGCCTTGTGTGTTCCTGTAGTTCTTCAGGGCCTCAGCAGCCATGCGGTTGGCATGGTTCAACTGGATTTC
>NW_006289395.1:2854638-2859335 GCF_000327345.1 Myotis davidii
CTCAGCATCCAGCGAGCTCTGCATGGACTCCACCACTCTAATGTGGTTTCTCTTCATCTGGTCAATCTCCTCATCCTTTTCAGCAATTTTCCTGTCAATTTCAGACTTGACTTGGTTCAACTCAAGCTGGATGCGCAGGATCTTTCCCTCTTCGTGTTCAAGAGATGCCTGAATGACAGCGAGGGTGACATTAGCGGGGAATGGAAGTATGTAGTATTCTAGAAATAGGAATGAGTTCCTACTTTTTTGCCACCATAACATATCTTTATTCTATTATAGAAATTTCTACAATGTTCTATTGTTGGTTTTATATATGTCTATCTCCCCAGCTAGATAGTGCCCTTGAGGGCAAGGCCCTTAACTTCATCTTTGTTTTCTCAATGTCTAGCACAGTTCCTGACATACAATTATGTTACTTGTATACATGGTCCATTCTCCATCCCCATACTCATATGCAGAGAAATTAGGGTCGATTGCACACAAGAATTGGTGAATCAAGAGTGTACAATAATATGTCTACCTCTGCCTCCTCTAAAGCAGCCTGAAGTTCAGACTTTTCTTGTTCAATTTGCTTCTTTAATTTTTCAAGTTCATGGATACGTTTCCCTCCTTCTGCAATCTGCTCAGTGAGATCAGAAATCTCCTCTGTTGGTGAACAAACATAGAGAAAATTGTTCATTGAGGGAAAGCATTATTTAACTATTTGTTAAAGAAAAGGTGAAATGTGCTCACGTTGCAAATTCTTATTTTCCCTCTTTAAGGTTTCAAGATGGTCTAAGGATTCCTCATAAGCATTCTTAATCTTGAATAGCTCTGTGCTGAGGGAGCGGGACTCCTTCTGGGAAGCTTCAAGTTCAGCATGAGTTTCTTCATACTTCTGTTTCCATTCAGCCAGAATCTGAGGGGCAAGGAATGGTCAAGAAATTTAGTGGAGAAAGTTTAATGTAATGAAACCATTTATTCTGGCATCTCTGAGAGTTGAGATGATCTAGGTCTGAGAAATTATGATGAATGAGAACAGTGGAAACCACAAGAACATATCCCTCCCCGCTCCCCACAACCTACCCATGAAGCAGAAGCTACTGAGAATAATCCTCAGATGGTTTGAATAAGGCACAATTACGGTAGCAAGCTAGCTTGAATTATATGTTGGATGCTGAGGCAGAAGCTTCTGCAGAAATCACCTTGTCAAAGTTCCTCTGCTTCTTGTCCAGGGCTGCGCAGGCAGCATTAGACCTCTCCACATCAAGCATGAGGTCCTCCACTTCATTCTGGAGCCTCTGCTTCGTCTTCTCAAGGGAGGCACACTTGGCGTTCACGGCTTCTACGTGTTCCTCAGCGTCCTGCAGACGCTGGGCCAGTTTCTTTCTGAAAAGTGAAATAGGGACAATAGAAGTGAATGGTCATCAGCAGAACTCGGTGTTCAAAGTGGGTACAAGAGAGTGATTTCCACAGTCAGACTCTTACTACCATGCTTTTCAACTTGTTTTGGAGGTCCAGTTCTGTATTAACTCCTTCCGCTCTCTTACCAACCAAATGCTGAAAATAACCCAAATTTCAATATCTCTGTACTTCATACTAGTAGTCTGACTTTAAGGCAATCCATGATCAGCCCAATGCAACATTTTACCCTTCAAGGTAGCTGATTCATTACTCCTTTATAGAATCTTAATATCTACCTTGAATTACTGTTATTTATATCTCTTCTCCACTGAATTTTGACCTCCAGAGGGTAGAATCTATATTTTGCTAATCTTTGTGCTAGTATTCTTGTAGGCTGTCATACATTTTAAGTACTGAGATGTTATATTAATTGAATTTAAATAAAATATACTTGATTTTTGTCTAATTGTATCCCCTATTTTCTTAGTTTTTCATAAATCCTTTAATAAAAAGCTTTCCCAAATCAATGTAAATTTTGCTTTGAGAGCTCAACTCAGAATCTCTTCCATAGCATCTAACAAAGCATGGTAATTCCAACAATATGGTTGTACATTAGCCATAGATTAAATGAATAGATCTCTTCTTAAACTTTCTGTTGAATAAGTAAGTCTATTCTGTCCAGATTCTCCCTCTTATAGTTCAGTGTTGGACTTTATATTGCATTGTATATTTATGAAACAGTTTTCTTTCTTATTAAAAAATTTTACCTACTTTTTATTTTATTGTCTTTAACAATATACTTATGCCCCCACTTTTTCAATATAGCCATATTTTCACATCTCCAAGGGAGGAGCTATGCTTTAAAGCCTAATTATTTTTCTTTCACAGGCCTATCATCTTGGAGCAATATTTTTGTTAGTTGCTCAGAAAGATGAGAGGCAGAAGAGAGTATAATTAATTGTTATTCTATCTACAACTCTCCCCCTTTTTAAAAACAACCATTCAGCTCCCTCTTCCCTTATGTCCTTTCTAAAAAAAAAACTACTTTCCTTTCGTTTTTTCTTTGTTTTGAGAGCAATGGATATTTGCTCACTTACTAGAGGTAGCAGATGCACTCTGTTAAGAGAGATGCTTCATTTTAACTAAATCTAGAACATACTTGGCCTCCTCCAGCTCCTCTGTGCGCTGGATGGCGTCCGTCTCATATTTGGTCCTCCACTGGGCAACCTCGCTGTTGGCCTTGGACAGCGCCCTCTGCAGCTCGGCCTTGGCTTCCTGCTCCTCCTCATACTGTTCCCGCAGCAGGTCACAGTCGTGGCGGGAGGACTGCAGGGCGTGGGCCAGAGCACTCTTGGCCTGAAAACATAGAGATTGGCAATTTAGTCATATATGTTTAAAGTTATATTTAGTACCTACGTTCCTATAGGTCACCAGAAGAAAACAATGATAATGACCAGAACAATAAAAAGTAAGGCTTACCTTTATCTCCTCTTCAAGTTGCCTTTTTAGCTCCTCAATCTGTTGTGTGAATGCTTGTTTGCCCCTTGAGAGCTGAGAAAGCATCGAGTCCTTTTCATCCAGCTGGCGTGAAAATTCACCTATAAAGACCAAGATCCAGAAAATTCAACTGTACTGTGGACATTAAAGCTCTACATTAAAACTGGAGCAGGGCAAGGGAGCTGGGTCAAAACATGATGGAAAGCATGGATTTCAACAAACCACCAACATCCACTTCAATATGTAAATATGAGAAGTATGGAAAACCTTGAGGCAGATTACATGCTTATGAACAACACAAAGATTTTCTTGATCTTTTGATCACCATAGAAATTGTTAAGAAACATGTGAAAAGTAAATCAAACCAACAGAACATTCCAGTGCCTTTTGTGAAAGGCAATAGTTTTGTACTAGTTTATCTTCTATTGAATCAAAAAATTATTCTGTAGAAACAGGAGGCTTTGAGTAGTTCCCTTTGTAAATAGAAGTGATGTTCAAAAGGAAATTATGGAATTATTTTTATATTAAGAAATGGTCAAGTATCCTTCCACTCCCAGAAGGAGTTGATGTATGGGATAACTAATTATATCATAAACAAAATGGCATTTATTTCCAATTCTTTAAGCACCATAATTCAGAAAACACATTATATTAAATGTAGAGAAAAAAATTTCAACACCATTATTGAACTGGTTAGCTGGAAGCCTTATCTCTGACATTTAATAAGAATCACAACTTGCATATTTTATATACCACTAAATTACTAGCAGTAAACATGTATTGAGGAAGAGAAACTATAAGGAGCATTTTTATTCTTTTAGAATACAGTTTTTCTTTTTCATAAGTGTACTTATCATCTGTATAACAATAATAAAAACCCCACTTTGAGCTTTGTTCTTGAAAGAACAACATTTGAATGAATATGAAAGTGAAGTGGTTCCAAACACTTTGATCTGCATATTGCTTTAATAGTCCAGATGACTTATAAAACAATTTCCTTCATGTTACCCAGGGGATGGAGAACTGTAGTAGAAAGGTGGATAAGTTGATTGGGGGAGGAATGAATGCACAAACTCCCCAGTTTGGATAATCAAAGTGCTCTGAACCTCACTGAATGTTCCTAGGCTGGGTTGTGGTCCTGAATATTTCCCTACTTCCCTGGGGTTAGCTACTAGCAATTGGAAAGACTTCAGGAAAAAGACTGCAGTAAGATTCTTGGACAGGTCATTTCATCACTACCATAACTTATCATCTTTAAAATTGGGATAACATTCTAAGGTAATGAGGATAATAAAGTAATAACTTGTTGGAGCATCTTGAAAAGTGAAAATAAATATTATGAGGATACTGCTTTTATTTAATAATTTTCATTAGAGTCAAGTCTGCTTTAAAATGTTAAAAAAACAAAAAGCCTGAATCTCTTTATTATTTAAAAACAAAAAGAAAGAAAGCTGTTCATGCCTGTGGTCAATAATGTGCTCATATGAGTGAGCACCTCTCAGGAAGAGAATATATGATCTCAAGTAAGTCAGTGCAGAGTTGTTTGTGTTTTTTGTTGTTGTTGTTGTTTTTAACAAATTGAGCATCCGAGGTAAATTTGTCATTGAAGGTCAACACTAGTAAGTGGCCCACCTGATTCCGTCTGCAGGCGAGCTCTCTGAGCCGTCAGGTCGTTGATCAGCCGCTGCTGCTCTTCTTCCTTTGTCTTAAGTTCACTCAGTTGATCCTCTAGAGTGCGGCACATCTTTTCAAGGTTTCCCTGTGTTCAAAAAGTGGCAGAAGACATTGCAAGCAAGTATTTGGACCATAGAAATTGT
>NW_006289395.1:2859928-2867193 GCF_000327345.1 Myotis davidii
TGGTCTGGCTGGGCTGAAGTTGCCCCACCAGCTTCCTCCAGCCGCTCACTGATCTCCTCCAGTTCCCGGGAGAGGTCCGAGCGCTGCTTCTCTGCTTTGGCCCGAGAGGCCCGCTCTGCCTCGATTTCCTCCTCCAGCTCCTCAATGCGGGCCTGGGAGTGATGAAAAACACAAACTTAGCTTGTGTCAGTAATTTTCTCATGTGGATTTCACTGGTGGAAACCAGGTACTTACCTGTAACTCCTTGATCTTCTTCTGTAGCTGCATCCCGAGGGCCTGTTCATCTTCAATCTTGCTTTGCAGATTGCTCATTTCAAACTCTTTTCTATTAGAAAAGCACTTGTGGTTAGTGACATAAATACTAATATTAATTTCCCCCATTAAACTTTTGTCTTTGATGCTTACTTTTTAAACTTTTCATCAAGTTGCTGTTTGTCATTTTCAACATCCATTATGGATTCTTGGGCCAATTTTAGGTCTCCCTCCAGTTTCCTCTTTGCTCTTTCTAGATCCATCCGGATTTTCTTTTCTTGTTCCAAAGATCCTTCAAGCTAAACGTTAATAATCCATGAATACAGTTCCTGGCATGTTATCACCTTTTGTCCCAAGTTGAACTTACAAATATTTAACTCATGTAATCAGCAAATTATTTTGATTTTTCTTTGAATTAGACAAATCTATCCCATCTATTACTTTTTATTGCTACTTATCTAGTCCAAAGATTCATCATTTACAAAGTGAAATGCACCTCATTACAACATTGGTACAGTAAACTACTAGGGAGACCTCTTGTCATCTCTGTCTCCCCACTGGAATTCATTGTGTTTGATGCTTTACCACATGGAATAAACACCATAGCAATATTTCCAAACCATGACCTTTGTCAAGTCCTCCCTTACTCAGACATTTACAGCGGATTCTCCATTCAATATCAGAACATGTTTGAAGCCAAATTTATCTCCCATGTTCTCCTTTGTCACTGTGAGAGAAAATCTTACAGATCATTATTGCTTCTTTGCTCTTGCTACACTTCTCATTTAGAGAACATTCTCTCTTCTATATCTTCTCATAGCCTCTCTTCTTTCAAGCTCAGATAAAGACCCATTTTGTTTATACAGTTTTTTCTTCCTTCTTTCCCCCTAATTTATTTTACCCATATTATCTGTTACAACTAACTTTCTTTCTTTCTTTTTTTTTTTTTAACTAACATGTCCATATTAGTTCTTACAGCAGGAGTAGAGGCCCGGTGCCCAAATTCATGCATGGGTGGGGTCCCTCAGCCTGGCCGGCAATCAGGGCCAGTGGTGGGGAGGGACTGCAGTAGGTTGGCTGACTGTGGGAGGTTGGCTGTGGGAGCACACTGACCAGCTGGAGGTAGCTCCTGCATTGAGCGTCTTTCCCCTGGTGGTCAGTGCGTGTCATAGCGACTGGTCGACCGGTCGTCCTGGTTGTTTTGGTCACTTGGTCATAATGGTTGCTTAGGCTTTTATATATATAGATAATGTTCTATACTGTTTATTCATTGGACACTCCTGAAAGTACTCATTACACTGTAAGAATCCAAACTCATGCCCACTTAGTTACAAAATTAAAAAAAACAATTTTACATGATGTTAAGCTTACATCATCCACTTGTTGTTCAAGCTTGGTTTTAGCTTTGGTCAGGGTGTTGACTTTGTCCTCTTCTGCCTGCAGGTCATCCAGCGTCTGCTGGTGGGCCTCTTGGAGGGCCTTCTTCTCCTTGGTCAGCTTAGCTATGGTTTCGTCCAGGCCTGCCATCTCTTCTGTGAGGTTTTTCACCTAGAAGTTCAAGGGAGAGATTGTCTCTACTATAAAGCAGCTAATTGGATGGTAGAACCTCTGTAGTGTATAGCAGAATATGTCTCTTACCTTGTTCTCTGTGGCATGCTTCTCCTTTTCAACCTTGGCCAGTGTTAGCTCAAGGTCATCGATGTCTTTCTTCAGTTCTGAACATTCGTCCTCCAGTTTCCTCTTCTTGGCCGTCAGCTCAGCATTGATCTCTTCCTCATCCTCGGCTCTCTCGGTCACCTCTTTGATTTTGGCTTCAAGCTGGATTTTGGTTTTGATCAGCTGATCACACCTTTCCTCTGCATCAGCCAAGCTATCTGCTTCCTAAGAGGGAACAATAGACACTTTTCTATTTTAGTTCTCTGCATATTTTCAGATTATATTAATATTTTGAAAGCAAACCATTAAATTGTGTTTTAAAACATTAGGTTAATTTTTATTAGCTTCCCATCATTTAAGAAACATTTATTGGGCACGTACCACACTGATGATAAAATAAAGGAATTTAAGTCATGGTTCCTGGTGAAATTATGACACAGTTTTATTTCCAGTGATGGTGTTCAGGGCACACCACCTCAAAATATGGCCCTTTGGCATACTGAAAATCTTAAGCTGAAGGAGTTTGAGAAGGAAGGTCGTTTGACCTCCTCCCTTCATCCTTCTTGCCATAAATTTCCCATTTGAGGAGGAAAGGAGACATTTTTATCACCAGAGATGGGGAGTTGGGAGCCAAGAAGGCTGTATACATAAGCCTTATTAAACTGATCCTTAACTTGCTAGTTACTTCTTCACCATTAACTACCCTTAGCACAAACCCGTGTATCTTGTTGATTCTTTTAGTAATATTGTATATGAAAATTTATAGAACATTCTAAGCATTTGTGAATTAGGAAAGGTTGATAATAAGTCTATTGGTAAGGTGGAATCTAGAATTTTCCCTAGCAATTGCTTAAATACAACTTTAGCATCAGATTACAAAAGTGGGTTCTGACACTCACAGATTGAACCTGGAGTTGTAGTTCGTTTTTCTCTTGCATCAGAGCAACCATTTTTTCTTCCAGCTCTTTTCTCTTGGCCTCAGCCTTTGCAAGGTTTTCTTTGGTTTTCTCAAACTCTTCCTTCATGTTGGCCATCTCCTTCTCTGTCTCAGCACTCTTGAGGAGGGGCTTAATCTTGAAATACAGCTTCATCCAGGGCCAGTGCTTCACATTCATGAAGGCGCGGACATTGTACTGGATGCAGAAGATGGACTCTCTGTGATAGGAGCAGAAATTTTCAGTCAGGTATAACAGGAATCAGAATTACAAGACCTATGCTGATGGAGTTTAGTAAAGTACCCCTATTAATACCTTCTTTCCACCATCTTCTGGTACTCCACTCTTGCCAAGAACCCTCTGCACCTGGCCTGGGTTCGGGTAATCAGCTGGGCCAGCTTGTCATCTCGCATCTCCTCTAGGAGCCCCAGAAGACCAGCTTTGAAAAAGACCTGTGCATGAGCAGAGTTGTAGATCAGAAACTACATCAACTTCAAAGCGACAGGAATAACGTCAGGTAGACTTCAGAGACTATTACCTTGGTGTGACCAAATTTATACTGAGTGTGGTCAATGTCAATGGACCCAAGGAGCTTCTCAGAAGCCTTCTTGCTGTCAATGAATTGTCCTTCAGGGATAGCACTTGCATTTAATACCTTGTATCTGTTTAACAAATAAATGATATAACTGTTGTCATGAACAAGAAGTCTTCCTGCCTTATTATAGAAACATAGCTGTTGAGTAGTATAACAAACATAAACAAGAAATCATATCTACTTCTTTATTCTCCATATATTCAAAGGGTGTCAAACTTTTGGTATTTCAATACATAGTTAAATTTGTTTTATATATATGTATATTAAGTATCTTTACTATTGAAATTATTACAGATATCCTCTGTTTCTCCATTGACCCCATCCCCCCTACTCCTTCCCACTTCCCAGGCCTTCACAGAACTATTGTCTGTGTCCACTATTGTCTAGCATATAAGTTCTTTGGTTAATCTCTTCCCACCCCCACCTCCTTGCCTCTGAGGTTGGTCAGTGTGTTGCATGCTTCCATGTCTCTGGATCTGTTTTGTTTGTCAGTTTCTTTTGTTTATTAGATTCCACATATAAGTGAGATCATGTGATACTTGTCTTTCTCTGACTGGCTTATTTCGCTCAGCATAATACTCTACAGGTCCTTCCATGCTGTCTCAAAGGGTAATAGATCCTCTTTTTATAGCTGCATAGTATTCCATTATGTAAATGTACCACACCTTTTTTATCCATTCACCTACTTGGTATGTTTCAGATCTTAGCTATTGTAAATAATGCTTCTATGAACATAGGAGTGCATATATTTTTTCTGATTGGTGTTTCGGGATTCTTAGGAAATATTCCTAGAATCGGGATCACTAATGAGCCTTTCACTGAAAAATTAAAATAAATAAGAGAAATCTCTTAAAATAATTCATGGTGAGAAAGTCTGACCTCTGTTTGAAGTCTGCATAAATGATTCTGCTTGGAAATCCCTTCCTACAGATGCGGATGCCTTCCAGCACACCATTACACCGCAGCTGGTGCAGCACAAGTTCATGCTCCATGGCCCCTAAAAATGAAAGATACATATGCCTCATTTCATGGTCTAGCACAAACACACAAGCTTGTCTGGATATCAGAGCTGTCTTACCGGGAGTTTTGGTTTCATTGGGGATGATGCACCGTACAAAGTGAGGGTGTGTGCTCCTCAGGTTGCTCATCAGCTTATTCAAATTCTCCTGTGAAACCATATGAATATTTGGTTTAAAAAGTATACTATTTTCAGACATTCATATATACAGACATAATCATGCTCCATGGCATTCATTTAATACTTCTTAAATTTTTAATTATTTTTACATTTTATTTTTCAGTTGCAGTTTATATTCATTATTATTTTGTCTTCTTTTTAGGTGTACAGCATAATGGTTAGACAAGCATATACTTTACAAAGTGTTCCCCCTGATATTTCCAGTACCCATACAGATTAGAATTTGCAAATAGTTAACTCTGAAATTTCCACATTCCTAAAACGGCCTTTTATTGCCTATTTTTGTGCATTAATATAGAGATTTTGTCTCCTAAATGTTGAAGTGATTGTTCACTGATGTTGAGTGTGATAGGATACGTTGTCAATTTATTTTTTTTAATATATTTTATTGTGTGTGTTTTATTTTTACAGAGAGGAAGGGAGAGGGATAGAGAGTTAGAAACATCGATGAGAGAGAAACATCGATCAGCTGCCTCCTGCACACCCCCTACTGGGGATGTGCCTGCAATCAAGGTACATGCCCTTGACCAGTATCGAACCCGGGACCCTTCAGTCCGCAGACCAATGCTCTATCCACTGAGCCAAACCGGTCAGGGCGAATACGTTGTCAATTTAGTATGACATTCTAAACATATGGAAATACCTCCAGCCACTCTTTTTGCCTAGATATGTGATCTGGTTTTACAAATAAGTCAGTATCTTTCTCCAAATCTCCATTTCTTTCTTTACCTATCTTGCAGTTGTATCTCCTTCCCTATCACATGCTTATTCCTTATCATAGTTAGAGAGCTGTGTCCTCCTTCTGGTTCCACAGTGAGTAACCTTCTAATGCCTTGTTCTGGGAACTGGCAGAAAACTGACAGCCATGTTACCAAGTGTGAGATGTTTTCAAGGAATTCCTGTTTTTTTGGAATAACTACAGCTTCAGTTTTTGCCAACTGAATTGTCAAAAGAAAAGTAAATTTCCTTAAAGGGCTATTTTTTTAATCATAGCTGGGGTTTTTGTGTGTTTTTTTAGATCAGCTTCCAATTCCTACCACTATTCTATCCTCACATTTTGAAATCTTTTCATTTCAGTCTATGCCAATATTCGCCTAAGCACCTGCATCATTTGGAGGCTCCCAAAGGCTCAAGAAAATGGCATGTTTTTGCTTAATCCTACCCATTAGAAATTTATGAGTGTCAAATGACCTCATTTCCTGGCCCCCAAATTGAATTTTACCATCTGATACTTATTTCTGCAATTCATGCTCATCCCTCCTGAGGCCTGTGTCTCCTATATTATACTGAGTATCTCTTCCAAAGTGCCATAAGACTCAGTTCTACCCGCTGACCTCTCTCCTTGAGTCATTCCCAGTATTATAATCCTTGCAACATTAGTTCCCCTTTCCCACACAGTAAAATTAAGTTTAATTTCCTGAATCTAATTAGGGAAAATGAAGTTTGTACCCGGAAGAGAGCAGACACGGTCTGAAAGGAAGAACCCTTCTTCTTGGCGGCTTTCTTTCCAGCAGCAGCATTAGCCTCTAAGGGGAACCGAGAAAGCACAGCAGTCATAGAACAGGCTTCCTCACATGAGGGTTCAGACATTCAGTAAGAGAGAATTCTATCGAAAATTACCTGCTTCAGCGGCTGCTGCTGCCCCGGAGAAGAGGTAGGCTAGAACCTTCAGGGAACACTTCTGGTACAGCCCGAGCACAGTCTCATTCAGGGGGTCCTTGTTCTTGTCCAGCCAGCCGGCAATGTTGTAGTCCACAGTGCCCGCGTAGTGCACCAGCGAGAAGTGGGCCTCAACCTTGCCTTTGACAACCTTGGGCTTCTGGAAGTTGTTGGACTTGCCAAGATGCTGCTCATACAGCTTGTTCTTGAAGGAGGTGTCTGTGGCCTTGGGGAACATGCACTCCTCTTCCAGGATGGAGAAGATGCCCATAGGCTAGAAGGAGCATAACAGGCTGTACCTCAATATTCAATACCAGTCTATTCCAAGGACCCCATTGTCTGCAGGAGCCAAAGCCACTTTGGTGCTGCCGCTCTGTTACTTAGAACACTGGACTGTAAGTGCTGTGAGAGCAAGGCTCTTGGTCTGCTTGGTGCAGTGACAGAGTAGCACCAGACAGATGGTATGTGCTTAATTAATATTTGTTGAACAACAGTACATGGAATGAAATTATGTGTATATCAAACAGCAGTGTGGTGGTGGGCAGAGGGAAGGGGGTTGAGGGAGAAAGGGGTCTTAATACAAGGTGACAGGAGAAAAATAGACTTTGGGTGGTGGGCACAAAGTGCAATATACAGATCTTGTAACATAGAAACCCACACCTGAAATCTATGTTCATGTTGACCAATGTCATCCCAATAAATTTAATGAAAATTTAAAAAAAAATATGTGTATATAAATGTAGCTCACTTTTAGCAATAGGTTTACCAAAAATTTCATGTACATAGACATCAAATAATATAAGTAATATTTTAAACAATCATATCTGTATTTCTCAGTAGCCACCCCCTTTCAACATTTGACCAGTGATCAAAATGTCATGGGAAAATTTTTAAGTTAATGTTGTTTTTACAGTGACATTGAACCCCACTGCTCCACGGTCCCTCCTCCAGGGGTCTTTGGACAAACCAG
>NW_006289395.1:2867445-2875143 GCF_000327345.1 Myotis davidii
TAAGTATAAAATACAAATTACCGTTAATTTTATAATAAAAGCTTCTATTGGATAGGGGCTTTTCTTAATTGGTAAGCCCAACTGCCCTCAGGATGGTATGCCTTCATCCCGCCTGTCTTTTTTTTGCTGCTGTGGGTGAGGAAGTGTTAGCACCCTCGTTGGAAGTATCTCCTAAGTAGGAATAAACAGGGTCTGAATGATACTCCTTATTGCAATAAAACAACTATTTGGTTTTCACTATATATATTTCATAGGAACTTATCTCTCTGATTATGTCGTATAACTAGCTAAGGTTGATACATCTGAGTCACTATGGTCTGTGTGTTGTTATTAATAATAGGAATAAAAATTCAATAGCTAACCTTTGTTGAACATTTACTATATGCTAGCCCAGCCGTGGGCAAACTACGGCCTGTGGGCCGGATCCGGCCCGTTTGAAATGAATAAAACTATTGAAAAAAAAGACCGTATCCTTTTATGTAATGATGTTTACTTTGAATTTATATTAGTTCACACAAACTCTCCATCCATGCTTTTGTTCCGGCCCTCCGGTCCAGTGTAAGAACCCATTGTGGCCCTCGAGTCAAAAAGTTTGCCCACCCCTGTGCTAGACTCTGTGCTAAGTGCTTATATAAATTATTGCATTTGATCCTCACAGCTGCCTTTTTAAGGTGGTACTGTTTGCCCATTTCATGGGTGAGGAAACACTGTGAGAGAGGTTATGCAACCTGAGCCAGATCCTGCTGGTGAGGGGCATGGTGGGGCTTCAAAGCTTTGACACCAGAGCCAGTGTTTGTACCCAGTACTAGAACTTGAGGAGATCTGCTCTGCTTTACTACTCAAAACACCTAAACCTAAAAACAATTGTGAATGCTATTGTGTTAGAATAGTGTCACTATACACAGAAGTCAAGGAGCTTCTACCATACGGAAGAACCTTGCAAACATTATACGAAGTGAAAGAAACTGATCATAAAGGGCCATGTATTGTATGGTTCCATTTCTATGGAATGTCCAGAATAGGCAAATCCATAGAGACAGAAAGGAGATTAGTGGTACCAAGGGGGCTGGGGCTGGAGGGGTGGGGGCGGGAAGTGAGGAATGATTTAACAGAATAGGGTTTCTTATTGGGGTGATGAGAATGTTCTAAAAATGATTATTGTGATGGTTGCACATATCTGTAAATACATTAAAAACCATTGAGTTAAATAGGCAAATTTAATGGTATGTGAATTATTATTAATAAATCTATTAAAAAACTCAAAGACATTGCAAGTATGCAGTGTTGTTAGTTTTCTTATTTTAAAAAAGTGTGATAGGTTCTTGTTCCTGCTTGGTGCCCGATTATTCATTCCCATGTGGGCTTGGGAATTTCTGGAAATGATCTTGTTCCTAAAACTGAGAGAGATTCCTCCAGTGTCTACCAGTCAGGAAAAGGTATAGGAATTCTACTTGTGAATCAGACACATCTGAGATATTGCTGTCAGGTAGAGGACTTCACTTCGATACCCTTGTTTCCTAAGCTATATTTGAGGTATTCTCTCTCAGGCAGATGAATTTGAGTTATTTTGCAATACCACATTCATCCTCTATACCTGGATATTTCAGGGCAGATAGGAGCCTTGAAATCTCCCTTTGAATTTGTCATTGTCTTCCCCACTGTCATCTTTGTTGTCCTCATTACCTTCTTTATCACTTATCAAGTACTATGTGCTTGCAGTTTATGCTTAGGGATTAAGATACAACAAGCTCATAACTGGCAGAATGATCTCAGAAGTAAGTGTGCTATTTGAAGTAATATGTGATTTACTTATCGGTCCTAGTTGAATTTGTCCTGTGATTGGTCAGATACCATTCCCATCATCCAAGTTTACTTAGGTAGGAATCGACAGAGTTGGAGTTTGAGTCCAGACCTATCTCATTCCAAGTTCGTGCCCTTTTATGGACTTTTAGTCTTCTTTCACATGCCTATTTAGTTTGTAGTACAGCTATTTCTCATAGACCTTTTTCAATATTGATTGCAGCAGCATGATTTGTAAACTTCCCTGCTCAAAGTTTCTGATGACTCACATCGAAGATCTCAAAGCCAGCGATGTCCAACACCCCGATGAAGAACTGCCTGGGCTGCTTGGTGTCCAGCTGCTGGTTGATGCGGGTGACCATCCACAGGAACATCTTCTCGTAGACGGCTTTGGCCAGAGCACCCACTGAATTGATCACCTTCAGAGTAATAACTTGATGTTATTAAAGACATGTTGGGAAGGCTTAGGATATGTGTCATTCATTAAGGTCGTGGGCTTACCTGCTGTACAGTTTGGCCTTTGGTGACATACTCATTGCCGACCTTGACCCTGGGGTAGCAAAGGGCTTTGAGCAGATCAGCAGACTTACCACACACCTACAGTAGGTTGCTATTGTCATTCCCATGCATAATGTATTTTTAAAAACCTGCATATGTAACTTACATCCGTGGCTATCAACTCTTCTTGGTCATCAATGCTGGGGACTGTGATCTCCCCTTGACTGACAAAGGCATAGTCATATGAGTTTGTGGGGATCAGGAGCATTTTTGGGGACATAGAAATTAGGGGATACATTGTACATTACAGGTTTTTAATAAAAAAAAGATTAGCTTTCATCTGTGAATTTAAGATATTTCTTACCAATCAGTTCTGGCATCTTGTTAGACATGATCTGATAAAAAATATGATAACTTCTTTCCGCCTTTAGCTGGAAAGTAACTCTGGACTTCTCCAGAAGATCTGCAGTGGAAAGTAGATATTAGATTGGAGGGAAATTGTAAAGTTCCTGGGGTGACTTGGCATTATGGTCATCAGTTCTATTTTATTGGCCCCTTGCGATTTCAGCTGAATGTTCCCATGAGGTACCACATAGAACATCTCTACAATGGCAGTTACTCTTATATCTCTAGAAAGAAACTAAAGCTTGCTGGCCCAAGGCATATTCATTTCTCATACAGAAGATGCCGGATGCATGAAATATAATAGATTCTTTAACTCCTCCTCCCCGGGATCTCTTCTCACTTTATAATAGAGGGAATACTAAGAGTGAAATTTGTCAAGGCTCAGACTTGGAAGCAATCAGACATATTCCACCCAGAGGCAACTCATTTATCCCTAGTGTTAGTTTGGGGTTTTTTCTTAGAAAATTTTGAGGTCAATTCTGAGGCTGGAATAATTCAGACAAGCCTAACAGCTCCTGGCAGTTATTACAGAATCATTAGCTCATGACTGACGTGAATAAAGTACACTGTGGACTCTGGTTAAGATTGGCATTAACTGTGGGCATGTCTGGCAGCAGAATGGTATTAAACAAGCTCTAGGCTCAGCAGAAGCTGCAAGATGTCCCTCCAAACCATCATTTGTCATTCTTGGATTCTATTTCGGAGGTCCTGTTACTCACATGTTTCAATATCAGCAGAAGCCAGTTTCCCTGTGGTACCAAAGTGGATCCTGATGAATTTACCCTTGCAAGTAAAAAAGATATTATGTGCAAAGCTTGCAGCACACAAGAAAGATGAGATTGAAATGAAAACTCAGACATGCTTTCTCTGGCATTTAACGGCTGAGAAAAGCCCTCTGTGACCAAGACACTTACAAAGCGAGAGGAGTTGTCATTCCTCACGGTCTTGGCATTGCCAAAGGCCTCCAGCAGGGGGTTGGCACTGATGATTTGATCTTCCAGTGTCCCCTGCAAAGGCAAGAGCAGTGCTCACATCTGAGGTTTCCCACTTCCTAAGCGCCCCGACAGTCTTGATTCTAACTGTAGTATTGGACTCACCTTCATTTTGCCAGTACCTTCCTCCTTCTTCTTCTCCCCAGTAACTGCAATTGTTGCAAAGTACTGGATGACACGCTTGGTGTTCACAGTCTTCCCTGCACCAGATTCTCCGCTGTCAAATGGTGACCAAGCAAATATGAGAAATTAAGCCATAAAACTACTTCCACCATAAGCATTTACTACCTATGCATCTATTTTATGCCTTTATTAGAGTCTCCTAGATCTTTTTCTGTGCCTACATAAAGCTCATATTACTTCTGTTGCTTATCATTGACAAGATATAAATTCATTAATTCATTATTCATGTAACACATATTTCTTTAGTGCTTAAAATATGCCAGGCTCTCTTCTAGGTGCTGAGGCCTGGGCATGAGTGGTCCAAAAAGCAGCCACTCAACAACTAGGTAAGAAATTAAACCATTGATTTAAAAAACTATGAAAAAATGCAAGTGTTCTTCAGTTTCCTTAGACCAAAGATATGGCTCAAGTTAGGTCTTGGGAGGAATAGACATTCCTCAAGTAGGCCTTAAAAACCACTGGTAACATTCCAAAATGCTTAACCTTCAGAAGGCTATACATTGATCACTGAGCTGTACCGGGTTTAGGCCATGTCCGGAGAATGGATTTTGTATCTCCTTCTCCCAGGTAAGTCCTGTGGAACTTTCAAGATTGGACTAGAATGATGTAATTTGTGGCATTGTTATTTTACATTCTGATACCTTCTAAAATCCTACAATAAAGTGAAAACAGTATCTAGTTTTAGGCTGATTATGCTGTTGCTTTAGTATGTGGGCTAAATTTCTTCTTTTGGTTTTTATTATCCCAGTGAGAATAAAATACTAATAAGACTCAGCATAGGAATACATACGTGATTAAGATAGACTGATTCTCCCGATCTGGAAGAAAAACAGTGGACAATCAGCATATTTACCAGTTACCCAAACAAAACTTTGTATAGGGAAACACTTAGGACATTGAGCATACGTGTCATATCCAATGAAGTTTTTAAATATATTATTGTAAAGGTATATATATTATTCTTAAGTTGAGGAAGAAAAAAACATAAAGTGTTGTCATATCTTAAATTCCTTAAGCCCCCACAGGAAGTGTGTCCTTCTGGTTTACAATAAAGAATAGTACTTTGCAAAGGCAGATACATTCCCTAGTTGTCATGTGTGGATTTCAGTGTCATGCTGACTGCTGATAATGCATGCAACTGGAAAATGCACAATATGCTAAGGGTTTGGGCTGTAGTTTAATTGGTTAAAATAGTATTAAGCTAAGGTTGAGATTTACTTTCTAATGGATACATTGGACACACACACACACACACACGCCTTTGTGTCATGGCCCCAGATTGCAACCCTAACTGCTCAGTCTTCCCAAAAGTATGGCATTGGGTCAAAGAAAGAGCAAGTGAAAGAGGGTGCTTCAATCAGAGTAAAACCTTTTTAAAGGGGAAAAATAACAATTTCTGTGTATATGCCTGTAGCCCTTAAACACCCCTTCATTCAAAGAAAGGATATCGTATCTGAAGTGAGCGCTGATGATTTAAAGAGATAAAAGTACTTCTAAAAGCATCAACAAGAAACTTAGGCACTAAAATGATTGAACACATTTTTTTATTTTTATTCAGACAGTTATTACTTCATCTTACTCTTGCTACTTAAATATATAAAATAAATCACATCTTTTCAAGCAGGGAGACTGACTAAGCAGACTGATAGGGATGGGGCAATTTCCTGGACTGGCAGGATCATGGAGGTGGACTCAGGAGAACTGAGTTTTAGTCCCCGCTTTTACAGTATGTACCTCATTGTGTTTTAGTCTCCTCTTCTGGACAACGAGTGAGTTTGATTAGATTATTTCTAAAGGTCTTTATAGTTTTAACATTTTCTGACTATAGGTGGTAAAATAATTCATAGGAGAACCAGCTGAGCTACTCACCAGTCAGCATGAACTGATAGGCGTTGTCAGAGATGGAGAAGATGTGGGGCGGGGCCTCCTGGCGCTTTTTGCCTCGGTAGGCAGACACCACCTCTGCATTATACACCGGCAGCCACTTGTAGGGGTTGACAGTGACACAGAACAGGCCCGAGTAGGTCTGCACCAAAAGAAAAAATAATAATTATTTTATCAAGAACTTAATTACTATTTTTAAAAATATATTAACTACCTGTATGAGCAGAAGGCCATGATAAGGCACTCACGTAGATCATCCAGGCTGCATAGCGCTCTTTGAGGTTGTACAGCACAGCGGGCTCATGCAAGTGGGTCATCATGGCCATGTCCTCGATCTTGTCGTATTTGGGAGGGTTCATGGGGTACACTTGGTCATCTTTCACAGTAACAGTCTGCGAAGTAAGAGAGGCCAGATCAAAAACTCAGTGTCAGCTCACCTAAGCCAAAAGGCAGGCCAGTCTAACCATCTCCAGGTGATATTTACTCACAGCTCCTTTTTCAGTCTTGACTGTCACCTTCCCCGATTCCCTGCTCTGCACAACTGCTTTCACAAAGGACTCCTTAGGGTCCACCACAAACACTGATGACTTGGCATCAAAGGGCTTGTTTTGGGCCTCAATGCGCTCCTTTTCAGACTTTCGGAGGTAAGGAGCAGCCTCCCCGAAAATAGCCATCTCCTGGTCGGAACTCATGGCTGCGGGTTAGTGATGGCAGCACCGTTGAAGACCTGGCCTGGCATACGAAGAAAAGATAGTAGAGAAATTCAGAAACTGAACCATTAGATTCACGTTTAAAAAATAAAACATCATCTGATTTTCTAACCACTTGGCTGTATGTCTGAAACTAATACAGAATAATATTGAAAGTAAACTAACTGGAAAAATGCTTTTTTTAATTTAAGAGAAGAAAAAACATTTTTTATTCACTGGCCAGCTGAGCATTGAGTATGACCACCTCCCTGGCTTGGCTGGAGGAGAAATGTCAGTGTCTGTGTTCCATGCCAGTGCTGACAGACACTTAATCATGCATTTGGAAAGAAACTATTGTAACCTGGCTCACTTACTCTTTGATATGGTAGTTGCTTTCTGAGTTCTGTTACATATGTATATTGATTTTTATAAGCTGCCTATTATTTATTGGTTTATACAAAACACAAAGCAAGATGATGGCAGGGTGTTCTCCATCTCTTCCACTTACTGTTCTCATCTTCCAAATGGATGATAAGTACCTCGCAGGCAGGGAGCACCTTCCCCTCTGTGGCATCCTTCACACCTCTCAGAACACAAGGCGGATGCAGCACATAGCTTAAAGCTGGCTTTGTGAGTAAAAAGAACTATAGAAATAGGTTGCAAAAGTTCTAGGAACTATTTTGCCTGTGGTGAAAATCTTTTCATTCTAGATTTAGATTTTCAGAGACTAATAAAGGAAAGCCAAAATGTGAGGGCTTTGTTTTGCATCATTTTGTTAAAATAGATTCTATTCATCAATTGCTCTTGTTCCTGTACCATAATTTTGACAAACTCAGCTCTTTCACCTGTCTTTAGTGTGTATCAAAGACTTAAGATAAAATGTTATTACTTATATTTTCTTGCTTTGTTACTAATATTATAAAAATTTCACAAACATTTTCAAGATCAGTCTCTTGCCACTTTAACATTCATTAATCCTGTCCACAATGATAATAGGTAATCCATTTCATAATAACAATGATATCTTTCCAGGAAAACTGAAAGCACTTGAGCAGACTTTTCCACATTTTCTCATAGTCCAGTGATTAGAGTGACACAATTAAAATGCTTTGTCTTGCTGAAATTATTTATCATCATTTTCCATATTTTAAAAATTTTCCATTTTACAGATTATGAAACAACATGCAGATTTAAGCTACTTTCCAAGGCAAGGATTCAATCCATTTAGACAACATCTCTAGTTTTTT
>NW_006289395.1:2875302-2877695 GCF_000327345.1 Myotis davidii
CCATCCATGGAATTGAAATGCTTTTATTTGTTAACCCCTGAGCACTCTCCAAACCACTGCAGAAGGTTTCTTGCACCCTTGCGGAATGAGAAAAAAATCAGTCTCTTACCTTAGAGCTGCAATCTGGAAGTGGATCAGAACTGCAAGAAAAAAGACAAATTTATTCTGCATTACATTCTAACAATTCCCAATTATAGCCTGCATGATTCTTAAGACGGGACCAGAAAATGACTGGGGCCACTAAAACGTCTAATTAAAATTGCTCCGGAGTACGTTGGTGCCTCACTGGCAGGGCTGCCAGGGGCAGTGGGAGCCAGGATATGTGGCCTGGCATGTGTGAGGGCAGCCAGGCATCCCTTACCGTCCTTCGCACAGAGCCCTGTCCTCCCACACACTTACCTTGAAGCTTTATGAGGAAAGACGAGGCATACTCATTCCAAGGGCACTTTTATAGCTTTATGAGGAAAGACAAGCCATACTCATTCCAAGGATTCTGTTATAGGATCAAATATGGAAAACAACGTAGCCTCCTCCTCTTTCTTAAAACATGTTTGGCAAAACATGTTTTTGGCAATGAAGGTCTCCAAACATAATTCCCTTCATATTAAAGATGTTTGGATATAATTAGAAATATTTCCTCTCTCATTGGGTTAAGTATATGAATCAATCTCCTATAAATAATTTGAGTTGTTGGCAACCAGAAAGTGAGGTGCTGTTTCAGAGGCGCTATGTTCTGCAATCCCTGGGCTTTTTTGCCTGCTGCTCTTCTGTTTCACTGTGTCAACTGTGGGAAGTCTTGTCAACTGCCTGCACAATTGCAGATACTACACCAGGGAAGGACGATTCTGCTTTTTACCAGAGAATTGTGAAAAGATCCTTAGTTCCTTCCAAGAATGCATGATATTTTTTATTGGTTTTGCCTGGAAATTTAATTTTAAAATTTGCTTCATGAAGAGCAGCCAAAGAGAGCTTCATTTGTTTTCCCGGGCCAGTTGTCTCGGATTCATTGTCACACTATACCACTCCCACTTCAAACTTGCTCCAAAACTGGATTATCTCTCTGAGCTGAGATGTCCTGCTTCTCTCGTTTTTGTTTGTTTGCTTTTAATGCAAGTTGCTTGTGAAATCCTGTTTCCTCTCTGAAACTCAACATAAGAAAAAGAGGGCTTTTCTCTGTCTATAAATCAGCAACTGTGACTTCTCTTCCATCAACTACCCATGGTATATATTTCACATTTTGCTTACAAACAATATCTAAACATTGTTTTCTATTCTAATTTTTAATTTTAAAAAATATTTGTGCTGTTATCTCTGTGACCTGCATCTCTTTATGTCAGCATTGTCTCTCTGGAACTGACATCAAATTTGCTTAACATTCCCTGTTTTGCTATCATTCCTGTAGTATTATTGTGCTTGTATTTCTATCGATTTAGTAGACAGAGGTTGCCTTATGAAAGCAGATGCCTGGAGATACTGGTTGTAATGGTCACATGATAGTATTAGTGTAAGAGACCATCTAATTCATATCACTCATCTTACTAATTATGCAACTGAAATCCAAAGAATAGAAGAGAATTTTCACAAATCCCACAGTATTCTAGATGCTGGTCACCTGATGCAATGCAGTGTGATTGCTGTAACACTCTTCTACCTGGGGTGGATTAAAGCCACCGGGGGAAAGGGTCTTGAAGGAGACATTCTTCTGAGAGGGGCTTCCCTAACCAACTCTTAACCCACTTTGTTACCACAGGTACATCATTTTATTTTCTTACATGTCTGTTTTCTTTATAGGGCATCTGAAAAATATGGGTAATGATTCTCAGGAAGATAAAACATTTTAATAATGCTCTCAGTAGGATTTGATGGGAATTTTAAGAGCCTTTTGACCTGCTCTGGGTAGATTTTTCAAAGAGTAGAATGGAAGACACCACGTTTGGTCATTGTTGCCAGTTATGATGCACATAAACAAGTGAAAGAAGAGCCATTGCAGTGAGAAGGACAATTACACACCCTAAGGCCAGTGCTACCTCTTAAACTGCTCACATCCAATTTGAGTTATTGTCTCACAGTGCCATTTATACCAGTGTACACTTCCTTTCTATTTAGATGGAAAGTTACCTGTTAACTTTTCATTTATGCTGCCAAGGAAGGTTATATGTTTGGCTGTGATCTTAACTGAATCCAATTTAAAAATCAATCCTCCAGGAAAACTCAGAGTAATTAAGAGTGCCACCATTATCTGTTTTTTGCACCAAACTCATACTCATCATTATGTGTGTTGAATCCTATATAATAAAAGCCTAATATGCAAATTGCCCAACCTGTAGAACAACCAGTTGCTATGTCGTGCACTGACCATCAAAGGGCAGACACTCAATGCGGGAGCTGCCTGC
>NW_006289395.1:2877985-2879244 GCF_000327345.1 Myotis davidii
TGTTCATCAGAACTGGCTTCCCTAATTAGCGACAACTTTATAGTTTTAAAGTATTACTATAGACCTAAAATAACAGCAAATGCATAACAACTTCTTAGTGGTACGTTGAAGGGTATTGTTCAATGGCCGTGATTATTCAAGCTTTGACATCCAGTTAGAAGAGAGAGAAAAGACCAGTCTAAGGACATTGTTTGCAAAGCACCCTATGCTTTTATTTCCGTTGCATAGGGTGGAATAGACAGTAATTACAGATAGACATGACCAAAGGTTTCACATTTTGTGCTTCTCTTTAGTCACTCCATAACATCAGGGCACAATCACTCTTCATTTACGATTTTTGTGTGAACCTCGCGGCTCTTCACCCGCAGCTTGTTGACCTGGGACTCGGCGATGTCAGCCCGCTCCTCGGCCTCTTCCAGCTCATGCTGGAGCTTGCGGAATTTAGATAGATTTGTATTGGATTGTTCCTCCTGAGAATAAAAATGGAATTGTGAGGAACCCATACTGTGCATCTTTCTAGACTGTATAAGCCTGAGGGGAGAACAGACTTGGCATCTACTAAAAAAAAAAAAAGGTTTTTTTTAAAGAGAGAAACATCCATGTGAGAGCAGAACATCTAACAGCTGCCTCCTGCATGCCCCCTACTGGGGATTGAGCTCACAACCCATTGTGTGCCTTCACCAAGAATCCAACCGGCAACCTTTTCGTGCATGAAACAATGTCCAGCAAACTGAGTCACACTGACCAGAGCAAGGATGAATTTCTCTCTCTCTTTTTTATTAACTCTCACCCAAGGATATTTTTCCATTGATTTTTAGAGAGATTGGAAGGGAGGGGGAGAGACAGAGAGAAACATAAATGTGAGAGAGACACATTGGTTGCCTTCTGCATGTGCCCCAACCAGGACCAGGATTGAGCCTACAACCGAGGTACGTGCCCTTGATGGACACTCTATCCACTGAGCCAAACCAGCTAGGGCAAGGATGAATTTCTTAATAGTTTCTTTAACTTAAAAAAAATGTTTAATTTCAGGATATATTATTTTGTCACATTTTAATACAATCGCTCACTTTTTTTTCTCCTTGTCTGGATGTAATGATTCTATTGAGAGATTTCCCTAATATTAAATATTCCGTGCATTATAAGAATTGAACCTATTTAATCACTAATGGACAATATCCTGAATAAAGTAAGAGTTTTAGCCTTGCTGTCATGGCTCAGTGATTGAGTGTTGACCTATGAACCAGGAGGCCGCCTTT
>NW_006289395.1:2898137-2898936 GCF_000327345.1 Myotis davidii
TTGAGAGCCAGGTAGAAGAGAGAGAAAAGACCAGTCTAAGGACATTGTTTGCAAAGCACCCTATGCTTTTATTTCCGTTGCATAGGGTGGAATAGACAGTAATTACAGATAGACATGACCAAAGGTTTCACATTTTGTGCTTCTCTTTAGTCACTCCATAACATCAGGGCACAATCACTCTTCATTTACGATTTTTGTGTGAACCTCGCGGCTCTTCACCCGCAGCTTGTTAACCTGGGACTCAGCTATGTCAGCCCGCTCCTCAGCCTCCTCCAGCTCGTGCTGGAGCTTGCGGAATTTAGATAGATTTGTATTGGATTGTTCCTCCTGAGAATAAAAATGGAATTGTAAGGAACCCAGACTGTGCATCTTTCTAGACTGTATAAGCCTAAGGGGAGAACAGACTTGGCATCTACAAAGAAATTAAAATACTCAACAAGAAACATGATTGTCTTACCTTCTGGATTCTGCATATCATTGAAATTAACTTTATGATTTATTTGGGATTTGGTATCTCATAAATAATCACATCCATATTTTTGCAACCAAAATGTACTAAAAGACACATACCACAAGCAGAGCAAGAAAAAGTTTAAGACCAGAGAAGGAGGCAAGAATATTGTCATGCTTGTTAGTGCTTGCTATAAGATGACTGTTTGCATGAGTTAGATATTCCTTATCATATTAAGACTGAATTTCTTTAAAAAAAAAAAGTTTTTTTTTAAAGAGAGAAACATCCATGTGAGAGCAGAACATCTAACAGCTGCCTCCTGCATTCCCCCTACTGGGGATTGAGCTC
>NW_006289395.1:2899009-2902280 GCF_000327345.1 Myotis davidii
ATTCCCCCCATCTCTTTTACTCCATTGTTTTTCTCTCACAAATTATTTTTTTTATCCTCACCCAAGGACATTTTGCCATTGATTTTTAGAGAGATTGGAAGGGAGGGGGAGAGACAGAGAGAAACATAAATGTGAGAGAGACACATTGGTTGCCTTCTGCATGTGCCCCAACCAGGACCAGGATTGAGCCTACAACCGAGGTACGTGCCCTTGATGGACACTCTATCCACTGAGCCAAACCAGCTAGGGCAAGGATGAATTTCTTAATAGTTTCTTTAACTTAAAAAAAATGTTTAATTTCAGGATATATTATTTTGTCACATTTTAATACAATCGCTCACTTTTTTTTCTCCTTGTCTGGATGTAATGATTCTATTGAGAGATTTCCCTAATATTAAATATTCCGTGCATTATAAGAATTGAACCTATTTAATCACTAATGGACAATATCCTGAATAAAGTAAGAGTTTTAGCCTTGCTGTCATGGCTCAGTGATTGAGTGTTGACCTATGAACCAGGAGGCCGCCTTTGGTGCACATGCCCGGGTTACGGGCTTGATCCCCAGTGGGGGGGCATGCAGGAGGCAGCCAATCAGTGATTCTCTCTCATCATTGATGTTTCTATCTCTTTCTCCATCTCCCTTCCTCTCTGAAATCAATAAAAATATATTTTCTAAAAGTAAGGGTTTCCACAGCTTAGTAATTTATTTTTACTATAATTATATTCATTAGTAAACTGCCTTTAGTTTTCCCCCTCTTTCTCGCTTGGACAGGTTTTGGTATGAGGGTTATGTGAGCTTCTTAAAATAATTTGGGAATCTTTTCATCTTTTCCCATGCTCTGCAACGGCTAACATAGCTGGGGGATTATCTGCTACTTGAGGTTTTGAAAGAGTATCTGGAGCTGAGCTCATCTTCAGAAGAAATTCTGAAATAAATTATTTAGCCAACTTACTAACTTATGTTCTTCTATAAAAATCACCAATTTCTTCTAGATTTCAACTTTGTTGACAGGTTTATATTTTACATTTTAAAAATGTAAACCTACTTATATGGTTTGTCTATCTCATTTCTAATGTTGAGAGTTTGTATTTTTTTCTCTTTTTCCTCAATTAAGCTAGATATAAGTGTATTTATTTTATTACTATTATTTTATTAACTCCCTAGAGACTATCAGGTAGTACTGAAATTATCAAATTAGACTATAACACACTCTTGTTCATTAATTTCTACCTTTATTTTTATTATCACTTCTTACTTTTATTATTATTTATAATTTCTTTATTGGACTGCCAGTTTGTTCATTTATTTTTATTTTTATTCATAACAAAAACATATGAAGCAATGACTTGTCCTCCAAGGACAGCTTTGACTTTATTCTATAAGTCTGTGAAAATAGTATTTTCCTTGAAATATTATTTATAATGGACAACTATTCATAATTGTTTTTGATTTCTGATTTAGCCCAAAATATTTAGGAAAGGTAGCTTCTTAATGTTTAAGCATTTGGGAATTTTTGTTTATATCTCTCATCACTTTACAATTTTACATGCTGTGGCAAGAAAATGTGGCCTGTATTATTTCTGTTTTGAAATTTTTTGAGATTTCTTTGTGGATTGAAAATTTACTTTTTAAAGCAAGCTATTAATGTTATCAATAATGAGCAATAAGTATAAAAGGGCACAAAAGTTTTTAAGAAGTACATAGTCTCTATAAAGCAAATAGCTTATTTACTACAAGGAGTAGTAAATCTAATTATTTATTAACTTTTCTTAACCAGGGGACTTGTCTCCTCCCTTCTAGCTTAAGGATACTTACAGCTTCCTCGGCTTGTCTCTTGTAGGATTTCACCTTTGCCTGAAGTTTATCTACCAAATCCTGAAGCCTGAGAATATTTTTCCTATCTTCTTCCGTCTGAAAGAATAAAAAGCATAGAGTTTTACTTCTAAATAATATGGTTGTTATATCAATGCATGTGAGCATTTCACGTGTATATGGAGGAGAGCTTAGCTGGTAAAAATCATTGCTGTACCTGGTAAGTGAGCTCCTTCACTCTCCTCTCATGTTTGCGCAGACCTTTGACAGCTTCAACATTACGCTTTTGCTCACTCTCAACCTCTCCTTCCAGCTCACGCACCTGTGAATAAATAGGCTCGTAAGAACTGTGATCCAGTGAGGCATTGGGAGCAAATGGAAATAGATGTTGAGATCCCCACCCTGGCCTCCAGTTTCTGGATCTGCTTCTTCCCGCCCTTCAGGGCCATCTGCTCAGCCTCATCCAGACGGTGCTGCAGGTCCTTCACCGTCTGCTCCAGGTTCTTCTTCATCCGCTCCAGGTGGGCGCTGGTGTCCTGCTCCTTCTTCAGCTCCTCGGCCATCATGGCCGCCTAATTAGCAATAAAACATAATCAGCTGAGGGAGCTGAGATAGCACATCAGTCTGACCACCACTGCGTTGCCCTCTGCTCACATCAGTGATGGCCTTCTTGGCCTTCTCTTCTGCGTTGCGAGCTTCCTGGACAATGTCTCTATAATTTTATAACGGCTATTTACCAATGAGACCATTCACAGGCATAAAGTGGTAACAGATATTCGAACATTCCATTTCTCCACAATAAAACTGTCAATACTGATAACTAGGGTCAATAAAGATGTTAACACAAAATAATATGAGTAGCCTTAGAATATTATAGGAAGAAAAAATAACTTACACAAAATAAAAGAGCAAAAGATTTCTCAATAATACAGTGAAAATTTGGTAGAAACATAAAACCTGGCTGTCAGATATAAATTTAAGCTTATATTTTCTGGGATATATACACATTTATTAAAGGCGACTTCTTTGTGCTGAATCTCACCTGGGTGTGCAGGAGCTGGACACGCTCACTGGCATCCAGCAGCTCCTGTTCTGCGACTTTCCTGCTCCTCTCCGTCTGCTCCAGAGTGGCCCTCAGCTCCTCAATCTCAGCCTGCAGTAGGTTGGCTCTGCGCTCAACCATGGCCAGCTGCTCCTTCAGGTCCTCCTGGCCCCGGAGAGCGTCATCCAGGTGTAGCTGGGTGTCCTGTGGATGAAGGATCATTGAGACATCTTGTTCTCAGGGCTTCAACCTCACCTGCTCTGGGGCCATCTCTTGACCCCTTTTACCTTGAGAATGCCTTGTGTGTTCCTGTAGTTCTTCAGGGCCTCAGCAGACATGCGGTTGGCATGGTTCAGCTGGATTTCCATTTCATTAAGGTCTCTCTCCTTCTTCTTCTTGATCCTGATGGCATCATT
>NW_006289395.1:2902323-2908316 GCF_000327345.1 Myotis davidii
CTCAGCATCCAGCGAGCTCTGCATGGACTCCACCACTCTAATGTGGTTTCTCTTCATCTGGTCAATCTCCTCATCCTTTTCAGCAATTTTCCTGTCAATTTCAGACTTGACTTGGTTCAGCTCCAGCTGGATGCGCAGGATCTTTCCCTCTTCATGTTCAAGAGATGCCTGAATGACAGCAAGGGTGACATTAGCGGGGAATGGAAACATTTGGAAGTGTTTTGCACACCTTTTCTTTCACAAATTTTGTGCTTTTTATCTTTCTATTCAATCTGTAGTGGATGGGCCTAATTCTTTTCTGAATTTATTTGTAATGCACACTTTGACCTGTACCTCTGCTTCCTCTAAAGCAGCCTGTAGTTCAGACTTTTCTTGTTCAATTTGCTTCTTTAATTTTTCAAGTTCATGGATACGTTTCCCTCCTTCTGCAATCTGCTCCGTGAGGTCAGAAATCTCCTCTGTTGTTTGGGTAAGAGACAGGTAGAGATTTGGTCAGACAGAGGACGTAAGAGAAAGCTTCCTTCAAGGCATGACTATCCCTGAGAGTGAAAGGAACTCACGCTGCAAGTTTTTGTTCTCCCGTTTCAGCGTTTCTAGCTGATCCAGGGATTCCTCATAAGCGTTCTTCATCTTGAACAGCTCAGTGCCCAGAGAGCGGGCCTCCTTCTGGGAGGCCTCGAGTTCAGCATGGGTTTCCTCATACTTCTGTTTCCATTCTGCCAGGATCTGAAAAACCGAGAGTGGTTACGTGCTGTAAAGGACGGAGGGAAATAGTGGAGAGCAAAGGCGGCTGCAGAAATTACCTTGTCAAAGTTCCTCTGCTTCTTGTCCAGGGCTGCGCAGGCGGCGTTAGTTCTCTCCACATCAAGCATGAGGTCCTCCACCTCATTCTGGAGCCGCTGCTTGGTCTTCTCAAGGGAGGCACACTTGGCATTCACAGCTTCTACGTGTTCCTCGGCGTCCTGCAGACGCTGGGCCAGCTTCTTCCTTGAGGATTACACATATTTGTAGAGAGAAGTGAACCAAAACAAGAATTGTGAACTATTACCACACTGAAAGAAATTGGAAACTTTATATTAAAAATCTTCATATTAAAAATAGCCATTCATTCATTGGACAGATATCGATGAGCTCCCTTTATGAGCCAGACACTGGGTACACGGCAGTGAACAGGACAGAAAAAGGTCCTTGTCTCATGAAGCTTCCAAACAAGTGAGAGAGAAGCAATAAGCAAGTGAGAAAATGCAGAGTAGCATATGCTGATATAAGTGCAATGAAAGGGAAAAAAAGAGGAAGTGGTGAGCAACTATTCTAGGTAATCAGGGAAGGCTCCTTAGAGGAGGTAACACTTGAGTCAAAATCTAAAAGAAGTCAGAGTGTGAGCTGGAGGGAGGTTGGGGTAGAGTATTCCAGACAGAGGGTACCAGCAAGTGCAATGCCCTGAAGCAGCAATGAGCTTGTGTGCTTGACCAACAGCAGTAAGTTCTAATTATCTGTCGTTCTTTATTTCCTTAACCAGATTTTAGACGAAGAGGGCAGAGATCATGTTTGTCTTACTCATTCTTCACAGAATGCCTGGCAAATAGCAGCTAATTAACGACCATTTGTGGGCTAATTCATGGATTCTTCAAAGACTGTAGCTTTCTGATTTAATATGCAAAGTATTTTGTACATTTTCTCATATCAGTGCACATACTTGGCCTCCTCCAGCTCCTCCGTGCGCTGGATGGCGTCCGTCTCGTACTTGGTCCTCCACTGGGCAACCTCGCTGTTGGCCTTGGACAGCGCCCTCTGCAGCTCGGCCTTGGATTCCTGCTCCTCCTCATACTGTTCCCGCAGCAGGTCACAGTCATGGCGGGAGGACTGCAGGGCGTGGGCCAGGGCGTTCTTGGCCTGTGGAAATAGTTACATCTTCATTTTACTGGATGTTTAAATGTTTATTAAGTTTCAGAATCTTTTAAAAGTTGATGTAATGGACTCCAATTAGAGTCAGATCATGGAGGGAAAAAATGAGTCTTATAATAATAGTTACTTTTATCTCCTCTTCAAGTTGCCTCTTTAATTCCTCAATTTGTTGAGTATATGCTTGTTTGCCCCTTGATAACTGAGACACCATCGCTTCTTTTTCATCTAGCTGCCGTGAAAATTCACCTGAGAGGCAAAAGAAATAGCACCATTTTTTTAAGTGAAGAAAAATTTTGCAAGTATATATTAGAAATAAATTTTAACTCCTCCCCCCTATTGAGTGCGCAAATGATTAACCTGTGTAATGTTAATTTTCTGATGTTTATGGTGAAACATATTAATCTGAATGAATAAATACACCTTAAATATGTTTGTTTTCTCCATAATTTAGTCTTTCAGGGTTATATGCTCCTGTGTAAAATCTGGTGATAACTTTCAGAGAAGGGCACTAACGTACCAAATTGTACCTGGTCCCATTTTATAAGACCTGTTAGAGACTGGGTTATCCATTGTCCTACTCGATATAGATAAAAAGAAGCTTGGTCTAAAATAGAAGCTCTGGACCCACATTGGAGTGTTTCCTAACCCCACACTCCCTCAATGTGGCCAAATACTCAAGGCCTCTCTGGAGCAGAACTTAATGCAGTCCTTTGAAGCCTCTATCTCCAACGTTGACCCCAAGCGACCTTGCAAGTTTGAGAGTCTGAGCTGTTCAGTGAATCACCCGCTCTCAGTTGCTTTTATTAGGTTTTCACATCACCAAATCAGTTGTTTTTAACCACATCACCTCCACTGTTAGGCGGCATAGAAGAGAAGGGAATTACCAGATTCAGTCTGCAAGCGGCCCCTCTGGGCGGTCAGGTCATTGATCAGCCGCTGATGCTCTTCTTCCTTTGATTTCAGTTCACTCACTTGGTCCTCTAGCGTGCGGCACATTTTCTCTAGGTTTCCCTGTGTGAGAAAAGCACAAAGGAAGAAATGAAGACATTTTAACATAATTTAGCTGCAGCTACAATTTCTTCTGAAAAATATATATTTTTACATATGAAATAAGTCAAACTCTCCTTTATGTAATATGATATAGACAGTATATTTTATGCTGTCTTAAGTTGAAAATATACATTGGGATTTTTAAAAAGCTAATTGTGAAGCTCTGTTCAATATTATAAAAAATTTCATGATTATGGTATAAATTTAAGATTTTGTAAGAATTTTTGGTATATTTTCTAAAAGCATGTTCAATATTTCACTGCCTTTATGTTGCTTATTGGATAATTGAGAGTATTGGAGACCCGTGTTCTTCAATTGGAGACCTAGAGAACACAGATGGTCTATGCTCAAAGTTGATGCTTTTATTCATTATTGGTGTGATGGGGCCAATGTACTTAACTTCTTTGATTTCAGTTTCTTCAGATGTTCAGTAGAAATGATACAAATACTAATGTCCCTCTTACAAAAATCCTAGATTACTGCATAGAACAACTGTCATAATGTGTGTAAAGTACCCTGTGCCTTTATGGCAGTGGTTCTCAACCTTCCTAATGCCGCGACCCTTTAATACAGTTCCTCATGTTGTGGTGACCCCCATCCATAAAATTATTTTCGTTGCTACTTCATAACTGTAATTTTGCTACTGTTATGAATCATAATGTAAATATCTGATATGCAGGATGTATTTAGGCGACCCCTGTGAAAGGGTTATTTGATCCCCAAAGGGGTCACGACCCACAGGTTGAGAACCGCTGCTTTATGATGTGTACATAAAGGATTATTGTTGTTAACAACCAATTTTTCAGACTCTGTAGTACCTTGGCTTTAGAGACTATTTCTACGTTACTAGCGAGGTCATCAATCTCCATCTTCATCTCGCTCTTCTCCTTCTCCAGCTTCTGCTTGACCCTCTGCAGGTTGTCTATCTGCTCCCCAAGTTCAGCCACACTGTCTGCGTGCTTCTTCCTCAGAGCAGCCGCCGTGGCTTCGTGCTGCAGGGTGGCCTCCTCCAGGTCCCTGCGCATTTTCTGGAACTCAGCCTCCCGCTTCTTGTTCATCTCAATCTGGGCTGAAGTTGCCCCACCAGCTTCCTCCAGCCGCTCGCTGATCTCCTCCAGTTCCCGGGAGAGGTCCGAGCGCTGCTTCTCTGCTTTGGCCCGAGAGGCCCGCTCTGCCTCGATTTCCTCCTCCAGCTCCTCAATGCGGGCCTGGGAGTGATGAAAAACACAAACTTAGCTGGTGTCAGTAATTTTCTCATGTGGATTTCACTGGTGGAAACCAGGTACTTACCTGTAACTCCTTGATCTTCTTCTGCAGCTGCATCCCGAGGGCCTGTTCATCTTCAATCTTGCTTTGCAGATTGCTCATTTCAAACTCTTTCCTTTTTGAAAAGTAGCAAAAGATAACAATTGAGTCCATATACACTATTGGAAGCAAGTTCATGAGTAATTGTTTTATACTTACTTTTTTAGCTTTTCATCAAGTTGTTGTTTTTCATTTTCAATGTCCATTATGGACTCTTGGGCCAACTTGAGGTCACCTTCAAGTTTCCTCTTAGCCCTTTCTAGGTCCATGCGAAGTTTCTTTTCTTGCTCTAAGGACCCTTCAAGCTAAACATAAATAATGTTGAGTCAAAAGGTTTGCTTAGCCTTTCTTTAAAAAAATAAATTATTTTCTTGGTAATCCTAGACTTACATCATCCACTTGCTGCTCTAGCTTGATTTTAGATTTGGTCAGGGTGTTGACTTTGTCCTCTTCTGCCTGCAGGTCATCCAGCGTCTGCTGGTGGGCCTCTTGGAGGGCCTTCTTCTCCTTGGTCAGCTTAGCTATGGTTTCGTCCAGGCCTGCCATCTCTTCTGTGAGGTTTTTCACCTTAGGAAGTAAAAATACTTTGCATTACATGCTATATTTTGGTGAATTCAGTTTTGTGCTTGTATTCCATAATAATACTGGTCACATCTTTCCTCTGCATCAGCCAAGCTTTCAGCTTCCTTGATTTGGGAACAAAATCAAAATTGGGAAGAATAAATGAAATATTTCCAATGAAACAGTGTAAATTCCTGCTATTCTTTGAATTTAAATTTTTGTGAACCATCTGCTGCGTGCAATGCGGGATATTCTACATTGTGGAAAAAGCAAAATTGTCTTGTGCCTTTAGTAGAGGATATACTTGTTCCTTGGTATCCGTGAGGGATTGGTTACAGGACCCCCTCATGGTACCAAAATCCATGGTTGCTCAAGTCATTTATATAAAATGGCATAGTATTTGCATATAACCTAAGCACATCCCCCCATACATTTAAAATCATCTCTAGATTACTTATAATACCTAATACAATGTAAATGGTTGTTATAAAGTATAATTGAACCATCTGCTGCGTGCAATGCGGGATATTCTACATTGTGGAAAAAGCAAAATTGTCTCGTGCCTTTAGTAGAGGATACACTTGTTCCTTGGTATCCATGAGGGATTGGTTACAGGACCCCCTCATGGGTACCAAAACCCACGGTTACTGAAGTCATTTATATAAAATGCCATAGTATTTGCATATAACCAACAAATATCCTACCATAGACTTCAGATCATCTCTAGATTACTTATAAAACAGATATAAGGTAAATGCTATATAAGTAGTTGATATACTATATTATTTAGACAATAATGACAAAAAAGTCTCTACATGTCAGTAGAAACACAATTATCACAGGCCTGTCTATATAGTACATGTCAGCAATAATATAACATTTTTCCTAATATTTTCAACTTACAGTTGGTTAAATTTGTAGATGTGGAACCCATGGATATGAAGGACCAACTGTATTCTACAATAGGTTAGAAAGCCTATCCCCTAAAAGCTACCATTAATTCAGAAAGCGATTAGTGACATAGAGTTCAGAGAACTTATATCAGAGATGGTTCTGTAAATGAAATGGAATTTAAGTTGGGCCTTGACAGATGAGTAGGATTTGGTTTTTAGAAATCAATTTATTGAGGGAAGGAGCAGGAAGAGAGAAGGCATTCCATCAGGAGACATTCG
>NW_006289395.1:2908381-2909170 GCF_000327345.1 Myotis davidii
ATGCAGCTGCTACTAGACTGTTTCTCTTTGTGATACTGTAGGATGATCCTGATCATGTTCTAAATTCAAGTTGAGGCATAAAGTAATCAAGAAATTCCTGGCAATCTGCTATGTTAAGAAGGTTGGGGGTATACAGGATTGCGAGAGGAATTGATATGCACATTTATCAGTGAGCCTCCATATCAGCCTTTGAGTACATAAAAGAATAAAATGTGCTCCTTAGAGCCAGGTGCTGGATATAGTGGTGTGGGACAGATTCTAACTAATTCTTAAAGGACGAGAGAAAAATTCAGGAAAGAATTGAAGAGTGTGGGGGAAGAAAAACACCTCTTTTTCCTTCTGTAATCTAGAAGAAGGAGTTGTTACACCCAAAACTTGATAAAGAGAACAGTCTTAACAGGAAAAATATATGATTTTGTGATGAGTAAATTATGCCAGACCAATTCAATTCAAACCAAGTGAAAGGCAGTCTTAAAAATCACGCATTAGGGTTGATGGAAGCATTTCTAAAAGGATTGGTTCAGGAGCGAGCAGTGAACAGGCTGGATGGAGGAAAAGAGAGTTGGCGGCAGGCAGAGCAACTCGGTGCTGCTGCAGAAATCTGGGTATGACATGGTGGGCACTGACTGTGGAGGTGGACTGGAGAGAGAAAGTCTGAGTTTTGGAGATCAATAACAAGCAATAATTTAATAAAATTCGATGTAGAATATTGCAGTTGTCAGCTGTATGTATTGTGATTCATGATCTATGGACATCTAGAAGTTGAAGAAACTTTCAGAGAAAAAATCC
>NW_006289395.1:2909377-2925181 GCF_000327345.1 Myotis davidii
AGAGGCCCCAGCTTCTCCGCCAGCTCCTTCCTCTTCGCCTCCGACCTGGCCAGCTCCTCCTTGGTCTTCTGGAACTCCTCCTTCATGGTGGCCATCTCCTTCTCGGTCTCCGCGCTCTTGAGGAGGGGCTTGATCTTGAAGAAGAGCTTCATCCAGGGCCAGTGCTTGACGTTCATGAAGGAGCGGACGTTGTACTGGATGCAGAAAAGGGCTTCTCTGAAATGACACGGAAATATCAGTGTAGACTGATGCAAATTGGATACTGTATAGATGATAAAATTAGATGAAATCTTGGCAGTGAGAGTTCAGGGTGCTGCCCCACTGTTTTCTCAACTATTTTCAAAAGCACAAATGAAAAACATGGATTTTGTGGTGTTGGTCCAGGACTTGCTAATCACTTATTCTCTAATTCAGTCTTTCTCGAACTTGGCTCTACACAAAAATCACTTAAAGGGCTTGTTAAAATATTGGTTCCTGGACTCTATGCCCAGAAATTCAGATTCAGAAGATCTGAGACGAAACCTAAACATTTGCATTTTTATCAAGTTTGCAAGAGACACTGATGATGCCAGTCCAAGGACCACTCTTTGAGGAGTATGGCTCTGCCTCAGCACTCTCAGAGTTTTCTATGAGAATACCAGTAGGAGCAGGGAAGGGCAACTAGCCTCTCAGGGATATGAGACATGGGATAAACAGACTCATTAAAAACAGAATTTCTTTGAAATTCTCTGGTTTTATATTGTAATATTGTGCGAATTTTGCATTCTATTCTATAATATCACATTCGTTTTCATCTAAATTATTTTTAAAAATTAATTATCCTCATATTTAGGCAATTAACTGCCCAAATATATATCTAGAGGGTCATGATACTTATTATTTTTAATTAAATAGAATACAATAAACATATTAGCATAACTAGAGGTGATAGAAATAAAATTTGTTTTATGTAAATTCTTTATATATTTACACATACATATATGTATGGGTGTATAGATGACAAATAGAAAATGCACTTCTCACTGTGGGTCCTATTCATATGCATCCTGCAGTTTGAGATATCTGGCTCTTTAGTCTTGAAACTGCCCCTGCATCATATTAGATCACTAGAAAACGATGTACCTGGTGACATTGCCTTAGCTTACTGAAGGGAAAGTTTTCACAGATAAATCACTCTTGCCAAGAACCCTCTGCACCTGGCCTGGGTTCGGGTAATCAGCTGGGCCAGCTTGTCATCTCGCATCTCCTCTAGGAGCCCCAGAAGACCAGCTTTGAAAAAGACCTGTGCATGAGCAGAGTTGTAGATCAGAAACTACATCAACTTCAAAGCGACAGGAATAACGTCAAGGTAGACTTCAGAGACTATTACCTTGGTGTGACCAAATCTATACTGAGTGTGGTCAATATCGATGGATGCAAGGAGCTTCTCAGAAGCCTTCTTGCTGTCAATGAATTGTCCTTCAGGGATAGCACTTGCATTTAATACCTTGTATCTGTTAAAATACATACAGCTTTTTAAAAACCTTGGTTTATTGGTTTTTACATTAACATTAGTAGTAACTAAGCATTAAATGATCCATTAAACAATCAAAGTTTCTGTTTTAAAATTTATTATGCTATTTCATTCACAGGAAGGACATTGAACATATGGATAGTCAATCTAGCATTGACTATTCTTATTCCATTTTACCTTCCTGCATAGTTGCAACTTTCTGCCGCATCAGACCTTGTTCTCATGTGAAAGGGTTCTATAATCCTATTCCCATTAAGGTATAGATGTCTAATAAAATATAGCATGTTATCCTTGCTAGATGCATTTGCTTTTTAAGACCCTGAGTCTAAAAAAGCAAGGTTTAATGAGGAATCTGGTAGAAAGCTCTAGGTAAATGGAACTGTTCTAATCACCTAAAATCCAACATAAGAGTGCTTTAGGTCTTGGACACTGGAGTTCTCTGTCAGTTCCCCCAGACCCAGACTTAGGAGAGACCAACACCCTATAGCTGTTACTCAGCCTCTTGTCCATTTTGCCCTTTATTTGATTCTCAAGATGGACTTATCTAGGGAGGAGAAAAGGGAGCTGAGGAGCTGTTAGTGTGACATGTTTCTGCAAAACTAGGAAATTAGTGTATGAGAGAAAAAGATGAAGATACAAAAGAAGTGACAGAAAATGACTTATTGATACCTATATATGCGTGAGCAAGTTCCTAACTCAACCACTTAATAGCTATGTGACTTTGGGTAAGTAATTTAATGTCTTTTAGCCTCAGTTTATTCATCTATAAAATGAGGTCCTGATAGTACTTCCTCTGCTGAGTTTTTATAAGCACTAAATGAGATGATCCAAATATATTAACCACTCAAAATTATAGTATTCATAATTATCAAAGTTAAGGTATACGTTTATGAGCTAACCCAGAAGCGTGGTAAATTCTACGAAAAGCTTGCAGAGTACTTAAATATGTAGTCTGTGTTTATTTTAAAGGTGTTTTGAGGCATATTTTTTTTTACTTTTTGTGGAAAATTAATATAACAAAGGCATATATTCACTAAACTGTTTTGCCTGCATTAAATATATTTATGCTAAACTTTGAGATGCATCATTTAGGAGAGTCTGACCTCTGTTTGAAGTCAGCGTAAATGATTCTGCTTGGGAATCCCTTCCTGCAGATGCGGATGCCTTCCAGCACACCATTACACCTCAGCTGGTGCAGCACAAGTTCATGCTCCATGGCCCCTGAAAGTAGATATTTATTCATTGAAGAGTTTGCTTAAAAGGAGGTATGGCCATCATGCCTTGTGCCTTCATTCTAGAACTTCTTACCAGGAGTTTTTGTCTCATTGGGGATGATACACCGCACAAAATGGGGATGGGTACTCCTGAGGTTGGTCATCAGCTTGTTCAAATTCTCCTGTAAAGTCAGGAAAAATCCTGTTATCTCAGACTTTAGACTAAGCATTTTGGTGATGTCTATAAAATCAGTGTCTATGGTGGAGTTGAATGACCTACATGGAGCATTTTCACTTAAGGTAACACCTTGATAGGCTTCTCCTGAGATGCAGTTTCTGCCTCAGTACTTCCTTCTCCACTTGAGTGGCCAAGAGTTACACACATAAAGAATCTGATACATGATGCTTTTTATTGTGGACAAGTACTGTCTGGCTTTCTACCCCCTGGTCATCCACATACATTCACAAGGCCATTGCCTTCCCATACTAGCTGGTCACACTTTCTTCTCCTATACCCCATGGCTTTCCAAATAAGAAAATACAAGCTTGCACCACATTAGGACTTTTTTCTTATAAAAATGGTTCCCCATTTCCAATTATATCAATGTTTAGGGCATAAATTTTTTTTATAAAGGGAACAATTCTACCAGTTATATTTGAGAATTGACTAGATTAAGAACAAGGATACCGTATTACATTGCTTATAGGCTAGCTGTTAGATTTTCATTAGTCTTACTGATTATTTTGTCTCTCTAAGTACATGCCATTGCTTATTTTTGTGACTCAACTAAATTATGAATTAAAGAGTATTAAGTTTTATAAAATTTCCTATAAAATATTGTTTATTATTTGACTTAACATGAAAGATAAGCTAAAAATTTCTGAGTAATTTAAAGCTCTTCTCTCCAAAGCTAGATTAACACACGTCACTAGTTAATATCAACTCTTTTCTAAACACTTGTGAAAAGAAGACCCTTTGATTTGAACAGATTCCTAAAGTGGCTGGGGAATGTCAAGAACAGTTTCTCCCTTACTCTGAAAAGGGCAGACACCGTCTGGAAAGAAGAGCCCTTCTTCTTACCACCTTTCTTGCCACCACCACCACCTGCCTCTGGAGAAAGAAAAGAAAAGATGTCATTCAAATACAGTTTTGAATCAACAGGGTTATTTCCTGCCTTTTTGCTGATTTTTGTGCTGAAGTGAACATTTCTTGACACCACTAGGCTCTCTGTTGGACTTGAATGAATTGTTATGCCAACCATGTTTGCATCCACTTTTCTGTAATTTTATTTCATCACTAGGAAATGAAGGGAAGGGCATTGGTCTCACTGGATAGAGGACTCCTCAATATTAGGACACTTATGGACACTATAACTTTAAAAATCATCAATAGAAGCTAGAATTGAGAGGCAGAAGTTTGCCATTATATTGCCTTAAATATCCCCAGATACTCAATATCCAGCAGATGTGGAAGGAGAAGCAGGAGAGAATCATGGAAGCCAATGTTTTGCTATGGTTGAGATCCTGGCAGTTCCTCTCTGGCCCTTCGCGATAGGCCTCTGTCAGTGCTGGAGGGAGCCACAGCCTCCTTACTCAAAACTTGGAGACACAATGGGTTTGGCCAGCAATTTTGTGAGGGCTCTGAGATCACCAGCCTCAATCTAGCACCGCATTTTGTAACACCCAGAGAACGTGTTAGATTTTTTTGAGCAGTACCTGCTTCAGCAGTTTGAGCCCCAGAGAAGAGGAAAGCTAAAGTTTTCAGTGAAGACTTCTGGTACAGCCCGACCACGGTCTCATTCAGGGGGTCCTTGTTCTTGTCAAGCCAGCCGGTAATGTTGTAGTCCACGGTGCCCGCGTAGTGCACCAGCGAGAAGTGGGCCTCAACCTTGCCTTTGACAACCTTGGGCTTCTGGAAGTTGTTGGACTTGCCAAGATGCTGCTCATACAGCTTGTTCTTGAAGGAGGTGTCTGTGGCCTTGGGGAACATGCACTCCTCCTCCAGGATGGAGAAGATGCCCATAGGCTAGAAGCAGACCACACACAGTTATAATTCTATTTAAACAATTTTCGCTGTGCATAGAATTCAAATAAGATGCAATGAATAATTTAATTGCCAGAAAATATGGTTTCTGAAATGTAAAAAAGACCTTCTCAATGAGCTCAATGCAGGCAGCCAGGTCCATCCCGAAGTCAATGAACGTCCACTCGATGCCTTCCTTCTTGTACTCCTCCTGCTCCAGCACGAACATGTGGTGGTTGAAAAACTGTTGCAGTTTCTCGTTGGTGAAGTTGATGCACAGCTGCTCCAGGCTGTTGAACTAAATAAATAGATGTGTTTACTCTCCCTCTTTCGACATATAGGGCTTTTTAATTTAAAAATATGTGTCACATGGCCTTTAAAAATCATTGGGGGCCTGAGCAGTCTAATGTCTTCTCTTCTACCATTTATGCACAATACTAAATCATTGTTCATACACTTTCCTGCACTGGCATAAGTCTACTCAGGTATTTTTCTGACTTCCTACTTCATCATTCATGTGTGTTCCCATTAACTTTTACATTTTCTGTTGACTCATTTAAAAGATAATGTGTGAGCCATTGGCAGCTGGCAGAGAGGATTTCTGCTGTCTGCACATCCTGGTCAGCATTACACTGAGGAGTGATTGCCACCCACACTCTTCTTTAATCTGAAGTGAAATAAAAATCAAGATACCAAATATTATGGACAATATGTTACCTCACACTTGTATTTTATTAAATGCCAAAACATTAATATTAACTAGATATAAATAGTGGAATGAATGTGGAAACCTTTTCCTAGATCTTCCATATTATCTGCAATGCCCAAGTTTTACTTTAAGAATTTGAAAGAAAAATATGAACTTCTTCAAAACTATAAACCAAAAAGATTTATTTCATATTCACATATGAATTTTTATCCCATGATAGTATTCATGAAATTAAAAGTTAATTGCAAAGAGTTTGGGTTTTTTAAAATATATATTTTTATTGATTTCAGAGAGGAAAGGAGAGGGACAGAAAGATAGAAACATCAATGATGAGAGAGAATCATTGATTGGCTGCCTCCTGCCTGTGCCCTTGACCGGAATCAAACCCTGGACCCTTCAGTCCGCAGGCCTATGCTCAATCCACTGAGCCAAACTGGCAAGGGCTGCATTGAGTTTATTGATGCTTACTCTAAATTGCTAACCTTTTCTCAGCCCTCATTATCTGCCTAAGTTTTTCTGAATTACTTTTCCACCATATATTCAGGGCATATTAGGTGATGCATAGGTTAAGCTCATTTTGCCTTGTCAGATTTTTAGAGTGCCCCCTGATACTATACCATGCTGGTGTCTGACTCCCTTTGGGCCATGGAGCAAGTTAAAGAGTTGTCATAAGGGCATTATTGCTCATAAAGTAAAATCGCCACTACAGTAAATGATGAAGAGCTGCCCAATCACACTCTTTTGAGTCTTAGCATAATTTTTGACAACTTGAGAAAAGGTTATTATATTCACAGATTTCTTCCTGTTGATATTTCCATTGCCTTAATATAAAATCCCAATAACCAACCAGCTCTCAACTCACATCAAAGATCTCAAAGCCAGCGATGTCCAACACCCCGATGAAGTACTGCCTGGGCTGCTTGGTGTCCAGCTGCTGGTTGATGCGGGTGACCATCCACAGGAACATCTTCTCGTAGACGGCTTTGGCCAGAGCACCCACTGCATTGGTCACCTTGGAAGACACAGATATATTGAGTTTATTAGAGGAATATAAAATTCTTGCATCCCTGACAGTGCATTTGAATTGTGCACCTACCTGCTCTACAGTCTGGCCTTTGGTGACGTACTCATTGCCGACCTTGACCCTGGGGTAGCAAAGGGCTTTGAGCAGATCAGCAGAGTTCAGACCCTGGAGATAGGCTGCCTTGTCAGCAACTGTAGAGACACAATTCAGGTACCCAACATGACCTACTGTGCACCCTACTGTTCATGGAGTGTGAATCACTATAGAAAGCCTGTGCAGGGGTACATTCCTGTATGTCCACCAGAAGTTCAGTTGTAAAGGAGACATGAGTTTGGAATTGGCTTTTTTGCCTAAATTCTCCTGTTAAACCCAGATGGAACTACATTTTGTACCTTCAGTGCCATCTGGCTCAGCTTGCTCCTCACGCTGCTTTTGCTTGAATTTCATGTTCCCATAGTGCATTACTGCCCCTGTGAGCTTATAGATGGAAACTCTTTCATCAGCAGAGAAGCCCAGGATGTCAATGGCACTCTACGGGGAGAAATGAGAGGATAAAGATTAGGGCATAAGAGACTAACTTATTTAGGAGTATTTATACTATATTCTTACCACACACCTACAGTAGGTTGCTATTGTCATTCCCATGCATAATGTATTTTTATAACAAATTTAAGATAGTTCTTACCAATCAGTTCTGGCTTCTTGTTAGACATGATCTGATAAAAAATATGATAACTTCTTTCCGCCTTTAGCTGGAAAGTAACTCTGGACTTCTCCAGAAGATCTGCAGTGGAAAGTAGATATTAGATTGGAGGGAAATTGTAAAGTTCCCGGGGTGACTTGGCATTATGGTCATCAGTTCTATTTTATTGGCCCCTTGCGATTTCAGCTGAATGTTCCCATGAGGTACCACATAGAACATCTCTACAATGGCAGTTGCTCTTAAATCTCTAGGAAGAAACTAAAGCTTGCTGGCCCAAGGCATATTTATTTCTCATACAGAAGATGCCAGATGGATGAAATCTAATAGATTCTTTAACTCCTCCTCCCCAGGATCTCTTCTCACTTCATAATAGAGGGAATACTAAAAAGTGAAATTTATCAAGGCTCAGACTTGGAAGTAATTGCACACACTCAACCCATAGTGTTAATTTCTTTTTCTTAGAAAATTTTGAGGTCAATTCTGAGGCTGGAATAATTCAGACAAGCCTAACAGCTCCTGGCAGTTCCTAAAGAATCAGTAGCTCATGACTGACCACACTGTGGACTTTGAGCAAGGATGGCATTAACTGTGGGCATGTTTGGCAGAAGAAATGGTGTTAAACAGGCTCCAGGCTCATCAGAAGCTGCCTGATATTCCCCTCAAGCCATCATTCTTGGATTCTATTTAGGAGGTCCTGTTACTCACATGTTTCAATATCAGCAGAAGCCAATTTCCCTGTGGTACTAAAGTGGATCCTGATGAATTTACCCTTGAAAGCAAAAAAAGATGTTTATGTGAAAAGCTTGCAGCACACAAGAAAGATGAGATCGAAATGAAATTCAGACATGCTTTCTCTTGCATTTAAAGGCTGAGAAGACCCCTCTGTGACCAAGACACTTACAAAGCGAGAAGAGTTGTCATTCCTCATCATTTTCACTGATGAGAAAGCTGAGGCCCAGAACATCTAACCTGGCTCAAGACCACAGAGGACAAGCCTAACAGCTCCTGGCAGTTCCTAAAGAATCAGTAGCTCACGACTGACCACACTGTGGACTTTGGGCAAGGATGGCATTAACTGTGGGCATGTTTGGCAGAAGAAATGGTGTTAAACAGGCTCCAGGCTCGTCAGAAGCTGCCTGATATTCCCCCCAAGCCATCATTCTTGGATTCTATTTCAGAGGTCCTGTTACTCACATGTTTCAATATCGGCAGAAGCCAGTTTCCCTGTGGTACTAAAGTGGATTCTGATGAATTTACCCTTGAAAGCAAAAAAAGATGTTTATGTGAAAAGCTTGCAGCACACAAGAAAGATGAGATCGAAATGAAATTCAGACATGCTTTCTCTTGCATTTAAAGGCTGAGAAGACCCCTCTGTGACCAAGACACTTACAAAGCGAGAAGAGTTGTCATTCCTCACGGTCTTGGCATTGCCAAAGGCCTCCAGCAGCGGGTTGGCACTGATGATTTGATCTTCCAGTGTCCCCTGCAAAGGCAAGCGCAGTGCTCACATCTGAGGCTCCCCACTTCCTGAGCGCCCCGACACTCTTGATTCTGACTCTGGTATTGGACTCACCTGCATTTTGCCAGAAGTAGTTTCCTCCTTCTTCTTCTCCCCAGTAACTGCAATTGTTGCAAAGTACTGGATGACACGCTTGGTGTTCACAGTCTTCCCTGCACCAGATTCTCCGCTGTCAAATAGTAACTAAGTCAAAAGAGGTCCCAAAGCTGGCAGCTATTGCAGCCAAGAAAGGAAAGTGTAAACCTACTTACGTGATCAAGATTGACTGATTCTCTCGGTCTACAAAAGAGAAATTATAGTCATTTAATACGCTCCTCTCACATATTTGTAACTGGCAAGTAAAGTAAAATAGAATGACCTTAGTGTTATTTTCAGCTATCCCTAGGACTTGATGGGCTTGAGGTCTATTCCCTTTTTCAGTCTCTTCTCTTCTGCTCTGTAGGGCGCCCCTCACTTCCCACCCAATTTGTCGTTCATGTAACCATTTAAACAGAGCACTGCTGGGAAGCACCAGGCTTTTTAAATACTCTACCACTAAATAAACATCAAAAGTGGCTTGGATCTTCAGTTGGATTTAGATGACAAGTTACTGACCTATTTACTGTAGGTAGAAGAAGTAATGAAAAATAGGTGTTAAAGATATTTTAGCTTGTGAAAAGGAATAACTATAGTAAACACGCTAACTTTGGAAGTAATCATGGCTTTGGCCATTTTTTTTAGGGAAAGGTAAAAGTTAGTTTTCATGTTTTACTCTACCTAAGGAGGAATTCTCTAAGCCCTTTCCCCAAGGTGTATAGTACTAAGGAGTGGTCTAGCTGAGACAATATTCTAGGAAGAAGATTCATGGTACAACTTTTTATACCAGAAACACCTAAAAACCTGGAATGTGTTTGCGTTGGTTCTAGGAGAAGGGCAATAGCATTTATGCCATCCTTAATGTAAAGAGTCTGTTCATTAGTCCTAATTGTAGGTATGAGGATAAGACCAGAGAGGCAAATTTTACTCTTCTGTTTTTTAACTCTTGGTAATAGAAACACAGTGTGGTTGTGTTTGTGTGTGTGCGTGTGTGTGCGTGTGTGATTACATATGTAGATATGTTCATATTTTTGCTCAAGCTCATTTAGTGTCTGAGTCATTCAAAAGTTAATTATCTAACTACGGCCAACATCTTTTGATTTTCAAAAGTTTAACAGATCATTAGCAATTATGGAATAGTAGGGATTGCAAGTCATCTTTTACGCTCTTTCCTTCCTGGACCGTCTCTCTCATAAACACATCAACCTCAACTGAAGGGGACCGTCTCAAAGAGTGTTGAGATGTTAGAGCTTCTTCCTTCTACAGTTCTGCTCTAAAAAGATGCACATTTATAGCATTCAGCTCACCAGTCAGCATGAACTGATAGGCGTTGTCAGAGATGGAGAAGATGTGGGGCGGGGCCTCCTGACGCTTTTTGCCTCGGTAGGCAGCCACCACCTCTGCATTATACACCGGCAGCCACTTGTAGGGGTTGACGGTGACACAGAAGAGGCCCGAGTAGGTCTGTGCAAGGGAATAAGAAAGAATAACTACTCAAAGGCTTTTTCCACTATTTGTACAATTCACTTATTAAATGAATTTTAACTAAAAGGAGCACTTAAGTAAAATGCTGATGCCGTTCTTCAAGACGTCAGCGCAAAAACTAGTTAGAAGGTTCAACAATAGGATAGCAAACTTTTTGAGGGAAGGGACCACAATTTAAATTTATTCCCGATGGAATTTATCAGTGATTTTCACATAGCAGAACCTCCAAAAAGATTTTTTATGTGTAATATGAGACATTTTTACTGTACTTTAAGAAAGAAGGATATATCTCTTTTATAACATTAAGATAGTTCAAATTCATAAAAACATAAATTTGGACACAACCTAAGTACCTAACAATACAGGAATGGTTAGGTGAAATAGGCTAAATCTTCTTAAGATAATGTATTACAGGCATTTAAAAAGGTAAATAATTAAACCAAACACAAAATGATGTAAATGCATCATGATTACGATAGGATGATTTTCAAATCTTTGACAACTGATCAGGACAGGAACCTTCCCCCCCCCGTCCCCCAACCCCCTCCCCCAGTAAGAATGGATGCTGACTGAACACCAGGTTTGTTTGCATAGTGCGTCCAACTGAACATCAGCACTGACTAACCTATATCAAATACAGTGTAGCATAACTTCAGCTGAAAATCTGTACTGAGTGTGTATTGTATGCCAGGTGTCTGTGAGGCACCAGGAATGAAGCCTAAATAAGATGATGTTCCTTGAGGAACTCTCAGATGGTCAAAAAACATGGTCAGTGTTAATGCAGGGACAGAAACAAGAGGACAGAAAATGCAGCTCTGCCTGGGAAGTTGTAAAGTTTTCATTAAGACTTTCCACATAGAAGGGTTGAAAAGGCATAGACACATCGCTGTCATTTAGGAGGAGTGAAAATGAGTGAAATTTGGTCTTTAAAGGCATCATGTTTAAGTGCTACAACATAAGTTTATCTTTTCTCTCTGGATGATTTTGCTGCTGGAATAAGGAAGGGTTGAAATGGAGGCATGTGGTTGAGATATGAGCAGATGCTCCAAGATTTGTTTAAAGGATCTGCTGCAAACTCAGTGTGTGGACAATGGCCATGCCCAGCTTGGGATGAGAAGATAGGATAAAGTGCCAGCTGTTGGCTTGTGCCTCCCGATAGCAATAGCGAACCTTTTAACTAGTTCCACTATGAGTGAAAGCACAATGTGTCACTATCTGTGACCCATTCATACTACAGTGAGAGCAATGGCCTGGGTCCAGGTGATGACCACTCGGGAGGGGGGCACTCACGTAGATCATCCAGGCTGCATAGCGCTCTTTGAGGTTGTACAGCACAGCGGGCTCATGCAAGTGGGTCATCATGGCCATGTCCTCGATCTTGTCGTATTTGGGAGGGTTCATGGGGTACACTTGGTCATCTTTCACTGTCAGAGTCTGGTGAACAGAAAAAATAACTTTATGTCAACTGAGTGACCAAACAAAAAAATCAATTAAAGGTCAGCTCCTGGGAATCAACTCACCGCTCCCGCTTCAGTCTTCACGGTCACTTTCCCGCTCTCTCTGCTCTGGATAGTCCCTTTGACAAAGGACTCCTTGGGCTCCACCACGAAGACAGAGGTCTTGGCATCAAAGGGCCTATTCTGGGCCTCAATGCGCTCCTTTTCAGACTTTCGGAGGTAAGGAGCAGCCTCCCCAAAAGCAGCCATCTCCTGGTCGGCGGAACTCATGGCTGCGGGACTCTGGGGCCCTAGAGGAGGAGAGGAAACGTCACCCTAGAGATAGATGCTGGCCTGTCAGGCAGATCAATAAATCTCTACATTGGTGATATCTCAAGGGCCCCGTGAGAAACCCCACCAAGCGCGTCCACCGGACACTGTGCTCTAGTTACTGAAACAAAGGTAATCACAAAGACTCAAGTGCATCTGGGGTCCCTGTGCACCCAATGCCGAACATGGGGCTTTGCATCCATTATCTCCTTTTATTCTTTGAGACTGGCCCTCTAATCGGGGAGCTGGTGGTAGGCTCAGCAGCTGCCGAGGAGCTCATGGCCTTGGCTAAGGCACTTGGCCTTTCTGAGCCTCGGTGTCTCCATCTGTAGAATAGGGACCACGATATCTTGCCTTTTAAAAATATATATATATATTTTAAAATTTATATATATATTTCGCCTTGACCAGTTTGGCTCAGTGGATAGAGCATCGGCCTACGGACTCAAGGGTCCCGGGTTCGATTCTGGTCAGGGGCATGTACCTTGGTTGCGGGCACATGTGCCTCCCGACCCTTCAATGCACAGGCCAGTGCTCTATCCACAGAGCCAAACTGGTTATTAGTGCATATCTTGCCTTTCTTAATTCACAGGCCTGAGATGTAGTGAAGACAGTTTTTAAAAAGTTAGAATGCTGACTGAGGAAGCAATTAGAAACAGTTCAGGCTACGGTGTAGATATAAAGTGGCATCTTGCCAGGTGATGGAGAACTTGATTTCCTCCTTTGGGTGTTCATCCAGAAGTGCTCACCTTCAGTGGATTTGGGGATTGTAATCTTGTTTACCTTTTTCTTTTGTTTTAATTGGGTGCTCAGTAGAATTTCTCTAGCATAATTCTGTGTATTTAATATCCACTTACTCATTTAACCGAGGTAAACTAATTGAGGCTAAAAGCCATAGCAAACGTTACCCTCATTCTTCTCCCTTGAAGAGCTCCCTTTGCTTTCTCAAGTTCCCTCCTAGAAAGTGCAGGCTCGGCTGCCCCATTCTGTGTTATCTGCAGGTTGCTGGTGGTATCGGTAGAATAAAAGATTTGGCAAAGGATGCTCCTGTGGTCATTGCATGATCACATTACTTGAAGCTCCTTTTAACCAGCTCTCTCTCTAGAGCTGCAGTCTGCAGCAGCAGGGCAGGTTAATGCCTCTACTGTATAAGCAAAATTTCATGGTGCTTTCATTTCATACAACACTCAGCACTGGGTAAGGCAGCGATTTCCAGCCTTTTTCATCTCATGGCACACGTAAAACTAATTACTAGAATTCTGAGGCACACCAAAAATTATATTTTTTGAAGATCTGACAAATAATAGGTATAATTTTCATTTATTCAAACCAGACAACTATTGTTGTGTTGGCTGTTGTCATTTCCTTGACAATCTAAGAAACGAGGTCAGTGCCCCTGACTACATAGTCAGGTATTACATATTTTAAAATGTTTTGCAACACACCAGTTGAGAGTCGCTGGAGTAAGGTAGCATTTAAAAATGATTTTAGAGAAGTTTAAAGGAAGCATTTTCTTAGGTACTTCCTTTCTTATTTGTTGGATATCATGTTTACTAAAGGAATCCTAATAGCAGGATACATCTTTATCAAATTTGAGATTTTTAGCAAGGGAATCTCAGTGCAGAGTTTTTTTTCCAAACAGAAATATGGAGAAACAAAATAATATTCTAATGCCAGCTATCCTCTTGCTAATGTGTCACCACCGACGCCTGAGTGCTCAGTGAGGATGTGTGCACAGCGCTGAAAGGCTAGTCCTTCCTGCCCCTCTCCTTTCCTGGAGAGCCGTGAGGTGTTTATTGAGGCACCACTTTCCAAAGGTTGCTAAGAGACACCGATCCATCCCTCAGGCCCTTGCCTTCTCGAAGGACTGCTTCATCTAAATCTTACCTTGCTAGCCAGAGAGAAGATGTAACCTGGAAGCGAGACCGTTCTGTAAAAGAAAAGGAGAAAGCACTCGATTAGTTAACCAAAACCAAAACCAAACAAAATCTCATTCGTGGCCTTAGTTGCTACTGTACACAGAAGGCAACGGGAGCCTGGCTGGGAACGTGCAGGGGCAGAAGGAGCAGTACCAGAACTGGCAGCTGCAAGCAACACGGGCAGAGTGGCCGGTGTCCTTCTTGAAAGTCCTGTCCTGGTCCCACTTACCTTGGAGCTTTTTAAAGCAGGCGGAGTCAGCCTCCTTCCAAGAACTCTTTTATATGCATAGCTATGAAAACAATGCAGCTGCCTGTTCTTAAGTCAAAAGAAGTCGTTTGGCAAAAACATCTTGGCAATCTCGCATCCCCGCATAATTCTCATTCATATTAAGAATGGCTGGATATAATTAGAAATATTTTTCTTATTGAGTATGTGAATAAATCTCCTATGGATAATTTGAGAAGATGATTTGGATGGGAGGTTCAGGCTGGTGGATGAAGACAGTGACTGGGCAGCCAGGATACCTGGCTTCTCTCACAAATTCTTTCTGGGTTCACCTTCACAGCCAACATATTAAATGAGAGACATAAAGTACAAATACTTACTTTAGTTTTGTGAGGGTTAATTTTTACCTGTTGATTTGTCCTTCCCAGCCTTTGCCAAACTAAGCTATGAGCCTTCAACTGTGGGAAGAGAAAGTCCTCTCCTTGTTCCAATATTGTTGTGGTTTTGGGGAATATCCTTACTTTCTCACTGATTTTGCTTTCTCCCAGCTGGTTCTCTATACAGTGCCGTTTCCTGCCCACCTATTTGTTTGACTTGCCTACAATAAGAAAGGCTTACTAATTTCTACTAGGAAAAAGTGTGTTTAGGGAGTACTGCCCAACATTTTTCATTAGTTATAGTAGAGTGGTATGCTAGAGTAACATGGATGTGATTTGGTTATATCTATTAAGGGCTTGGTGAGAACTTTTCTTTATGCAATATAAATATAATAAATATAGTCAACATGAAGGAAAATATTAAATACTGAATGTGTCTAAAATTCAAAATAACATAATTTTTAAACTTTTAAGGAGAAATTTCAGCTAGCTTGAAAGGACAAAACTTATTTATTCCTGGTTTTATTCATGAAATAATGGCACACATTTTCTGATCAAAAATTTAAAAGATGATCACATACAGTATTTGCAGTCTTGGTAATTACCATTGTGGGAAAATTTTGCATAAGAAGGCAATAAAAATATAAAACCATGTTCCTCACAACTATTGAATTTATATTTTTTAAATGTACCTGCCCTTTTTTCCTTCTTTAGCAAATATAATGTCAAAATTTCTAGGATAATGAGAGTAAATTTTAAATCTACTTGAACCCTTTTTTATATCAACTATTTCAAAAGATGGTGAAACTCTAATCTGTGTTAGAGTCACCCCACTGCTGGGTTGGTCCCCACTAGAAGGGGACATCAGCCACAAATACACAGAGGTGCGTGATCCTTTCAAAGTCCAAGATCCGGACCTCCCACCCTGAGCTGTCTCCACCAGGACAAACGACTTGGCCCTCTAGGTTCCCCGTGCTGGCTGGTGGCACTCTGGCGGCGTGCCCTGTTTCAGGCATCCTGAAATACCAACCCTCCCAGCAGCCCAGGGGTCTCTTGCCTACAGCTGCCAGCATCACACTCCCAGCTGGCTGCTGAAGTAATTGCTCTTCTTGGCTCCACTTAGCATATGGTCAATGCCACTGTCTTTGCTTGTCTCCTTTAGGGATCTAGGTCACACTGTCAAACTCTAACTCGGCCCAGGCCACCCTCTAGGAACCCCTGTTGAGCTTCTCACAGCTGGAGCCCATCTCC
>NW_006289395.1:2925660-2928276 GCF_000327345.1 Myotis davidii
AGAGAATTCAAGAATAAATACTGATATGTATAAGGCATGTAAATGGTACAAGACTTGTCTGTGCAGTACAAGGAGGTTCAGAGGGAATATTAACCACTGACCCTGTCTTCAGGAGGCTGTAATGTAACTGAAACACCAAGAGAGCACTAATGGAGTAGCTCAGGTCACCTTCAAAACAGTGTCACATCAGATTTAAAAACATACAGCATACAAGTTCTTACAGGAAAGGAGACATATTTTATGCACACATTAGGTCCTCATCAGTACCTAGAATGATGTGACATACAAGCAGTGTCCCCCAAATCCTAGTTTGCAAATTCCAGATGTTCCAGGTTTCTTTATCCTATCTTTATTCTTGTCCCTGACCATTGCTCAGTACCTAGAATGATGTGACATACAGGCAGTGTCCCCCACTAGTGTCCTGGTTTGCAAATTCCAGATGCTCCAGGTTTTTTTATCCTATCTTTATTCTTGTCCCTGACCATTGAACTTGGATCCTGGATTTGACTTTTGACTGCACATCCTCTGAGCATCCTTAGAAATTTACTAATCCTTCCCAAGACTCTGTTTCCTGATCTATAAACTGGATAATGAGTGCTGTCTCATAAAGGGTTAAATAATAGGAATAAATAACAGAATGCTTAGAAGCTGAGAACATCCATGACTAACCCAATAGATATTAACATTATGGTACTGGCCCTGTTCTTATTCAGTTATTATTCTGAAGGAAATTTACTAAACCTTCCCAAGACTGTTTCCTGATCTATAAAATGGATAATGAGTGCTATCTCATAAAGGGTTAAATAGTAGGAATAAATAACAGAATGCTTAGAAGCTGAGAACATCCATGACTAACCCAATAGATATTAACATTATGGTACTGGCCCTGTTCTTATTCAGTTATTATTCTGAATTCTCTGCTGCAGTGAAGTTCTTTCCTTCCTGATTCCCGTAACATGGCACGCTTGTTTCATTGCTCATCCCAGTTACCCAAGAAACATTTACAGAGAATCACTGTATGCCAGAATCTCAGGTAAGCTTCCCACTTAAGTAAGCTCCCACCTTGGACTCCTTCCTCCCTCTTGTACCATTTACATGTCTCATGCATATCAAGCTCCAGACCAGGCCTTACCCAGGCATTTTTCTCAGTTACTCTACCTGATAGTGGAAGGGCGTGGAAAGAGAAAAACTGGTGTGAGCTGTTACATTAAGAGAGGCATGAAGAAATGAGAGCCCGGTCTAGGGAGTTGGTGGTGGAAATGAAAAAGAAAGGGTGCCCAAGAAATTGGTCAACTGGCCCCCTGAGAGGGGAAGCGAACGCTCGGTAACAGGGCTGAAGGGAGACAGACGGTTCACACTGTTCTCTTCTGTACCTTTTGAATGTTGTTCCTGGTGCATGTAGTACTGCTTTAAAAAGAAAAAGTGATGTGTCCAATGAGGATCCTCTAAAAATGAAAGAAAAAAAACAGATGGAATGGAAAGAGGGCCAACCGCAGAACTAAAGAGACCGTTAAGCCCTCGAGGAGCAGGCATGTGAGTTTCCAGGGGCCACTTCTCTGTTCCATGGCCTAGGAGCCAGGTCCATCAACCTGCATGTGGAAAGTGGTGGCTGCTGATGTTGTTTTCTTGGAATTATTGATCTTCTGGCCCAAGCTTGGTACCTTTGCACCAGCAACCCCCACGTAGAAGTCCCACCAGTAGAAATCTACACTTCCAAATGTCCAGTCATAGGATTTCCTGAGCATTTGCTTTACAAAGAAAAAAGAGAATGACTAGCAAGGGGCCTATGGCAGTGCTTGAAATTTAGTCATTGAGAGAGAGATGAGGAGGATTTTTCAAAAGCCATTTATAATTTGGCTTTGTCATATATTGCATGGCTCATTTTTAGTAGTTGCAGATTGAGCTTTCAAAGAATCCATTGATTAGCCCTAATTTGAGATAGATGTGGGTGGGGAAAGCTTGTACCTGTGAGCACTCGGACAGAATGGTAAGTACGTTGCTGGAACCGTACTGCACTAAAGTATTTAAGAATCTGAAGGCTTGTCACATGTAAAGCATCTGTGAAGCACTTAGGAGAGAGGAAGATGTACCATACTCTGTGCCTAACATCCAAAGGTTCTGCCAGCACAGAGCACATAATCTGTATGTAGACAAGGGAGTTTGGTCACCCCTCCAGGAGACGTTTTGGAGAAGCAAAACTACCTTAACACTAAACCATTTGTCTTTATAGCTATGAAAGTAATGTAGATCTATAGATATCCTAGAAATTTAGAATAAGAACAATAAAAGAATGGAAATGATTTCTTAATGGTGGATGTAGAGAAGCATGCATTTACTTCTCTGCACATCTCAACATTCAATTACCAACTTGTATCAGGTTAATTTGATTATGCAATTAAGTATACTCAGAATGTACAGTAAGTGACATTAAGTGAAATGATGTATAACAAAACTAGTTATACCACAAGCTAATTGACATAAATAAGAATTAAGTTCCTATAGCATCCTATCAATATTATAACAAAACAATGTTGAATGAAACGATGATATTCAAGGATCTGCTATATATGGTCTCTGTTATCCTCCTGCTTATTAAATAGTAGGCATCAATATATA
>NW_006289395.1:2928590-2933913 GCF_000327345.1 Myotis davidii
AAGTTCTAGGTGCAAGAATGGAGACAGAAAGAACAAAAGTGGGAAGAGGAAAAGTTTGAAGTCTGTTGAGGAGAGGGAGCTTTTATAGTCTCCCTGGAGTCTAACATAAGTGTAAGGGAGAAGTCTAGGGGGACAGATTGAGACCAGATATGTCAGAAGCTTTTTCTATGACTAATTAAGAATGAAATGTCCTGTCCCTGCACTGCAAATGAGGCCCACTAGAGCACTCCTGCCTTTGTCCCCAGACTGTTGGCTTCCCAGTTTCCTTATTTTTCATTCAGTTCAGCACTCCGGTTTTCCATCTCCCACATCCACTCACCGTATTCACTGTTGGACTCCTCCCACCGGCGACTTCTTCCTCCCTTGACTACATTTGATCACACTGTCGGGTAACCTAACCCTTCGCCATCTTCCTTGACCACGATCCTTTCTCCTATCGATGCTCTCTGAAGGTGGGCACAGCCATGACTTCCCCCAGCTCCTGCACCATCCTCCCAAGCCCACTCATGGCATGTGACAGCAAAGGGCCTGGAATGCTAAACACAAGAGCTTGACTTGAACAAAATGAATATTTAGTCTTTTAAATATGGAGCTATTAACCAAAACAACACTGCCATGAATTTAGAATGCTATACTACTGAGTATTAAAATAATCTTACACATGTTGTAAAATAAAATCTACCCAACATTTGAGAAATTTTTATTTTACTTGACTGGGATGAGATTGGTAGAGTCAGTTTTTAGGAAGAGAAATATTCAGTTAACAGAATTCTGTTTTCTTTATCCTAACTGCAAGAATAAAACATCAGTCAAATTAATTTTAATTCTGTCCTACCAAGGTCATCCTCTTCCCACCCTACCTCCCCCCCAAAAAATCCCAAAAATGAAAAGGAAAAGAGGAGTTGTGATTTGGAGGTGGGAATGGGATTCTCATGGTTGAAAAGGGAATATTTTTGCTGTTTCTGGGAGCTGGACATTTCAAGGAGGGCCAAATGTGAATAGCTTCCTCAAACAAATGGTCCGGTGAGCAGCGTTAATGAAAACAAGGCAGCACTCCAAGGCTGAGGAGTATTTTTAGAATTCGAGGAAGGAGGTGTTTTTTTTTTTATTCAAAGGAGAGGATGGTAATGTCATCCAAAGTCCTAGTCCTATGCAGAAGCTCGGACCTGGCATGAACTGAGAATCATACCTCAAAAAGAATGCAGCCAAAGGTTATGGAGACCCAGTTGTTCTGCTCATCTATCTCAAAAACCTGACAGAAGTTTGAGTGGATTTCTCATTCTTTGTTCCTTTTATACACTGTCAATGAACACAGGTATATTCTCTGTTTCGTTGCCCTGTGGGAGGCTCAAGCCTGTATCCTCCTTTGAGCAATAAAAACAAAAATTTCCACTGAAATCCCCATGATATGTCATATCCTCATGGGAATATGTTAGCTGGCCAATCTTGAACAGCTCTCAAAGTTATGTAAAGAAATGATGGATTGAAGATTAGATGCTTGTGTGCATACATACATGTGGGTGTGTAGGTGTGCCCAGCACACATGTATATGCTTAGGAAAAAGTGCTCCATGCAGTTAGGAGAAAGGCAGGAATGAGAGAGACACCCATTTTTCTTGAGTGCTTTTCTTTTAAACTCATCATAGGGTAGCTGAGTATTGAGATCAATCCTCTCCCCTAAGGTCTTACTAGAAAAAAATAATTCTAAATTGACATTCAGGAAAATCAGTAATTTAGGTGAAATAAGAAAATTGAACCTCTAGAAACTATCTTCAATTGAGTTCTGTGATGTTGTTTGAGCTATTCAGGACTGCGAGAAAAGGGTTTCACACAAAAGAATCTTCTTTGAAAGCCTGCTTTTAACAGTTCCTGGTATTTGCCTCCTGGGAGAGTTCTTTCAAAGGTACTATAGACAAGCTTTGCTCAAAATATGTCCTTGGGACCATTAGTTCAGCACAACTGATGGCAAAGAATTTTTGGTCACATAAGCTTAGGACACATGGTATGCCATGTCCTCCTGAAGAGTGGCCGTGCACTTTGACATGATGGTATTAGCATGTCTGACTTTATTGTTTTAAGTTTTTCACATACTGCACTTACTTAGTCATGGGACTTTTTTTCTTTCCCATTTTGTACTTGCACCATAAAAACAAATGCAGGAAAGCATTAACACAATGTGCTTTTCTGTGTTTCATTAAGTACATCATTGGTCATCAAAGTGAAGTCTGTGTGGACAGGTTGTGTTGGTGTCACCAGGGAGTTTATTAAAAGTGCAGATTTGGGGGTCCCACTGACATTTACTGAATTAGAATCTCTGCATGTGTGGCCCAGGTATCTGTGTTTTCATAAGCTTGCCATGTGATTTTTGTTCACACTAGAAGGAAGCCTTGAAGTAGCTGTTTAGTCAGAACTGAGGCCAACAATTACAGTACTTAGATAACCAATCCACCAAATTTTATAGATTCGCTCTTTGGTTTTTAAGGTCCCACCTAACCAATCCAAACTTAATTTTCTTTTATACCCAGCCCTATATACTGCTTGCTGTAATCATCTTTACATAATCCACTTCACAGCCACTGTGCCTTGCTAGTCCTTATGCCCTTCTCAGAATAATGTTTTTAATTACATACAATGAAACATGTAAGACTTCAAAAGAAAGTGAAATACAGTTATTAAAATATTTTTTTAATTGTGTTAATAAGAGAAGCTAATATATTTGCATTTCATACAAGACCTTAAGATCGGATATGAAAATACCCAGAATTTTCTTTGGTGGAAAAGTCACAGTTACTACTACAGTACGGGGGTTTGTCACCCATGTCATATTTAACCCCTAGAGTGCCGGGGAGAATGATCGCGCTCCTCTTGTCTTTCGCCAAAAGTGCCGGGAGAAATTGTGTTAATAAGAGAAGTAAATATATTTGCATTTCATATAAGACCTTAAGCTCTGATATGAAAATACCCAGAATTTTCTTTGGTGAAAAAGTCACAGTTACTACTACAGTACTGGGGTTTGTCACCCATATCATATTTAACCCCTAGAGTGCCGGGGAGCATGATCGCACTCCTCTTGTCTTTCGCCAAAAGTGCCGGGAGCGCTTTATTTTAACATTATATGTTTTGTTCAGATTTTTTTTCTACTGGTATTTTATAATACAGTCAGCAAACAATATATGTCAAAGATAAAAACAAATGTAGTAAAGGTTTCCATAAGTTTTTGAATATGTAACTTCATCTACTTGCGATTCATAATTTTTTTTCCTAAACTGCTGTAAAATCAGCAAAAATGCCTTGGCAATTTTAGCATAGTTCCTAGGATATTGGTTGGTAACCAAAGGGTTAAGGAAATGGACTGTAGGTTAATCTTTGAATAATGGAAATGAGATTTTTCCCAATTTCCTACTACCTATCTAAATACTGTTCATTTTTCGGGACCCAGAAGATTTCTCCACCTATTACAGCCTCACCGAGACCCCACATTTCTGGAACCTTTGTGTTGATATAATAATAACACCCAGAAAAGCATTTCAATTGTGGGTTTCTTGGATACAGAGACTGGAATTGTACTTATTTTGAAATTCCCTGATCAATGCAATCAATACAGTGATGGTCAGATTGTACTCCAGTGACTCTCAACCTTGGACAGACATGAGAATGACCAGGAAATGCTTGGGTTCTATGTCCTATGCCAGCAGTTGTCAAAATGTGGTCCCCAGAACAACATCATCATCATAGCCTGGGAACCTGCAACAAATTACCCCAACCCTACTGAATCAGAAACTCTGTGGGTGGAGGGGACAGCAATCTCTGATTTTGATATGCACTCCCAAGTTTGAGAATCACTGACCTATGGATTCTGATTCGGAAGGTATGGTATGGAATTCAGAAAACTATATGGAAAAAGTACCATTGTTCAGTAAACTCCATGAAGCCAAGGGCATAGTAAGCCTGGGAACTTGCAACAAATTACCCCAAACCTATTGAATCAGAAACTCTGGGGGTGGAGAGGGCAGCAATCTCTGATTTTGATATGCACTCAAGTTTGAGAATCACCTATGGATTCTGATTCGGAAGGTATGGTATGGAATTCAGAAAACTATATGGAAAAAGTACCATTGTTCAGTAAACTCCATGAAGCCAAGGGCATAGTCCAGTTTTGCTCATCATTGTAGCTCTAGTGCCTGTCACAGTCAGGACTCAAAAAATATTTGTCAAGTAAAAGAAGGAAATGAGATTTTCGAGGCCCACTCTTTTCAGCAGCTATCTGTATCAGCCTCTGGTGACTTGCACAGGAACTAGGTACAATGAGCCCTTTGCAATATGCATATTCCCTTTGAAGGTGCCCCTTATTGCAGGGCATCAGTTATTTAACAAACGATGCACTGTGGCTCAGATGTGGGATAATTTTTAAAAACAAGCCCAAAGGTCAGACTTTTAAAACCTAAACGTCTTCACCAAGTTAAATTAAATTGTGCATTTTTTTTAAATCAGGAGAACTTGAGCTCTCCGGGGTTTCTGATCTTCCTGACCGCAGTAAGATGTGGGCTCTTGCACCTATTGAATGAAGAAGGAAGCTCTGTATTTCACTTTCAAATACAAGGAGAATAAACTAAAGCTACAAAGGACTATAATTCCCTGAAGGGCATGATTTACATTCTAATAAAAGGTTTTCAAGAGAGCATCCTTTCCTCTCTAAATAGTGTGTTACTGATTCGGTGGTCCTACTATGTGCAAACAGTTGTATAAGATCAATCAGGGCATATTGGAAATACATATTTCTACTTTTTGAGAGTTCACAACCCCAAAGAGAAGGTGGAGCAAGCAGACAAAAACAGGCAGACCTCGTTTAACAGACATTGTACCTTTTACAAAATGGAAGGTTTGTGACAGCCCTTCATGGGGCAAGTCTGTGGGAGCCATTTTCCAACAGGCCCAGATGATAGTTAGCAATAGACTATCTTTAATTAAGGTATGCACACTTATGAGACAAAATGCTATTGATTGCACACTTAATAGACTACAGTACAGTGTAAACCTAACTTTTATATGTACCAGAAAACCAAAAACTCTGTGTGGCTTGCTTTATTGCTATATTCTCTTCTTTGGGTTGGTCTGGAACTGAACCCACATCCTGAGATATGCCTATAACTAGACTCCCTGCTTATCCTCCTCAGTGCCCGACAGAGCCCATATCTGATGTCTTTCGTTTTTCTTTTCCTATTCACCTGTGAGTTTATTGTCTTTTCTGATCAGTAGAACATAAGCTCCAAGAATCTCATTCACCACCATATCTTACCAGCATCTAGCGTATTTCCTGGAGCCTA
>NW_006289395.1:2934009-2934496 GCF_000327345.1 Myotis davidii
CCAGGGTTCAGTCTTCATTCTTTAATTTGCTGCTGTGTGCCCTTGACCCTGATGCTTCACTTTCTCTCTCCTCTTTTTTGTGACTAAGAATATTTATTTCTTTATTTAACTTTTATTTTTTATTACATCTTACATTCAATAGTATTCTGTTTTAGTATCAGGTGTACAGTATAGTGGGTTAGACAATCATATACTTTACAAAGTGTCCCCGGATATTTCCAGTACTCACCTGGCACCATACATAGTGACAATACATTATGACAATATTGTTGACTATATATGCTGTTCTTTACAACCTGTGACTACTTTGTAACAACCATTTTGTGCTTCTTAATCCCTTCACCGTTTATACCCAGCTCCCCCCGCTTCACCCCCACCCCTTCTGTCAACCAGCAGTCTCTTCTCTGAATTCATGAGTCTGTTTCTGTTTTGTTTTTTCACTTATTTGTTCTTTGGATTCCACATATACGTGACAGTTTCTTGTACT
>NW_006289395.1:2934543-2938168 GCF_000327345.1 Myotis davidii
AAAAATTAATAGAAAAATATCTTCAGGTGAGGAAAAGAAAGAAAGAAAGGAAGGAAGGAAGGAAGGAAAGAAGGAAGGAAGGAAGGAAGGAAGGAAGGAAGGAAGGAAGGAAGGAAGGAAGGAAGAAAGAATCTTTTAAGCCTTATCCCTAGATAGAAATTTAACTGAAGACACAAACTACAGGCCCCAGTGGCAGTTTTAAAAGAAACCTTGAAGGGGGCTGTTGACTCAGACCCTGTGAGGAGATGGCGCTCAGCTCCCATCACATCTGTTGGGAGAAAAAGATTAGCACATATTTACATAAGATTTAAGATAAGTTACTCCACACTATTCCATGTGAAGTTTAATTCTCTCTGAGTCCCTTTATTAAGATGAACAAAGAGATTTTCTGCAATATTAAAAACGGGTCTTTTGAGTTCCAAGGACTATTGACTTACAACCATGAAGCTACAAATGTTTTTATAAAAAATAATTATATGTTACATTAAATGTTTTTCTTTTCATGTTTTTAGAAAGCTGTGTTGTCTCATTTAAAGTGGAAAATTATGTCATAAGGGGATAATTTTACTGAACAACCTTATGATAATTATGTCACCATGCCTTCCAAATTTAGCTACAATGTACTCAAGCAATATCACAGGACTTTAAGCGTAGGAGCACAGCTAAAGGAAGTCCCTCCTTGTAGCAGTGTGTCTTACAAGTAAATTACTGTGACTGAGAATAACTTTAAAACACAAGGCTGGACTTGATTTACCTTAAGAATATCATTGTTTATGCTGTTGAAGTAATTTTGAATTTTCTTATTATTATTGAGGCATTAATAATTCTAACAAAAGTTCTGTGTGTATATAAATATACATTTTATGCTTACATAATCACTAAATAAGTATTTTTATTTGTTGTTGAATTTATTGGGGTGACATTGGCTAATAAAATTTTATAGGCTTCAGGTGTACAATTCTACAGCACATCATCTGCATATTGTATTGTGTGTTCACTGCCCAAAGTCAAGCCTCCTTCCGTTCCATCACCATTTTACCCCCTTTACCCTCTCCCACCTCCCCGCACCCTTTCCTCCGGTAATCACCACATGGCTGCCTGCGTCTGTGAGTTTTTTTAAGTGTTTTTAGAGCCATGTTTTTCAAACTGCTTCTTTCCATTGCTGAGATGGGATGGACCTTCCTATTGGTTTTTCTAAAGAAGCTGCAAGTTCGCTGCTGGTGTGTTGGACGCGTCCCTCTGGTGGTGCAGGTGCTCAGCTCTGCCTGGGCACCTGCGGAGCAGTCATGGGACCTGGTGAGGGAATTGCCAGACATGCAGCTCTCCAAGCTTCTAGTTCCCTGTCTGCAAAGTCAGGATGACACCTGTCCTGCTTTAAGGATAATGCACATTTTCAGCCTATATGGGCCCCAACATTGTGTAGCTGCTCCTGTTTGTTGGATATGATATTTGCAAATACTTTTCTCAGTCCATAGTTTGTCTTTTCATCTCTTACCGGTGCAGAAGTTTTACATTTTGATGAAGTCCAGTTCATCTACTTCTCCTTTGCTGGGTTGTCCAGAATTCTTGGATCACAAAGATTTTCTCTTCTGCTATCTATTAAATGTATGATCGTTCTGTTTTATGTTATCCACTTTCAGTTAATTTTTTATAGTCAGTGAGATTTAATTGGCAATATATTTAATTTGTAGATTAATTTAGGAAGAACTGGTATCTTTATAATGTAGCATCTTTGCACCCAGGGCCATGACAATGTTTTCTGGGTGTTTTGTGGTGTGTTTTCTTTTCCATTTATTTAAGTCTTCTTTTGCATCCTATAAAGTTCTATAGTTTTATTCATACATATCTTGCTCACTTTTAGTAGTTTATTCCTTGATAGTTTGCAGATTTTGTTGCTGGTTGAATCCAATTTTTCATTATATTTACTAATTTATTATAGTCGATAAATATAGCTGAAAAGAAAGCTGCTGTTTTCTGTGTTCACCTAGTGTCACAACTCCTTACTAAAGGGCCTTCCCAGTGTTTGCTTTGGGCAGCCTCTGAGAGAAGAGTCTTCTCCTCAGTTCCCTCCCACCAGGAAAACCATGTGTGAACCAGGGATGGGACTGGGTGTGTGTGGGGGGGGCTGTCTGTCCTGCACATTCTGCTGAAATGGCAGACACTGGCCAGTGCTGAGGGCAGGGACCGGCCGGGTTGCTGCAAGGTTCTTAGTCCCATTGTTCAGCGGTGGGTTTTAAGGACTTATTGTATCAGATAAACAGTAAACATATTTTATCAGATTATATTTTTTGAACTCAAGTGACAGAAGGCAGAAGAGAGGCGGAGGGCAAGTCTGCACGAGGACACTGAGAGCAGAGGGTACTGTGGAGAAGCTGTAGACCAGTGGTTCTCAACCCCATGTTGTGGTGACCCTCAATTTCATTGTGACAAATTGAACATAATTATAGCATAGTGATGAATCACAAAAACAATATGTAATTATATATGTGTTTTCCGATGGTCTTAGGCGACCCCTGTGAAAGGGTTGTTCGACCCCCAAAGGGGTAGTGACCCACAGGTTGAGAACCGCTGCTGTAGAAGAAGGGGGAAAGGTTGTTGGCATTTATTTGCCTCAGAAGCCTTCTTTAGTTCAGAGACAATCCCTGAAACTTTCTTATTAACTTCCTGTAGGGAAGGTATTTTATCTGATCCTTTCCTAAGAAGCCTCTAATTTCCAATCAAGATAAGCTTCCTAGTCATTTAATTTAACTTTAGAGCTGGCTTTTTCTAATTGAGCTGACACACATTGTGAAATTGATGTCAAACTAACATTGACTTAATGACTGAAATGACCAGGTATTGGGCTCTTCATGTCCATTGTTCCCCATAATTCTCACCAGAGAGAATGATTTTCTTGACTTTTGCCCTGTGATCGTGGAGCCCACTAAGCTTCAGTAATTTGCTTGATGCTACCCAACTTGTAAGGGTGGAGCCAGGATTCAAAAAGGTCTGTGTGAGCCCGTCTCCTTAAAAGAAGCACCATCATATTGGATGGCCTCTATTTCCCCTTTTATCTTGAATGATGTACGTAGTGTTTTCAATGCTCGGACCTCTGGGGTCTTTTTCTGTCTCTGAATTAGGGCTAGCACTCACAGAATCCTATTATGGGCAATGGTCCAGGGTAGGCAGAATCAAAGAGAGACACAAAGAGGATTCTGAAGCTAGTGTAAAGGACAGTGTGTATGCATAGAGTACCGATGCCGCTGAAGGTCGAAGTGGAAGAGCAAGTCAGGCAAGGCAGAGGGTGGGAGCCAGGAGGCTCCATACTGGAGGGCGAGGTGGAGCAGGGCTGTGCAGTCAGCGAGGACCGGCATGTTCAGGGATCAAAGGACTGACCGGGGGAATTATGAGGAGCCTCCTAAAGCACATTGTTCTTGCTATAACAGAACCATCTGCAAGCATCCCAAACGGGACTAGTCCCAGATCTAGACTCAAGTTCTGCCTTGGGTCAAGCACCTGCCATACCCGACAGGGCCCATCCACAGGGATGATTTTTTAGATCTCCAGCCCTGGCTCCCCCAACACACACACACACACACACACACACACACACACACACACACACAACACACTCTCCTCTCTGAGA
>NW_006289395.1:2938382-2939683 GCF_000327345.1 Myotis davidii
ATCTATTTCCGCCCCCCCACAGCTGAGCTTTTCTCTGTGGTGTCTTCACGCCTCAGCAGGGCCCCCTCTGTGGGGAGAAAGGCAGCCAGTGGCAGCTCAAGTTTTCACTGTCCTTGCGGTTAGAGAGCTCAGAGGGAAAAGGAAGGCTTGGCCAGGAGGCCAGTTCCAATTCCAATGGCCTGCTCAAGTCAATTTTCATGCTTCAGTAGGGTTGCCAGACAAAATATAGAACTCCCACTTAACTCCAAATTTCAGATAAACAAAGAATTTTTAAGTATAATTATGTCCCATGCAATCTTTGTGACATGCTTATACTAAACAAGCTTTTATTTATCGGAAATTCAAACTTAAGTGAGCATTCAATTCTATATTTTTATTGGTTGAACTTGGCAGCCCTACCCCTACCCCAGTCATTTGTGTCCAAGGAGCTGGTAGATTCCTGAATCCTGCAAGTTGAGTTAGTCACCGGGTCATGGGGACCAAGAGCGGGGGAGGACCAGTTGCCTAAACAGATTCTGGGCAGACAGACAACTGTATCCCAACCCTCTCTTCCTCCTGCAGTTCCAGTTGTGTGTAGACTTTGCCAGAACACCCGTCTCACGTTAAAACTGGGGTCATCATCTTCATCGTCTTCATCTTTACTCTCAGGGTTTTTGTTTTATCTGCCAATTACTAACAATTGTCACCATTTCTCTGGTTCTTAGTTACAGAATTTTAAGGTGTTCCTCATTTCTTGATTCACCTTTGCTACCTAAATCCATCGTTTGAAAGCCCAGGAGCTACTTCTGCGCCTCTCACCAAATAAAGCCCTACTCGGCAATGTCAGACTTCGTTCCAGTCCAGCACCGGCTCCGAGGTGGTGGGAGCAGTGCCCTCCACAGTCCGCAGGAGCCTGGGCATTCATATGCAGCACATCTGGTGGTGTGAGAGGTCGCTCAAGTTTCTATAATAATTCTGAAAGGTATTAACTTGTGAAAAATATACTGTATCATAGGAACAGAACTTGGGCCTTAGCCAGGGGAGGGAGACTGAATTCTAGAAGTTTTCCTATTCGTCAAAATTACTGTTTACAAGCAGTTTTATATCACTTTGTCATATTCTCTTACCTGTGCACCTCAACCATATGTATGCATAGCTGGTAACTTTCAGAAAACAATATTTTAAATCTGGCTAAGTTGGTTAATAGCATTGGTGACTCTGCCTTCAATGTTGTCAGAATCCTAGGGAAACTGGGTTTACTCACATGGGAAAGTCTGTGTGACCTTTGCTAATGGACCAGGCCATTTTATGGAAAAGTCCCT
>NW_006289395.1:2939859-2941045 GCF_000327345.1 Myotis davidii
GTAAAGGACAGTGTGTATGCATAGAGTACCGATGCCGCTGAAGGTCGAAGTGGAAGAGCAAGTCAGGCAAGGCAGAGGGTGGGAGCCAGGAGGCTCCATACTGGAGGGCGAGGTGGAGCAGGGCTGTGCAGTCAGCGAGGACCGGCATGTTCAGGGATCAAAGGACTGACCGGGGGAATTATGAGGAGCCTCCTAAAGCACATTGTTCTTGCTATAACAGAACCATCTGCAAGCATCCCAAACGGGACTAGTCCCAGATCTAGACTCAAGTTCTGCCTTGGGTCAAGCACCTGCCATACCCGACAGGGCCCATCCACAGGGATGATTTTTTAGATCTCCAGCCCTGGCTCCCCCAACACACACACACACACACACACACACACACACACACACACACACACACCCTCTTAGCTGTGATAGAAATGCAAATCAAACTAGTGCGAACAAACAAAAATGTATTGGTTTGGATGATTAAGAACCTTAAGGGAGTGAGTCTGGCTCTGAGAAGGCTCAGATTTGGAATTCAAGCTCTGTCTCCAGAAGTATCTCTTTCCTCCACCCCACAGCTGAGCTTTTCTCTGTGGTGTCTTCACGCCTCAGCAGGGCCCCCTCTGTGGGGAGAAAGGCAGCCAGTGGCAGCTCAAGTTTTCACTGTCCTTGCGGTTAGAGAGCTCAGAGGGAAAAGGAAGGCTTGGCCAGGAGGCCAGTTCCAATTCCAATGGCCTGCCCAAGTCACATTTTCATGCTTCAGTAGGGTTGCCAGACAAAATATAGAACTCCCACTTAACTCCAAATTTCAGATAAACAAAGAATTTTTTAAGTATAATTATGTCCCATGCAATCTTTGTGACATGCTTATACTAAACAAGCTTTTATTTATCGGAAATTCAAACTTAAGTGAGCATTCAATTCTATATTTTTATTGGTTGAACTTGGCAGCCCTACCCCTACCCCAGTCATTTGTGTCCAAGGAGCTGGTAGATTCCTGAATCCTGCAAGTTGAGTTAGTCACCGGGTCATGGGGACCAAGAGCGGGGGAGGACCAGTTGCCTAAACAGATTCTGGGCAGACAGACAACTGTATCCCAACCCTCTCTTCCTCCTGCAGTCCCAGTTGTGTGTAGACTTTGCCAGAACACCCGTCTCACGTTAAAACTGGGGTCATCATCTTCATCATCTCCATCTTT
>NW_006289395.1:2941423-2943833 GCF_000327345.1 Myotis davidii
TGTGCAGGAGGCTGTCAATTGATGTTTCTATCTCATCGATGTTTCTAACTCTATATACCTCTCCCTTCCTCTCTGTAAAAATTCAATAAAATATATTTTTTTAAAAAGAAAAATCCCTTTCCTCTGATGCTATTGGATTTGAATAAGCCCCATGTCTTCTTCGGCAGCAATCACTTATGAGATGGGTCGAGCTTTAAAGGAAATTTCACAGCCATTTTTTTCTGGCCTATGTTTGGCATACAAAACAAATGAAATCAAGAGCCAGGGGTGCACTGACTCACCCTTTGAATTCTTAGGTTTCTGGTTAGAGACAGCATAGGAATCTGAAGCTTCATGTTAGTCTATGGACATGTGCTCTGACAAAAAAAAAACACAACAAAATGTAGGTGTCAGAGATGGAAAACAAAACAGACCAACATCAAGAAGAATGACATTCTGGGTTTTGGTCTCAGAGAACCAGCCCCTGGTCTGTTTTCCAGAAATGACAGAAAATGACATACTTCAAATACAAGTTAATTCTTCCCTTTGGTTAAATTGTTATGACTGAATGGTCCTTGCATGTGCTCTGACAAAAACAAACAACAAAATGTAGGTGTCAGAGATGGAAAACAAAACAGACCAACATCAAGAAGAATGACATTCTGAGTTTTGGTCTCAGAGAAGCAGTCCCTTGTCTGTGTTCCAGAGATGACATAAAATGACATACTTTGAATCCAAGGTAATTCTTTCCTTTGGTTAAATTGTTATGACTGAATGGTCCTTTTATATGTCAAGAAAATGATCCTTCTCTCCCTAATCTTATATTGAAAGCAGTGGAACAATTGGTTCTTCTTACTGGGAAATTTGACAATACAGACAAATCAGTGAAAGGTAAAAGGCAGAAGGAACAAGGGTCTGGGCCCCTTTTACAAATATTCACTGAGGAATTTTCCTTCATTATAGGACCCTTGTGAAGGGAGAGTGAGCTAGGGTGAGCTAAAGCTTGCATGAGTAAACGGGGAACCAGGTGAATTCATTATGACTTTAGGTGCCCAGGGGAGCTCATGACCTTGGCTTAGTAAATAGTAGAAGCCACTGCAGGTCTTGAAGGAAACAGGCAGGCACGGAAGACAGTGTGTTGGAGAGGCAGATCGGGAAGTCGAGGGCAGACTGGGACAAAGAGCAGAAGTTGGATTTAGAGGCTAATGGCATTTCCGACTGAGTGTGTGGGCTGAGATGAGACAGATCTGAACCAATGAAAAGAGCAGAGAGCTAACAGAGAGGAATTCTAAACAGGCTAGATGGTGTCTTTGTCGCTGTCTGGTCCAACCTGCTGCACACTACAGTCTATTTCAGTCTAACAAGCATGTTTGAAAGGCTTCCTTATGCTGCTATATCCAGGGGTTCAGTGAGTCCTCTTATCCTTTGAGGGAAACAGCATTCTCTAAACTACAGGAGCTATTTTATTGCCTCTCTCAGCAATATTTTGATGTCCTCTCCAGAATGCTCCTATAGCATTGTGAGTCTCTCTGCTAGCTTTGCCCCAGGTTGTCATCCCCACCTAAAACTTGGCGATGTAAACCCCTTAAAAGGCCAACAACCCTTCTCTTTGGCATAGATGAGGTAAAAACAGATCCTCCTTCACTCAGCCTTTTGCCATACTGCTCCTCTAAGCTCAACATCCACACAATGACCTATGAAGCTTCTTTATTGACGAGTTAGAAGAGAATTATAAAGTAAAGGGGTAAAAGCCAGTAAGAGCTATAACCTTCATTGAGTGCTTACTTTATCCTCACCACAGTACTGAGCGCTCTACATGCATGATTTTTTTTTTTTTTTTTTTTTACACCTGTGCACCTCAACCATATGTATAGCTGGTAACTTTCAGCATAGCTGGTAACTTTCAGAAGACAATATTTTAAATCTGGCTATGTTGGTTAATAGCATTGGTGACTCTGCCTTCAATGTTGTCAGAATCCTAGGGAAACTGGGTTTACTCACGTGGGAAAGTCTGTGTGACCTTTGCTAATGGACCAGGCCATTTTATGGAAAAGTCTCTTTCCGCCCTAACCAGTTTGGCTCAGTGGGTAGAGCGTCGGCCTGCGGACTGAAAGGTGCCAGGTTCAATTCTGGTCAAGGGCATGTACCTTGGTTCCGGGCACATCCCCAGTAAGAGGTGTGCAGGAGGCAGTCAATTGATGTTTCTCTCTCATCAATGTTTCTAACTCTCTATCCCTCTCCCTTTCTCTCTCTAAAATCGATAAAAACCTTTGCAAAAATAATTTTTAAAGGAAATGGTAGAGTTCTGGCATATTATCAAAGAAAAATATCCAGTTATCTGAAAAGGCAATTAAAATACTCTTCCTGCCCTGGTTGGTGCGGCTAAGAGATTAGAGCATTGACCCCTCCCCGCCCCCCCCCCCCACCCCCA
>NW_006289395.1:2945176-2952581 GCF_000327345.1 Myotis davidii
ACATTCAACCTATCCAAAGGGGTAGGTGAAATCAATTTTACAAAAGAGGAAATCAAGACCCAGACAAATTTAGCCACTTTCCCAAAGTCAGGCTTCCACTGAGTGGTACAGTTAAATCATGCCCAGGGAGTGTGGCCTCAGAGCCTAACCCCAAGGCTAGAGGAACACCAGACGCAGACCTTCCCAGGGAGGCCTGCCACTTCTCCCCATGCCCTCAGGTGCTTCCCTGCCCAGTTCTTGGGCCTTTTCCTCCAGCTCCTTCACCTTCAGCTCTCCCCATGCAAAGCTTCACTCCTCTTCCTTGGGAAGCTTCACCACATCCCACCTCGGAGACCCCATTCCATAGATCTCTGTCTGTTCCCCATACACTGTCCTAAAGTGAGTTCCATGAGCTTGACTAACACCCAGATCCCCAGGCAAATAGGAAGTTACGTTCATCAATGCTCAGGCTTTGGGAGGGGGAGTCCAGCTCCACAGATAAAGATGGACATACACCTCCACCTCCCAAACAAATGTCCCTTTCAATGTGGGCATACCAGTTCCTTTGCCAAATGGTTGATTAAAGGTAGGCATAGCTCTCAAAAATGTACGTTCTTTTTTTTTTTAATAAAAAGAATAGGCTTTATTTTTAGAGCAGTTTTATGTTTACAGAAAAATCTAACCAAACTTCAGAGTCCTCTTAGGACCTCTCCCTCGCCCCCACCCCACAGTTGCCCCTATTTGCATTAGCGTGGCGCACTGGTTAGAATTTAGGAACCAATATTAATGCATAATATTGATACCAACTGAAGTCCATAGTTTACATCAGGGCTCACTTTCTGTGCTGACAGTTCTGTGGGCTTTGACAAATGTGGAATGTCAGACATGCACTATGTCATGATCCTACAGACATTACTTTCTCTTTCAGGGACAGTGCAGATTAATACCACACTGACGAAGGGATTTTCCGTGACCACCAAGATATCTGTGCCTGCACTGAAATCAGTGGGTCCCCACGGTTATGCTGAGGACTTTTGAGTGTCTGTCCTCCCTCTTTTTTTTTTTTAATCCTCACTCGAGGATATCTTTCCATTGATCTTTTAGAGAGAGTGGATGAGAGAGGGAAAGACAAAGAGAAACATTGATATAAGAGAAATATTGGTTGTCTCCTTCACGCACCCTGACCAGGGCCCGGGCCTGGGAGGAGACTGCAACCAAGGTACATGCTCTTGGCTGGAATTTAACCTGGGACCCTTTGTTTTGCAGGCTGACACTCTATCCATTGAGCCAACCTAGCTAGGGCTGCCCTTCCTCTGTAGAGGAGATTTCTCTTGGCATCCGTAATGAGTTACCGAACATCACATCATACTCCCAGCAGGGTTATATGTGTTATGCACCATGTGAAACTTTCCTACAATCATAAAAATACTGTGTTCCTAACACATCTGGCCCCAGAGGTTTTGCATTTGGATCTGTGGGCCTGTATTACACAACATCCCCAGCAGGGCCATAGCGCCTCAGAATCAAACACCTTAAAAATGGTCCCTGCACACAAATATTCATAGCAGTTTAAGATGAGGATTTTTGTTTTTGCCACAGTACAAATCTACCTATTTGTCGATTCATCTGCATAAAAATCTCTGTCTTTTCAAGCCTTTTTAGATTTCAGAATTGCAGATAAAGCATGGTAGGTAGACCTAGACAATACACAATAAAGTGAAATAAATGCTATTATAAAAAGGACTGTGTCACCCAGCCAGTGTGGCTCAGTGATTGGATGTGGACCCAAGAACCAAGAGGTTACAGTTCAATTCTGGGTCAGGGCACATGCCTGGGTTACAGGCTCAATCCCTAGTGGGAGGCGTGCAGGAGGCAGCCAATCATCATTGATGTTCTCTCTCACCTTCTCCCTTCATCTCTCTAAAATCAATAAAAACATATTTACAAGGACTGTGAACACACATAGGGGTACTTGGCTCATGGCTATATCCCTTAGCTTGAAGCTGATTTCAGGGAGGAAGTGATAAGGGAATGGAGCTAGTGGGTATAAGTACTTATATAAAAAATGTTCTTGAAATGTTTCAGTTACTATGTTTTCGTTAAGAAGAACAGAAATTCCAACTCAAAGAAGATGAAACAATGAACGCATCAGCTAATATATTTGGAAAAGCCACGGAGGCCTGGTCTAAGGCAAGGCTTGGTCCAGAAGCCCAGTGCTGCTTGAATCAAGGACTCCGCTTCCTTCTCTCTCTCTGCTCTCCCTGTGAGTTGTTTGCTCGAAGGCCGGATCTCTCCATGGTCTAAGAAGGCTGCCAGAACCCACACACAGGTCTACATGCTTCCCCACACAAGGCGAGGAGTAAGAGAGCATTTCTCTCTTGGACAAGCTTAGCACATGCTCATCTCTGTGGCCGGGGAACAGGAATGCAGTGATCTGCTCAGCCTAGGTCAGGTGTCTTTAAACTAGCTGTGCATAACCTCCAGGGTGAAGGAAGCCATCCAAAAGCTACACAGCTTGCATAGTTCTAAGGCAGTCTATTTTCATATGTTCAATTCCTCTTGCCTAAACTGAAAAGAGCGGAGAACCTGTCTGCAGGTGAGGCATCGGACCAGTCCTTTCGTGCCCCTTTCACCAGGAAAGAGGCATGTCTCACCCATCACCTGTTACTGTGCTGCATTGCCTGGGGCATACAACTCGGGGGCACTCAGAAAGGCCAGTTTGAAATATTACCGTGGCGCAAGCTCCTTTAATCAAGGCTTTATGACTTTCCTGTCTTACACGTCTGTTAGGAGGAAGCATGACTGCCCTAGCCAGTTTTGCTCAGTGGATAGAGCACTGGCCCAAGGACTGAAGTGTCCTGGGTTCAGTTCTGGTCAAGGGCACGTACCTCGGGCAGGTGTGGGGAGCAACCAATTGAAGTGTCTCTCTCACATCAATGTTTCTCTCTCTCTCTCTCTCCCTCTCCCCACCTTCCACTCTCTCTAAAAATCAATGGAAAAAATATCCTCGGGTGAGGATTACTGTGGGCAAAAAGAGCGAAGCAGGACTTAGAAAGCAAGCATTTGAGTACCTTGGTGTGCTCTGCACTCAGATGTCACATGGTGTGGAGAGGTGAACATTTCCTCTTGTAGCCCCCATGTCGTCTTGCCCCAAACTCTGCTTAAAAACGCAGTATTCTGGAGGGAGAAGTTCATGAGAACAAAGAAAAGGCGGCATGAGAAAGACAAAGAGGTGGCGACTGGTTTCCTGTTGCCTCCGTATCAGTCTAGAATTCAGAGGTGGCAGGATTGTGTTACATGAGTAAGACCCGTGTTTCAACTGAAAAGCGAAAAGAGGCTTTTCTGACAGAAAGTAGGTCTATTTGTCTGCAGGTTTGCCAGTGAGGTCTGGATTCACCAACATGATGTGACATCCTCTATAAATTCAGTGAGTGAAATCTGCGATTCTGAGGTTTCTATGAAATACATTTAAAGCATGTGATAAACATTTTATTTTAAGCAGGCAGAAGCTCTAGGAGGGTCGGGGAGGGGTTTAGGAAGCTGAAGGGATTGAACAAAAAAAAGAGAGAATTCATGGACATAGATAATAGTGTGGTGATTTCAGGGTAGGGAGGGAGTGGGTGGAGGTGGAAGAGGGCATAGAGGGTATAAATGGTGATGGGGAAAAATAAAATAAAAAAGTGTTGTAGTGAGGAAAAAATATATGTAATGATATGTTGGAATTAGCAACATTTCTATTTTCCACACCATTTCTGGGTATATCAAATTAAATAAAGTATCTCTTAGAGAAACAATAACAAGTGTAATTAATAGGCATTTCCTATGTAGGTAAAGCCTTTTTGATATAATTTCCCCAAACTGAGAAAGTGAATGACTAACTGGGAAACAAGTCCATTAGCAAGACATGCAATTTTCAAATCTTTGTTTACTATGAATTAAAAAAAAAACCTAACTGATTTACCAACTGATCATCAAAACAGTTTTTATAGACTACTGTGCAAATTTAAGTACACAACTTTTGTGCATAATAATAAAATATTAATTTCTGTCATAAAATTCCCTCTTTCTTCTATGAATGGAGTCTCAGCACTTATGTTTATAAAAAGAATAAAGTAGCAATAGAATTAATCCTGGAAGCTGTTTCTCAAAATGAGCAGTATTTACCCATAGATTTATGAACTAATTAAAATATAAAAGCAGCCCCATCTATTTCATTAAAAATGTCTTTCCAGTATAATTTTACTATTTGTTTAATCATTATTTATCAAAATCCATCATATATTTCAATGTTTTAAGTCAAATTTTTGCTTCCAATAATTTTAATAATAACTCAGTGCAGGAAAAATTAACATTTAGAACCTTATGGTCACAAGAAATAAGAAATTAATCTCAAATAATGGACATATTTTATTGCACAGAGGAATAATAGCTTGCTTACCAAAAACAAAAATAATGTTACATTATGATCAAATTCCAGAGAGGAAATTAAATAGAAATGCAATTTTTAAGTAACAAAAAAGAATAATGGAACACTTGGCCTGTTATAGATGAGTTCGTTCATGTATTTTTTTTTTTCCTATTTTATATCTTTTTTTCTTTTTAATCCTCACCCAAGGATGTTTATTAATTTAAGAGAGAGAAAGAGAGAGAGAGACACATCAATGTGAGAAAGAAACATCAATGGATTGCCTCCCATACACACCCTAACAGTAAATCAAACCACAACCTAGGTATGTGCCGTGACCAGGAATTGAACCTGCAACCCTTTGGTGTATGGGGTGATACTCCAATCCACTGAATCACCCAGTCATGGCCATTTTTGATTTTTCAATTATAGTTGATATATAATATCATATTAGCTTAAGGTGTAAAACCCAGTGAGTAGACATTATATAACCTACTAACTAAGGGATAATCCTGATAAATCTCATACCCATTTGACACCATACATAGTTGTTTGAAAATTATGGAATATATTCCCTATGCTGTGCTTTATATCACCATGACTACTCTGTAAGTATCAATTTGTACTTCTTAATCCCTTCATCCTTTTCACCTTCCTAACTCTACTCCTATATGGCAACCATCAAAACATTCTCTGTATCTATGAGTCTGTTTCGTTTGTTTATTTATTTTGTTTATAGATTCGATTGTTGATAGATATGTATTTTTTGCCATTTTATTGTTCATATTTTTGATCCTCTTCTTCTTAAAAAAGACCCTTGAACATTTCATGTAATACTGGTTTGGTGGTGATGAACTCCTTCAGTTTTTTCTTGCCTGGGTATCTCTTTATCTGTCCTTTGATTCTAAATGATCGCTTTGCTGGGTAGAGTAATCTTGGTTGTAGGTATTTGCTTTTCAACAATTTGAATATTTCTTGCCACTCCCTTCTGGCCTGCAAAGTTTCTATTGAGGAATCAACTGACAGTCTTTTCTCAGGAACTCCCTTGTAGGTAACTAACATCTTTTATCTTGCTGCTTTTAAGATTTTCTCTTTACCTTTAACCTTTTGCTTTTTAATTATGATGTGTCTTGTTGTGGACCTCTTTGGGTTCATCTTGTTTGGGACTCTCTACTCTTCCTGGACTTGTATATCTATTTCCTTCACCAAGTTAGGGAAGTTTTCTGTCATTATTATCTCAAATAGATTTTCAATTTCTTGCTCTCTCTCTTTTTCTTTCAGGCACCCTCATGATGCAAATGTTGGTATAACTTGAGGTTCCTTACACTATTCTAATTTTTTTTTTAGTCCTTTTTCTTTTTGCTGTTCTGATTGGGTATTTTTATTTATTTGTTTGTTTCCTTATATTCCAAATTGCTGATTTGATTCTCAGTACACTATTCTTTTTTAAAAAAAAATTTTTTTGGCTGTTTTGATTGGATATTTGTTGCTTCCTTATGTTCTAAATTGCTGTTTTGATTCTCAGCTATGTCTCCCAGGCTTGGTAGAGTGGCCTAATTAGGTATCCTGTACGGTCCAGTGACACAGCCTCCCCATTCGCCTGATCTGAGCATTCCAGGGTGCACCCATGTGGTCTGTGTATACCCTCTTGTTGTAGTTGAATCTTAATTGCTGTTGGCTCATCAGTAGAAGGGATTTATCTTCAGCTGGATTGACTGCAACCACTAATGAGGATCAGCTGTGTAGAGACCCATCCCCACAAAGCAGGATTTACTTCAGTGGGGCTCTGGTGTCTGCTGAGTCTGCCCCTAAGTGTATCACTTGTGGAGGTGTTTGGATGGTGCTTCAATGAAGTCTGAAGTTTTCCACTGGGTGTGCTGGCTCTTGGGCCTCCTAGGGGATGCAGGCCAAGGTCAGCCACCACCTGTGCGCGCACTCCGCACCTCAGAATTTGACTTCAGCACTGCGCCTCCTCTGAGTGTCCAAATGCGTTACTCTTTCCTCCTAGTTGTAGGACTTCCACTCAGCCACCGTTCCTGTGGTTCTGGATGATGTCCCTTCCGTCTTTTAGTTTCACTTTTGAAATGGTTGTTCAAGGCGGCAAACTCCGGCGTTAACCTATGCCGCCATCTTGGTTCTCCTACACTATTCTTTTTAAAAAAAAAATTTTGGCTGTTTTGATTGGGTATTTGTTGCTTCCTTATGTTCTAAATTGCTGTTTTGATTCTCAGCTATGTCTCCCAGGCTTGGTAGAGTGGCCTAATTAGGTATCCTGTACGGTCCAGTGACACAGCCTCCCCATTCACCTGATCTGAGCATTCCAGGTGCACCCATGTGGTCTGTGTATACCATCTTGTTATAGTTGAGTCTTAATTGCTGTTGGCTCATCAGTAGAAGGGACTTATCTTCAGTTGGATTGACTGCAACCACTAATGAGGATCAGCTGTGTAGAGACCCATCCCCACAAAGCAGGATTTACTTCAGTGGGGCTCTGGTGTCTGCTGAGTCTGCCCCTAAGTGTATCACTTGTGGAGGTGTTTGGATGGTGCTTCAATGAAGTCTGAAGTTTTCCACTGGGTGTGCTGGCTCTTGGGCCTCCTAGGGGATGCAGGCCAAGGTCAGCCACCACCTGTGTTCTACCTTCCTTAAGCTACAAAGCAATCTACTTGGCTGCTACTTGTGCTGGGCTTGGAGGTGCCCAGGAGAAACAAAGCTGTGAACCAAGGCTGGCTGCCACTAGTGCCAGGCCTGGGGCCATTGAGCAAGAGGTACAGGGCACACAAGGCCAGATGCTACTTACTTGAGAGATTTTAGGAAAGTCTGAAGCATGAGCTAGGACATGCCATTCATTGGAAAAGCCAATAGAGACAGCTTGTGTGAGCCCACAAATTGGGTGGGGCAGAGTCTCAGGAAATCACCAGAGTGGGTGGAACAGTAAGAGGCAAGTCAATGGAGACTCAGGTATGGTGCCTGCATGCCAGCTCTGTGGAGGGGGGGGGGGGGGGCCCCAAAAAGGAAAAA
>NW_006289395.1:2952608-2953716 GCF_000327345.1 Myotis davidii
TGGCCTTTGCCAGCACTTCTATCTGGAAGAAAGGTGCCCCTCCAGCTCTTGCCCTGATGCCAGACACTTGTTCTTTCCTATATGTCCCTGGTGCCTTTTGACCTGCTGTCCCAGTGCTGGAACTCAGAAAGAGTGAGTCTAAGTCTATGCATGGGCCCTTTAAAAGGAACTGCCTGGGACTGGAGGAGCTTCCGTTTCCCTTAGCCTCACTCCCTGCTGGTTCTCACAGGCAAGTTATGGGGACTTCTCTTCTTGGCACTAGAACCCTGGGGTAGGGGTTCTGGTGTGGGACTGGGACCCCTGGCTCCTCAGGCAGTGGCGGGGGGTGGGGGAGAATCTCTGCAGTTGAGATATCCCTCCCAATTTTTATCCACCACATGTGGGTGTGGGGCTGGCCCATTCTGGGTCTCAACCCCTCCTATCAGTCTTAATGTGGCTGACTGCTTCTTTATATCCTTAGTTGTAAGACTTCCATTCAGTTAGATTTCAGGTGGTTCTGAATCATGATTAGTTTAGTTACATTTTCATGTGGTTGTGAGAGAATGCGAGTACCGTGTTTACCTATTCTGCCATCTTGACTGGAAGCCTCGCTCATATACTTTTAGATGTTTGGAACCAATCACCATGGTGTTTAGATTCTATTGTATACATGTAAAAGAGAGAGTTAACAGTTTTATTTTCAAACTAGAGGCCCAGTGCACAAATTTGTGCATGGGTGGGGTCCCTCCCGGTCGATTGGAGCCATCTCACGTAGTCCCAGTTGGGGCCAGCTGGGGGGAGGGACCGCGGGAGGTGGCTGGCTGGGAGGAGGGACCACGGGAGGTTGGCTGTGGGAGTGCTCTGACCACCAGGGGGACGCTCCTGTGTTGAGTGTCTGTCCCCTAGTGGTCAGTGTGCATGATAGCTACCAGCCGGCCATCCGGTTGTCTGGTCATAACAGTCACTTAGGCTTTTATATTATATATAGACGAGAGGCCCAGTACACAAAATTCGTGAATGGGGGAAGGGTCCCCTCAGCCCAACCTGCACCCTGTCCAATCCAGGATCCCTTGGGGGATGTCCGACTGCTGGTTTAGGCCCAATTTCGAGGATCGGGCCTAAACCATCA
>NW_006289395.1:2954597-2964797 GCF_000327345.1 Myotis davidii
CTGCACAGGCTCTGGCCAGACCTCCCCCACCCCCAGCTGTCAGGCCTCGTGGCTCCGCTGATCCCGTGGCGGTGAGGCCTCGCGGCTCTGCTGATCCCCGTGGCTCTGCTGATCCCAGAGCCATGAGGCCTTCCAGCTCCGTTGATCCTGGGGCCATGAGGCCTCGTGGCTCCGCTGATCTGGGGGCTTTGAGGCCTCATGGCTCTGCTGACCCCAGGGCGGTGAGGCCTCGCTGCTCAGCCGGCTTTGGGTATGTTTGGCTTCGCTCCACCACTTGGAGCCTATGTATGCAAATTAACCGATATCTTGGCTGGCAGTTAATTTGCATATTACCCTGATTAGCCAATGGGAAGGGTAGCAGTCGTACACTAATTACCATGTTTCTCTTTTATTAGATAGGATAGATGTCAAAAGTTACATACACAAAATTACTTCTTTTGCAACCATCTAAAACTGATAATAAAAGGTTTTGGATATCAGCATAAAAATATGCAAGGGGACACATAGTTTTTCAAAATTCTTTTAGGTGTGTATGAACAATAACAAAAAATTAAACAATTGAAACAGTGGCTTAGGCCACATGCCCCATCCATCTCTGGAAGGAGCAGGAAGAGAATCACCTTCCCTGGAACTATCTAGATACCCACCCAGAAATCAGAGAATATGGGGAGGGGCAAAGGGATTAGCTGATATAGAGGCAAGCAATTAGCAAATTCAAGGGGAGAACCCATTCAAAGGTCAGTGTAAGTGAAATAATGCATCTTTCTCTGTCTGACTTAAGTGAAATAAGTGATTTCATTTATATGAGGAAATTTTTTAAATCAAAACAAATGAACAAACAAACAAACAAAAAACGGACTCATTGAAACAAAGAACAAACTGATAGTTTCCAGAGGGTAGTGGTTTGGGATGTGGGTGAAAAGATGAAGGAGAATATAGTCAACAATAGTGTGAAACTTTGTACCATGACTGATGATTACTAGACTTAGTGTGGTAATCACATCGTAAGGTATATAAATGTGGAATCATTATGTTACACACCTGACACTAATACTTTAATAAAACAAAAGCGAAGTTCAATAGAGTAAAAATAAGATTTCCCCCTTCTTCTTCATGGGGTACATGTGTGCTTATTTGGAGGCAGAAGAGAGGAGCCAGTGGTGAAATGGGGTCTAGAGGCCCAGTGGAGTTCCCCAGGGCGGAAGGGAAGAGAAGGGTTTCCACAGAGAGACAATGGGTGTGTAGCTTTGTAAACAGTTGCTGAGGCAACTGGTTCTGACTTCCCTGGACTTGAACTGCCTGGTAGATGGACAGGCACAGCTGGTCACTGCCGAGCGGAGTCTCTTGGAGATCGCTGTGGCCCCAGAGTAGTTTTCTGCAAGGCCTGGCCACAGCCCTGCCCCCACACTCCCTGAGAGCAAATCTCATCTAATTATTATCAAGAGGATATTTCTCAAAGGGTACAGATTTCCATTTATAAGATGAACAAATTCTGGGGACCTAATGCACAGCATGGTGATTATAGTTAATAATATTGTATTATATGCTTGGGAGTTGCTAAGAAAGTAGATCTTATATGTTCTCATCACAAAAGAGAAATGATAATTACGTGACATGATGGAGGTGTTAGGCAATTCCTGGTGGGAATCATTTTGCAATATACACATGTATCAAATCAACACCTGAAACTTACACAGTTCAGATACCAATTGTATTTCAATAATGCAGGGGGTGGGGAGGATATCATGTTGACTGTGCTCAGACGTGCCCCCATAAATAAAAATGCACTTCCAGGGCATACGATTGAGTCTCTGAATTTTACCCTCTCTCGGTTTCAAGCAGCAAGCATTACTGTGGAAAATCACATCTGTGATGCCCAGGTGTCCTGTATCTTTATATGAAGGTAGCATGTTTCTTTTTAAAACTATTTCTTGAAGTATAGACTATAATAATAAAAGCATAATATGCTAATTAGACCAGACGTCCTTCCGGATGTCCTTCTGGACGATCTTCCCGGCGAAGCCGGGGCTACAGCTGCGGGATCCAGGCAGCCGCCGCAGCTGCGAAGGCCTACTCTTGCACAAATTTCGTGCATTGGGCCTTTAGTATAAATATAAAGAAGTAAACATGTCATAAGATTACAGCCTGATACATCTTTACAAACTGAACTTACCAGGTGGTCAGCACCCAGGTCACAAACAGAACATTACCACATCACCAGTGCCCAGCAGCCCCTTCTTCATGTTAATCTGATAAGATTTAAACCTAATTCAGTTTAGGCTAGAGGCTATCCCTTCCCCATACAAAAAATGTAGTCTGCCTTTGAAGTAATACGATGGCAGTTTCAGAGTAAACTGTCAACTTGGTTATGTGAGTATTTCACTATTGGAAAACTGCTTTCAGAAACATTTTGTTCCTAAGAACCACATCTTTAAGCAAAAATCTGAACTGCTCAGAGCAGTAATTTTTATTTTTTGGTCCATCAGCAGAATCTGTCAAGTGAAATGATGTATTGGTGAGTAGAGGATGTGGATCTTTATTAAGCATCAATGGATGAGCAAAAAAGCACAATATTAGCAAAAAAGTGGCGACTGTACTTTAGTAATGATTCAGGATACTCCTGCACGTACATGCTCTGCGAACGATCTGACTCTGTCAATAGCTCCTGTGGTGTTTTACTTGGTAAAGGTGATAAGTGCTGGCCAAAAGGACTGGTTTTCTTTTTACCTCATTTTATGTTAGTAATAATGTCGATAGTATTTAGTTTTGTGTTCTATTTTTTTATTTGTACATCTCTGCGGGTCTGATATCTATCCGTTACCTTTATTCAATCCAGTGCACACAGTATGTCCATGTAGCTGGAAGGTGGGGCGTGAGAGGATGGACAAGGTCCCTGGTTTTAAAGCATCAGTGGGTAGGTACAGTTTTACAGGGTGTCTCTCTGGGGCCTGGCGGAGGAAGCAGTTGAGGGTTGGAGTGGGAAAGAGCAGGACTGGAAGGGAAAAGACAGGGATCTGAAAGGTCAAGGGGCTGCTTCTGCTACAGTTGCTTATCAAACCAGGGGACCAGATGGCCAAGCTGAAGTGTAGGGGATGGACCTCCCCCAGAGTCCCTAGCTCCCCGGCCCCACGGGCCTCTGCTGTGACTGAGGACTGCAGAGTGGCTGTCGTTGGCCCTCTGGCTCCCAGGGCTTCGGGCTTCCCTGTCCCCATTCCTGCAGCCGGGCCTGCTCCTGGGTCAGGCATGTGTTTGTATGTGTGCATCTATTCACAAGTGCACGTCCTCGTCCTCCCACACACTGAAAAGTAGAAAACATTGACCTCATTTGACTGAATACAGACAGTAGCCAAAGAAGTCTGGAGAATGTTAACTTCTTAAAAACACTGTGAGAACATTTAACATGACATCCTCCTAACCCAGTTTTAAATGTATAATAAGTATTGTCAACTGTAGGCTCAGAGTTGTACACGGGTCTCTAGAACTCATCCCTCTTCCCAACTAAAGCTTTATGCTTGTTACATAGCAACTCGCCACTTCCCCTCCCCCAGCCCTGGCAACCTCCATGCTACTCTCTGCTTCCCTGAGTTTGACTCAAGAGTCCTGGAGTGAGCAAAGCCATGCAGGGCTTGTCCTCTGTATCTGGCTTATGTCACTGAACATGGTGTCCTCTAGGCCCAGCCATGTTGTGGCATGTGACAGGCTGAGAGATAGCCTATTATATGTCTACACCACATTGCCTTTATCCACTCACTCATCCGTGGCCATGTATGCTGTTTCCATGCCTGGACGATGTGAACACTGTGCAGGGAACCTGGGAGTGCGGATACCTCTTTGAGATCCTGGTTTCTACTCTCTTGGATGGATGGAACCAGAGGAGGGACTGCAGGATCATACGCTCGTTCTATTTTTAATTTTTTTGAGGAAACTCCATACTCTTTTCCAGTTACACCATTTGTGAATATATGATATGTTTACTTAAGTTACTTAAGTAACGATCTCATTGCAAAACAGTGACCATGGATACAATTTCTATTTCTCAAGACATACCTATGCCAGGACTTGTGAAGTCTTAATATTTTAACTTTTCACAAGAAAGGAACTTGAATATTGGGAAGATTTTTGCTCTTTGAGTCCCCCCAAAATGATTTAAGAAACCAAAGATAGTTTAACTCTACCTTTCTCCTCCTTCCCAATGTGTTTTAAACTCAACACTTTAGGTTCATTACTTTTTGCCTTCATTTATATTTCCTTTCAGGGTAATTGCAATGTAGTGGGTGGTCCTTGACCTCTGGGCTCTGCCAGAAGGGACTGGGAATGCACATTTCGGGGGTGGGGGGGTGGAGTCTGTGCCCACAGTGACTAAGGAGTTGTGGAAGCTGTGAAATAGAACCAGAAGGCTTCAGAATTGCAGGTGACTGACATGCAGAGAGCAGGAAAGTTACAAATGTGTATCTGTTCATGGAAAAGTGTAGGGTGACTGGTCATCGGAGACTAAGCAAATACAGAGGGAGGAGTTAAGGCAGCAGACTGGAAAAGTTAGAGGGAGGAGGGAGGAAGCCAGTGGGAAGAAGGGACCAGAGTAGGTTTTAGGAGTGAGGATACTGGTGGTGAGAGTATAGGGCTTGGAGAGTGCCAAGGGGCAGAGGAGGCGGACAGGAAGTAATAAGAGAGTGAAATAAGATGAGAGATGGTCCCTGGGAGAGGAGAGGAGAGGATACTGTGATGGGGGTGGGTTGGATTCTGAGGTCAGGGGTGGCAGCGTAGTGGGTGGGGAGGGAGAGGCAGTGACATTAGTGTTCAGCAAACCCACCAGCATTCTACCTGCCTGTAGAAGTACGGCCTTGAAACAGCTCCCATGGAAAGCTAACATGTCTAGAAAAGTAACTGTATACAGAGCATCTGTCAGTTTACTGAGTCTTGGGAAAGGCAAGAGCTTGGTTTCCTAACTTGTGAATAGGCATTTAGTAAGAAAAATTAAGGAGCTCTTAGCCCCTTAAGTCTCAGTCAGAGGACTGGAGGCCTGGTCCTGCTTCAAAGCAAAGTAAGCCCATTTTTTTTTATCAGCTTAAAAGAATACTTTTATTTGTCAAGTGTTCCAAAAGTAGTATATAAGAGTAACGGTATTATACATTTTGCTAATAACTAGTGGTAATTATATTAGAGAACCACCTTAATAGAATAACATGTTTTGTGCAGAGATTTCTTCTTCATTAGTCAATTCATCAAAATGCAAGCATCTTAGCCAAAGGCTTAAAATGTCCCAGCTGAAATGTTCCCGCTCTTATCTTTCCGAAAGAATGGGATAGGTTCTTGGGAAGGGAAAATGCCCCAGTTCACGAGCTGAAATGTATTTGCTAATAATGAAGGGAAATGGCCTGTTCCCCGGGCCTCTGCAGTGCCCTGGTGCGTCCTGAACTCACAGGTGCTGGGAAGGTTGCTGCCCTTGGGAGTCTCAGGATCCACTTGGTGAAAGATGGTCTGTGTTGAAAGACATACCACCTTAATCTGGAACATGTAAATTTGAGCTGGGAACACATTTGTCATGTAGCGACCTTCAAGTAAACAGGGTGACTGCTCCCCCAGAAATAGGGTTTACATTTGTCGAGGGGTTGGATTAGATGACCTTTCTGATCTTGTTCAGTCAGCCTCTGTGGCTCATTTGTCTGCCTTTGAAATATGCCTGTGGCAAGGGCTTCTCAGCTCATCTTGGTGGTAGTATGAACTGAGGCAATATCTTCAAGAGGACAACTTGGGAGTGTCTATCAACACTAAACATGCACCGTTTGGGGGGTCAAGCAGTTCTACTTCTATAAATCTCACTCACACTTAGTTGCATAGGTGCACCAACATGTACATACAAAATATATTGTAGAGATGTTTGTAATAGCAAAGCAAAAAAAAAAAGTAGGGGGAAAACCTATAAATCCATCAGTGGGCGAATTAATGAATACATCATGAATACCATTCAATAAATTACTAATCACTATTACAAAGTACAAGATAAATCTATGAGTGTTTCTATGTAGGTGTTCTTACCTGCATGAGGGCATACATTTTTGTCTTTTTTCCTCCCAGCACTTAAAACAGTACCTGGACCATGAGAGGCAGCAATAAAATTTTTAAGTGAGTAAAGGAACGATGAATGGAGTTTGTAAATGAGCCTACACTTGCCTATTAAAAAGGCTTAGAGAGCACTTGGTGTTTCCCAAGGCTCCTCCTAATTGGATGCTTGGTCTCTTCCAGTTGCCATTGTAGGAGATATGAATATTTTACACCACCCCGTCCTTTGGAGTAGATGGTTTTGTTTAGTAGTGATAAGGTTTAATCCCAAATCCGATGGCATCCCTGGGGGTGCAGAGGGGAGGCAGGGAAAGAACCACTGAAGAGTCACAGCAAACCCTGTGTCTGTTCAGAGAGTCCATGGACCTCTCTCAGGGCTCAAGCAGCTCAGCTGTGCCTGGAGACTGAATAGGACAGAAATTGCCAGCTGTCCCATTGAAAACATGTGACTTGATTCCTTGTTAGTTTTATCACAAATTCCACAGCTCAGCAAAGTTCACTCCTCAAGTGAGACAAAATATTGCAAAAGAATACGCTTGCAATAAGCTTGGTGGAATTTTACTTTTTCATATCAAGGAGTCTGAAGATACATTCTTAGTGAAAAGAGAGTAATTTTTAAAATGTTCTTCTCCTGAATTAATAATGTAAGAGACTAAAAACCCTGACATTAATCTAATGGTTCCCTGGACTTTGGTAGGTTGGGAAGCATCATTCCATTCCCTTTGCTATTTTAGTTCTTCACCTCATGTTTATTTTTATTTTCCATTCTGTTTATTTCAACAAAATGCCTGGGCATATACTCTTAAAGGAATTTGAAACAACCTCGCACTCCCAGTCCTTTAGAGGAGAAATCATAAAGCCTAATAAATATGACCACACCTGCTGGTTAAAGATACACATTACAGAATATAAAACTGCCACTCGTCTCCATTGCATGTCCAGGAGAGCATTTGAGGATTTGTTTCAAAAGAGGTGCTGAAAATACGAAACTCAACATCATCATAAAACTTGCTGAGATGGTGGATGCTGGATTTACAAGTACACTCCCTCGTTACAGTGGAGAACTCAAGTCTTGGCAGCCATTAGAGCCACTCAAATTCATCTGACTCGCACACAGTCCAATTTAGAAACGTAGAAGATATAGTTTCTGATTGACAGCTATAGGGCCTGTGGGAACATGGTATTGGTGCTGTACGGCCCTCGTATTTGGGAGTACAGGATGAGAGAGATTAGCCACTTCATGTACCATTAGCTAGATTTGCCTGCATCTCTGTAGCATCTTCATAGAACAAAGGACAGATGTAGAGAAAGGAACTGCAAATTTGGATTTCTTCATATAAATGGAACCAAAGTCAACATTTATCAGTTTATTCTGTGCTAACAGTCCCTGCTTTTATGACTTTCAATCAAACACATTTCATTATTTAAATAGATTTCATTTTGAAAACCTTTTTCAATTTACAGAAAAACTGAGAAGATAGAGGCACCATAGACCTCTGGCTCAGTTTCCCCTCTTATTCACATCTCAGCATGATACTTTTGTTACAGTTCATAAAGCAATGCTAATACATTATTATTAACTAAAGTCTGTAGTTTTACCTAATATTCATTTCCCGTTCCAGGATTTCACGTTACATTGAGTTGTCGTGTCTCCTAGGCTGCCTTTGGGCTCCTCTGAGTTTGTTCGAGTTCCCTTGCTTTTGATGACCTTGTCAGTTTTGAGGAGTATGGGTTAGCTGCTTTTCGGGGTGCTCCTCTATCATCAAAGCTTATGATTAGACTGGGCTGGTTGGTTGGAGAATTAACATCACAAAGGTAAAATGTCATTTCCTATTAATGGTGACCTTGACCACCTATCTGAGGTGGTATTTGTCAGGTTCTCCACTATAAAGTTACTCTTTTTATCCCCTTTCCATCCTGTATCCCCTGAAGGAAGTTACTATGGGAAGCTTACACTCAGAGTGTGGGGAGTTATGCCCCCCTCCTCGGGGGCAAAATGTCTACATAAATTACCTGAAATTCTTCTGCGTGGGAAATTTGCCTCTTCTCCCCCATTTATTAATCAACCATTTATTTATACAAGTGTGGGTGGTTATTTTGTACTTTGGGTTATAATCTAATACTACTTTATTTAATTTGTGGCTCAAATGGTTTCAGCCTTGGCCATAGGGAGCTCTTTTAGTTGGCTCTTGTGTGTCTCTGGCATACCCCCATGTGAGTGTGTATGGGGGGGGTGCGGGGGGGGTTGTTGGTTTTGTAGTAGCACTTCCTTACTTTCTAGTGCAATAAGATGCTCTAGGCTCATCCTCTATATTTCACTCCCTAATCCTTTACTTAGCTATTGGTTTTGGAAAATAGTATAAGAAACCAATATCTGGGTGTTCAATGTGCTTATTGCTACTGGGTGTCATTTCATTCTTTTCAGCTGACAGAGTAAAGAAATATATGTGCGAATAGTAACCTGTGTATATACACATATCTATATATAACCACCTATGTATCAAGCTACACATGAGTTAATCCTGGTGAACTTTAATCTGTTACCACATCGATCTTTGTAACCTCCTTCCTTGGCTTATCTGAAAACTCTCACTCAAGTGTGAGAAACCTGGTCCCAACATTGGCCATTCACTTAATTGTTCCAACTCAGTGCACACGTAAAGCACCATCAGAGTTATTACCCTGCACCCAGGGAAACAGCTTTATCAACTAAAGGGTGTCCCGTGCGTCCTTTTGCTTTTAGTCTTACGGACTCTGTTCATTCTCAAAGTTACTTAGGTCACCATCTACTCTAAACACTCTCCTCCCTCCCCCACTCCCCACCACCTCCCTTTGGTGAGATTATTTCATAGGTTTGTAATATATTTATATCTCTTGTTATAGCCTGCATTCCTTCCTGGGATCCCCTGACCTCATAAATAGCTTTTGAAATTTGCATAGGTTAAGGTTCACTCTCTGTGCTATAAGTTCTATGGGTTTTGGCAAATGCATAATGTCATTTATCTGCCATTGAAGTATCACACAGAGTAGTTTTACTGACCTAAAACCCGCCGTGCTTCACCTATCCCTGCTGCCTCTTCTCCGCGAACTCCTGAAATCACTGGTCTGTTTACTGTCTTTACAGTTCTGCCTTTTACAGAACGTCAGATAATTGGAATTACACCGTATATAGCTTTTTAAGAGTGGTTCTTCCACATCTTTTGTGGCTTAAAGATGCATTTAGTTTTATTGCTTTAATGATATTTGATTGTGTGGATGCACTGCAGTATGTTTACTCATCATGTTTGAAGGACATCTTGGCTGCTCCCAGTTTTTGGTGGTTTCATACAGTTTGTATAAACATTTATGTGCAGGTTTTCATGTGGACCTAAGTTTTGGATCCACTGGGTAAATCAGTTCCTTTCTGACATGAAACTGAAAGAGAAATGTGAGTGTTCTTAATCTAAGGATGATGGAGAAGGAGAAATCACTTTCAAGCGGTTTACTGTTCTTCTGGTTTCTAGGTGCAATTCTGAACATTTGTTGAATGTGGTGTTTGCTTAATGCTGGGTCCTAGAAAGGTGAGATGTGGGGCCTCCAGATGCATCGGGGGATTTTTCTGAGCCAGGGAGGTTACATTGGCAAACTCACTCTCCCTTCCTATTCTGATATTCCTACTATTTCTTATAATTAGTGGTTTGTTATGGTCACATATATATAGTTTATGAACCTTCAAAATTTATGCCTTCAGTATGTACTTGAGACATCCATCCTATTCCTAGGATGTCCACAGATGTCATATTGTAAGAAAAGTTTTAAAAAAATTCTGGATGTAAGACTGACCTATGTAATCCCTGGCTGCCAAAGGCTGGAATTCCTTAAAGTTCCACTGTGAAAGTTTTCATTCCAAGTCTCCATCAGATTATAGGTTGTATTCTACATTCATAAGCTAAGTTGCCTTATTGTTAACATATATACTTCTGAGCTATTTAAAAGCCCCTTTACACATACATCTGCTATGAGATACATGTTTGGCTGATGCAATATCCTTGTTCTATAGGAAACTGCAACTGACTCTATTTACAGACTAATAAGATATTAACCTACAAACAGAACATCATTCTCTAACTTCCTGTCAGTGACACTATTTGACTTTTAAAT
>NW_006289395.1:2965329-2972703 GCF_000327345.1 Myotis davidii
TGTCCATTCACTTAATTGTTCCAACTCAGTGCACATGTAAAGCACCATCAGAGTTATTACCCTGCACCCAGGGAAACAGCTTTATCGACTAAAGGGTGTCCTGTGCGTCCTCTTGCTTTTAGTCTTACGGACTCTGTTCATTCCCAAAGTTACTTAGGTCACCATCTACTCTAAACACTCTCCTCCCTCCCCCACTCCCCACCACCTCCCTTTGGTGAGATTATTTCATAGGTTTGTAATATATTTATATCTCTTGTTATAGCCTGCATTCCTTCCTGGGATTCCCTGACCTCATAAATAGCTTTTGAAATTTGCATAGGTTAAGGTTCACTCTCTGTGCTATAAGTTCTTTACAGTTCTGCCTTTTACAGAATGTCAGATAATTGGAATTACACTGTATATAGCTTTTTAAGAGTGGTTCTTCCACATCTTTTGTGGCTTAAAGATGCATTTAGTTTTATTGCTTTAATGATATTTGATTGTGTGGATGCACTGCAGTATGTTTACTCATCATGTTTGAAGGACATCTTGGCTGCTCCCAGTTTTTGGTGGTTTCATACAGTTTGTATAAACATTTATGTGCAGGTTTTCATGTGGACCTAAGTTTTGGATCCACTGGGTAAATCAGTTCCTTTCTGACATGAAACTGAAAGAGAAATGTGAGTGTTCTTAATCTAAGGATGATGGAGAAGGAGAAATCACTTTCAAGCGGTTTACTGTTCTTCTGGTTTCTATTCAACTTCTTAAAATTGCCATGTCATCAACATGTATCCAGTTCTCAGTCCCACCCTCCATCGTAACTGTGGGCAGCTGTACTAAGGTATTCAGCATGTGGCTCGGGCGGGTCGTTTTCAATAATATCAGTTAGAGAATTAGTGCCTCGAGTAATGCTGACACAACGATGTACAAAGGCAGTCCTTCCCTAACCACCCCAAGCGAAGCACAGCTGGTGAAAGAGCATCGAGTACAGATTCACCCATGGGGAAGCCTGTTCTGGGTTCCTACGGAAAGGGACCTGAGTTCTGCCAACATTTTGAGCTCACTCATCAACGTTTCCGTCCCCTTCCCTCTAGTCCCAAGTGTTATCATCATACCAGCACCCAGGGCCCCTTTAATACCAGCTTCTGTTGTGACTAAGGGGAGAGGAGTGCAATTCTGAACATTTGTTGAATGCGGTGTTTGCTTAATGCTGGGTCCTGGAGAGGTGAGATGTGGGGCCTCCAGATGCATTGGGGGATTTTTCTGAACCAGGGAGGTTACATTGGCAAACTCACTCTCCCTTCCTATTCTGATATTCCTACTATTTCTTATAATTAGTGGTTTGTTATGGTCACATATATATAGTTTATGAACCTTCAAAATTTATGCCTTCAGTATGTACTTGAGACATCCATCCTATTCCTAGGATGTCCACAGATGTCATATTGTAAGAAAAGTTTTTAAAAAATTCTGGATGTAAGACTGACCTATGTAATCCCTGGCTGCCAAAGGCTGGAATTCCTTAAAGTTCCACTGTGAAAGTTTTCATTCCAAGTCTCCATCAGATTATAGGTTGTATTCTACATTCATAAGCTAAGTTGCCTTATTGTTAACATATATACTTCTGAGCTATTTAAAAGCCCCTTTACACATACATGTGCTATGAGATACATGTTTGGCTGATGCAATATCCTTGTTCTATAGGAAACTGCAACTGACTCTATTTACAGACTAAATAAGATATTAACCTACAAACAGAACATCATTCTCTAACTTCCTGTCAGTGACACTATTTGACTTTTAAATAATTATTGTTATAAAATATGTCATATAAAAGATCATATACAAGATAGGTGTATGTTTTAAGTAACAATAAAATCAGTTTCCTCATCTTACAGCCATGGTCTTCATGAATGCACTGGGACCTAGAACAGTCCATGCCCCACCCACAAAGGCTTCCTGACTCTCCAAGGAGACCAAGCGGTGGATGGGTACCTGGTCCTACTGATTCTTGATTCAGTGGGCTTTTCACTGTTCAGCTATTAAATGCTATTATATCTTAAAAAGCACATATTTGGCCCTAGCCGGTTTGGCTCAGTGAGTAGAGCATCGGCCTACAGACCGAAGGGTCCTGGGTTCAATTCCCGTCAAGGGCTCATGCCCAGGTTGTGGGCTCTATCCCCAGTAGGAGGCATGCAGGAGGCAGCCGACCTATGATTCTCTCTCATTCTGGATGTTTCTTTCTCTCTCTCTCTCTCTCTGAAATCAATAAAAATATTTTTTTAAAAATCACATATTTGACATTCATTTTGAATAATGACCAGCTTTCAAGTCAAAATGGATACCTGATGATTATTACCTGCATCCACTCTCTATTTCTTTTCAACTGATATTTTTAAAATTTATCTTTATTGTTGAAGGTATTAACAAATGTCCTCTTTTTCCCCTCAATTGACCCTCTCTACCCTGCTTCCTCCCCGTCCCCAGGCCTTCCCCACACTATTGTCTGGGCATGGGCAAGGCAAATAAGTTCATTGGTTAATCTCTATCTAGAAACAGCCCAAGTGCCCATCAGTAGATGAATGTATTAAAAAACTGTGGTACATTTACACCATGGAATACTATGCAGCTATAAAAAATTATATTCTCTTTGCTTTGAGACAGGAGGGACCTGGAGAGCATTAGATTAAGTGAATAAGCCAGACACAGAAAAACAAGTATCACATGATCTCACTCATATGTGGAACCTAATGAACAAAATAAACTTTTGAACAAAATAGATCCAGAGACATAGAAGCATAGATCAGACGGTTGAATCTCAGAGGAAATGTGGGGGTAGGTGAGTGGGTGGGAAGTGCTAAAAAAAACTGAGCTGTAAATAGCGAGTTTGATGAACAGCAGCCTGTCAGCAGGTCGACGTGAAGTAACCACCGAAGCACATTTCCATATATTTTAAATACACTTTGAACGAGATGCGACAGCAGCATAAACAAAGAAACTCTGATCTCCCTGTCCCAGGGTCTCTCCGCCTCTGCTCTGACGAAGTGATTCTTTGATGCGTGAGGACACACGTGTGTTGCAGCGTGTTCAGCAGCATCCCCGGCCTTTCCCCACTAGACACCTGTGGCACCTCCCCTCCCAGAGGCGTAACCACCAAAAAGGTCCCAGAGGTTGCCACCTGTCTCCTGGGCGGCAAATTGCCCCCAGGTGAGACGCACTGCATTCAGCCCAGGTAAACAGTCACCCAGAAGGCAAGCCTATTCCTTGGCAGGTCTGCTGAGGTCATAGCCACAGCGTATCAGACAGTGAGGCTTCGGCGCCGTGGCTGGGAATATCCAGGAAGTTGACTTTTGAGGATGCAGTCGCACAGCTATTAGGCTTGGTATCTGATGACATCAGCATTCCTGGATGTTCTGTTCTACCATTGACGGGTAGTTATGGTTTGTCTAACAGCTTCTTACAGATCTATGGGAGCCTTTACTGCCTTGGGAATTGGGAGGTCCTGGGAGACACGGTCCTGCGCCAGGCCAGTCAACAGCAGGCAGGTAGAGTGGGAAGCTCATTTAGAATAAGGATTGATTTCAATTCTAATCCAACACCAGCCTCCTCCCGCTGTGAGGAGGCCCTCCCATCAGGGGCACACAGGAGGAGGCCAGTGTTGGGTTAGAATTGGAATCAATCATTATTCTAAAATCCTCCCCACTCTAAGATTCTACTTCCCATCCAAATATCCTCTCTTCCGCACAGCTGTAGGGATGACTGATAATAGGAATAGTCCGTCCCCCCGAAAGGGCCTCTGAGAACTTCGCCCTCTATCAAGGCTGCTAAGGCCCTTGGAGTTCACTCAAGCACCAATCACACAGTTTCTCTTGTCTTCTCACCAGCTCAGAGTTTTCTGCATGAGAGAGATAATGGCTGAGCTTAAGTTTTCTTCTTAGACATTAGTTGAATCACAAAAGTCATCCCTCCAGTCCCTTTGTGCCAGCAGAGGCCCCTGCAATTCTCCCAAGTTCACAGCCATGCCACACCTTACTTCATTTTCCCACCCCCGGCTTCTGCTCCTTGCCTGCCATCTGCCCAAGACCCAACTTGGTTTTAATTTACCGACTGTTTTCCCTTCGACATCCCACCCCCACTCCTTCCCAAGCTATGCGTGTGGAAGGAGACCCCATGACCACCACTGCCCCTCCTCTCATCCTCAAGTGTAGCTGAGTCTCCTGGTGATCCAGCTCTGAGCATGACGTCATTGTCCGCCTTCCCAGAACCCTCTGCCCAAGAATGGGGACTGCTCCTAACTGCTTGTCACTCTCACTGCTCTTACTATCATCTCTCCTTAATATCATGGCTTACATCATTTGCTTGAAAATAGAGTAAAATAGATTTGCATGATTTGATGATTCCATATTTGCTAATTTGCCTAACTGCTAAAATGTATTTGTGACCCCCAAGTCGGCACTCATGAACTTGTGTGGTCATTCATGGACATGCTCAGGGTGGAGAAAAATTTGAGTCATAAAACTTGCACGTCCCCAGCGGAGGGAGAGCAAGGCGACCCTCTGCCTTCTTGGTTCAGCTCATACTGTAAACTAGTGTCTTACCCTGCTCTATTGGGACCACTTTCTTTTGTATTTTTGTTGACGAATATATTGTTTCAAATGGTCCCCAAAAGTAATGGTAACGTCCTGTGTAGTGTTCCAAAGTGCAAGAAGGCTGTGGTGTGCTTGCAAAGAAACCGTGTGTTAGATAAGCTTTGTTCAGGCCCAAGTTAAAGTCCTGTGGTTTATGAGTTCAATATGAATTAACCAACAGTGCATATTAAATAAGGTGTCTCTAAACAGAATCACACATAAAATAAGGTTATGTACTGCCGGCTGATAAAAATGTGTGGCCAGAGGCTCTCAGGAGCCAAACCCTGTGTTTTCCCGGGGAGCGCTCATTCAGTGTGCACGACTTCCTGTCCACAGCAGCGCCCTTACTGTGCATAACTGCCATTGATATTGAGAATCACCATATATACGCATGCGCTCTCTTGAAAAATATACAAAAACAAACAAACAGACAAAAAAAAAAAAAAAAACGACAACACTATTCCAGAGAGTAAACTAGGTAGTTGAGGGATGGAGTGGGAGGAGACTTTTACTGAAAAGCCTTTTGTGTTTGGTGCCAAACAATCACACCCATCGAAAATTAAATTGAAATTTTTAAAAAGCAACTAATACAATGAAAACTATAGTTTCATCATGTTTCTCTTCAATTTCAGGGAAACAAAACCACTCCTACTAAAACTCCCGTTGACTCCCAGCTCCCTACCCGGCCCTTAAGGCTCTGCACACGCTATTCCCACGCTCTGCTCCCTTCCCACCCCACCACCCATGAGCAGTTCAGGCTGTCCATTCCGTCTACTCATTGCTCCTGCAAATTGCTCGCTCCATGTTTCTCATCAGAAACACTCCTCTCCCATCTACCTAGCAATACGCTGCTCTTCCTTCAATGTCCTGACCACCTCCTCAAAAAAATCTTTTTCTTCTCCTTGTCCAAACTCCTGAGGGTTCACTGTCACCTGCTGTTTCCCTCCTGATTTTGTTGATGGATTTTAACTTTCAAGTCTCCCCAAATCCATTACAAGTTCTTGAGGATGGCATTGGGGTGTTATCTTTGAACTCCTTTAGTGCCTTGCATTTAATAGACTCTTAATAATATTGATTGCTTGATTGATTGATTGTCCTTTACCATTCAGTACCAAATATATTTTTATCGAAGTCTTTATTCCTAAGGAAATTCCTATTCAATTACGTAAACTTAAAGCAACCTGGGTGATTACACTTTGGGAACAGCATGAAGATTTTGTTTAGAGGCCTGGGGAAGATTGCAATTGCTCTGCACAATGAGTGGAAGTAGGATTATTTCTTCTGTGAGGAGGGAATCTAGAAACCAGACTTTCATCTCAAACATCTAGCAGACCGGAAGGGCTCTGAGTATAGTCTTGTATGTTCACACTGTGCTGGGCACTGTCTGGGCCTAACACATCTCACTTTATTACATCAGCCTGTCCGGTGGCCGTAATGAGGCCCGTTTCACAGGACAAACAGAAACCTAGCTACTAATCCAAGCATCAGGTAGCTGGTCAGCTCCGGAACTGAGATCAGGACGCGGGTCTGAGTGTCCACCGCATTGGGCTGCCCTCAAATAGAGCAAACAACAGACAGAGGAACAAATGTCGGAGAAAACATTTTTTTTGCAGTCATTTCACAGCCTTGTGCTCTGGGTAAGACACAAGGCAAAGCGTTTAGAGATGGCCCCAGGCAAAGCTTCTCCAACTGCGATGCAGCTCTAGGGGGGAAGTAGACCGGGGACAAACAGAAACCTAGCTACAGGACAAACAGAAACCTAGCTACTAATCCAAGCATCAGGTAGCTGGTCAGCTCCGGAACTGAGATCAGGACGCGGGTCTGAGTGTCCACCGCATTGGGCTGCCCTCAAATAGAGCAAACAACAGACAGAGGAACAAATGTCGGAGAAAATATTTTTTTTGCAGTCATTTCACAGCCTTGTGCTCTGGGTAAGACACAAGGCAAAGCGTTTAGAGATGGCCCCAGGCAAAGCTTCTCCAACTGCGATGTAGCTCTAGGGGGAAGTAGACCGAAGGACCTTGCCCTTCTTCAAAGCCCAAGTATCAGTGGCAACGGTTTTCAATCCCACTGGACAGCAGACTCCCTGGGGATCTTACCAATACAGATGGGGCCCAGCCCGTGTTGCTCAGTGGTTCGATTCCCAGTTGGGGCACATGCCCAGGTTGCAGGCTTGATCCCCAGACCCAATGATTCTCATCATTGATGTCTCGATCTCTCTCTTAACCAGTGATTCTCATCACTGATGTCTCTATCTCTTCCTCTCTCTGAAATCAATAAAAAACATATTTGGAAAAATACAGATGGGGAGGGCATTCTGGCCTAATTAATCTGAATGGAACTCAGATACCAGAACTTTTATAAAGTTCTCCAGATGATTCTAATGTCCGTCAGGGTTGGCCACTGAAGTAGAACAATAGGGAGGTACAAAGACCAGGCGATTTCTCTGGTTTAGTGGTTTTAAATCTGGTCCCCAGGGCAGCAGCATGAGCATCACCTGGGAACAGTTTAGAAATGCACATTTGCTCCCTAGCTGATTTGGCTCAGTGGCTAGAGCATTGGCCTGGGGACTGAAGGGTCCCAGGTTGGATTCCAGTCAAGGGCACATGCCCGGGTTGCGGACTCAGTCCCAAGTGGGGAGAGTGCAGGAGGCAGTCAGTCAATGATTCTTTCTCATCATTGATGTTTCTATCTCTCCCTCTCCCTTCCTCTTTGAAATCAATAAAAATGTATTTTTAAACAAGAATACCTATCAATAAGCATGGCT
>NW_006289395.1:2972716-2990135 GCF_000327345.1 Myotis davidii
CTTTCACCCACTGAATCAGAAATGGGGTGGGGCCCAGCAACCGTGCTCTAAACCCTGCAGATGATTCTGATGTGTGGGGCGGTGCGAGAATCACTGTTCTTCCAACAGGCGATTCACCAAAAAGGAAATACAAGTAGTCAGCAAACATATGAAAAGATATTCAACCCCAGCAATGAAAATAACAGGGAGATAGACTTATGTCTCTTTCAGATTGATAGAAATTTAAAAGATTGATAATACCCATGTGGCAGTAGGAGAGAAGAAACAGATACCCTCACATATGACTAGTGAAAATTTAAAATGTAAAATATGCCTATCGCATGACCCAGACATTTCCCTCTCGGCCTCTCTCCTAGAGAAATAACTCGTGCCCATGCATAAACAGACACACAAAGGTCCTTGTGCTGCTGAGTCCTGGGAAAGACTGGAGACGACCTGTGTTCCTCAGGAGAGGGATGCTAAGGACACTGAGCGCAGCCTGAGGATGGGCCCAGCGGCAGGTGAAACGGATGTGGGGACATGGACACGTGGCGCTCGCTGTCCCCGAGGCACTGGGATGCAGAGGCAAGTAGCAGAAATATGTAAGTGGTGCCATTTGCGTTGAGGAAAGCACAGCCAAATGGCTCTAAATTTTCTCTGTGAGTGTGTAATTATGAAGATGAATAAACAATTGGAACAGCCGAAACCAGTTTGGCTCAGTGGATAGAGCGTCGGCCTGTGGACTAAAAGGTCCCAGGTTCAATTCCGGTCAAGGGCATTTACCTGGGTTGCGGGCACATCCCCAGCAGGGGGTGTGCAGGAAGCAGCTGATCGATGTCTCTAACTCTCTATCTCTCTCCCTTCCTCTCTGTAAAAAATCAATAAAATATAAAAAAATTGGAACAATTATTACCTCTGTCAGGGTAGATTCAGGGGAATAGATCTAGAGTGGAAGTATGAACGAGACTTCAGACCTATGTATAATTTTAAATTTTCTTATAAGATTTATGAATTTCTTGAGCAATGAAAGGCAGTTTTTGAGAGTGAAAACCATATCAAGGGAAATAATATACTAATGTGATAGTTCTTAGTCTTTTTTTTTGTCATGACCCTGAGAATCTGATGAAAGTTTTCCTCCCCCACAAAGTTCCATAAAGGCACGAAAATTTTTGTCCAATCTCAGGGAATTTCTATATAACCCGAAGCCCTCCCACTGACCCCTTAGGGCTCCAGGCCGGCCTGGTTTCTGAGGATCCCAAATGGCCTTGCTTTCCCTCCCTGGGCTCCATGACCCCTTCACCGAGCGTGTCCCCGAGGAGTCATAATGTCTGAGAGCTATTTTTATGAGCGTCAGCAGCTCCTCTCGGCAGATTACATTTCCCCAGAAGGTAGATTTTCGCTGACACCTTAATACTTGGAGGGAGCGATGATCCTTGAGGAGTGAGTGAATGTGGCATGTGATCGCCGAGCTGCAAACAGAAGTGATCTGTGTCGCGGCGGCTTCGCCTGTCACCTGGCCTCGGACATCAGCTTCTCTTTCAGTTCTGCAGTGTCATCCCCCACTTGCTCACAGACCCTCCCCAGCGTTTCCACTCGGCTGTTAAGAATAGATATTTTTTCTTTTATGTTTTTAGAGAAGAAAGGGATAAGAAAAGGGTATCTTTTCCCTCCCAAAATGCTAACCAGTGTTCCTTCTGATAATCCACAGAAGGAAGGTTTTTATTTGTCTTTATTTAGTTTACCCTAAATGGTCTTAAATGGCAGTCAGTCCTCGTGGAGGGAAGCTCCATGGTAACCTACTTCTCATTAAGTCCGTGAGCTGCCCGTGGACTTCAGGTCCTTACGGATGAGTCTGATCTTCATGTGCTCTGCGTGCCTTTACCATGAACCCTGCCGCTCAGGCTCTGGGAAGCACTTCCGACCAGCTCCCTGTGCCCTCCCAGCTCCCACGGTCCTCACACCTTTGTGGGGCGGGGACAACCCTGCCTGGGAAGTTAGCTGTGAGTGGATTTTTTCATCCTTTCTCTAGCTTTCCACTGATTTAGTTACATTGTAAGTAGGAAACGAGATGTCTGCAGACTGTATGGCATCTTCTACAAAATGTGGGTGGTTATCCTTTAAAACAACGACAACAAACAACTATGGGTGCTGTTCAGTGGGGTGCACCTGAATGTTCTCGATTCTTTCTCCTGATGAAGACTGTTTCCTGCAGCTGGATGTGAAGCCTGTCCATGGGCGAGTTCAGCCTGTCCTTTAGACACACTGTGTGCTTCCATGAACTTGGGACCGCCATCCAAAAGCCCCTTCCTGCTCTGAGTTTTGCTCATGCTCTTTTGACTCACCCTCATATGGCCCAGCCACATAGCTGGTCATTGCTCATCATGGCCCAGATCCCAATCTCCATTTCTTTAGGTAGCTTTTGCTGATTAACCCAGTCGACCATACTCATTCCCCTTGAGTTTATAGGAAACTTTCTCTCATCTACTCATAAGATGCTTCTCTGTGGAATGCTGTATCATACCTGCCCTCAGCAAATGTATGTGAGCACTTACTATACGCCAGGTGCTCTTCAGGTTCTGGAGATACACACAAGATTGTTCCCATGGAGCTTATACAAACACTAGAGGCCCGGTGCTCAAAATTTGTGCGGCGGAGGGGGGGAGGGTTGTCCCTCAGCCCAGCCTGTACCCTCTCCAATCTGGCACCCCTTGGGTGATCACTGGTTGAAGATGTTTAGGTCTGTGGGATTGGGCCTAAACCAGCAGTCAGACATGATATCTGGCTGGAGATGTTTAGGTCTGTGGGATTGGGCCTAAACCGGCAGTCAGACATCCCTCTCACAATCCGGGACTGTGGCTCCCAACCACTCGCCTGCCGGCCAGCTTGATTGCCCTCTAACCACTCACCTGCCAACCTGATCAATGCCTAACTTCCCCACCCCCCGCCGGTCTGGTCACCCATAATTGCCCTCTGCTGCTGGCCATCTTGTGGTGGCCATCTTGTGACCACATGGGGGCGGCCATCTTGTGTGAGGTCATGGCAGTCAATTTGCATATTACCTCTTTATTATATAGGATGTGTGAAATAGAATGAACGAGTACACAGATACATGCAATAATTTCAAAGAGTGAGAAAAATGAGGCAAGGTGATGTGGTAAAGTGACTGAGGAGGAGAGGACTAACATTAAGTAAGATGCTCAGGGAAGGTTTCTGTGAGGAGAACGCATTAGAATTGAAATCTGTATGATGGGAGGTATTAGCCAGGCACAAGTAGAAAAAGAGCACTAGGCAGAAGGAACAGCAAATGCAAAGGCCCTGAAGCATGGCATGTGGGTTATCTTAGGTTTCCTCTTAAAAAAGCATTCTTAAAAGATGACTATATTTTCCCCACAGCATCTGGCACATTATAAGAGATTTATGCCTATCTGCTTCCCATGACTAGTCCATTAACTGGCACATACTAGACACTAAAATTGATGAATGAATGGATGGATGCTCATTGAGTAACTGAATGACTTGTCTCTTGTCTGATAGCAATTTTGCAGGAGAGCCAGAATGGACAAAAGAGCTCCTTCATTTCCTAAATGTTAGTCTGTGCCGATCCAGCACCCTTCCAATCTCTGTTACCCTCCATTCAGTGAAGTAAGAAAAGCACACTCATTCCTTTTTGAAGTAACATTATATACAAGAGTGAGATCTCATATATGAAATGTTTGAAACTTTTGGAAGCTACTCAATAAATTCAGGCAATTCCTAGTGCGTGGCTCCGCAGGGGCAAGCCAGAGTCACTGTACATTAAATTCCACCCGAGCAGCCGTGGGAATGCAGTCTGGCCAGTCCCTGCCCTCACCACTGCAGGATTGCAGAGCTGGCACCTCTTTCAAGCTTTAGGAATGTGGATAAAGCATTCCATGGAGTTAGCAGGATGCTGTTTTACCTTCCCTGCTGCTGGGTTTATTGTTGGAGGAATAATCCAGGGCCCCTGCCTGGCCCTTCTCTTACATTCTCTCATGGAGTAGATGGTGCCACAATCATTCAAAGTAATCCTTGGTGGAGTGGTGTTTGTAGTGTATCAAGGAGACTGCCCATTCATAGAAGCAATAATGTGGCAAGATCACTATAGAATAGAGAGTACAATCAAAAGTTTTGTTAAAATAATGAGCCTCCATAAAACCTTTGTCTCAGACAACAATAGTTGAAACTACAGGCCTACTTCAGCTTTCGGTGGAACTCTAAGAAACATAAACTACTCTAAGCATTTAAAAAACATTTTTTTATAAGAGTTTAGTTTATTTGAGCCAAACTGATGACATATGTCAGGGAGTAAGATCTCGAATGCTCTTACTCTAAACATTTTTGAAATTTATTATGAAAGTGTTATACTTCTTTCATGTATTCCTATGGAGGATTAAAATTGTAGAGATAGTGGCTACTAGGAAACAGATGAAGCACCCTAGTGACCTTTTCCCAGTGAAACCAAGACGCAATGGTTCACCCTAGCAAAGGGTCAGGTTTTTCTAAGCAATAAAAAGTGGGTGCTTTAGGAGTGACACTTCCTAGGAAGAGTGCTCAGCCTGTTTCCAAGCCCACTCTGCTGCTGCTCCCACTGCTGATGGCATTCCAGGCAAGAGCTGGATGCACAGAGACCATCCCTACCCTAACGACCTGCAATGTGATTCAGGAGCCAAGATAAACCCATAGCAATAGGTAACCGAAGCTGACTATTTCTTAGCACACAACCTAGTTGTTCTCACCACTCAACTTGAAATATCAAGTCTAACCGTGACCTAGTACAGTAGTCAGAGTTTAATATTGTGTGCATAGTAAAGTATAGAGGTGATCAGGGTGGGAAGAAGAGACAGAGGATGAAATGGCAGGGCCCAAACCTCCTGGCTTAGCCCCATTCACTAGCTCACAGTTACTCTCTGAGAGGGCAATGCCTGGGGTACAGTTTGAGCTTAGACACTGACACATATCAACGCTGGACCTAATCATTCAACACACCCTTTGCCCTTTGAATTTGGGGCCAGTTTGGCAGCTGAACTCCCTAAGTAATCCCTGCTGCACAAGTTCAAAACACTGTCCAGCCTCTGACATCAGAAGGCCTCTGCCCTCCCAGAACCATAGTCCAGGTAGCTTCTAGGCCAGGCAACCAATGTGCCTTGGTGTCAGCACACTCGGTGGTCTCTCTGATCCATGTAGAACCCACTTTGGAACAAACTGGAAAGACCCACTTAGCAGCACAAGGGCACATCATGAGTTAGTTTCGACATTTCCAAAAGAGGCAATGTCCCCTCTTTCCCAGGAGGTCCCAAGAAGGAATGTCTGACTCTTAGAAGTCAAATGATGTGGAAAGTCTCTTTGAATCCTTTTGAATAAAGTATCTTCCCTTAGACTTATTATCAAATAAGTCCCGTTTCCAGAACATTCTTTCCATCTGGAACTATTTTTCATAAGAACAAAATTCACAGCTATGAGGATACAAACTACAGCCGAGGGTTTGCTCACTGGTTCTAATTTAGCTTTTGCTTTTAATTCTTTTATTATTCAAGTAATGTGACTTTGAGTCAATAATTTTGAGCCTTAGGATCTGCAAATACAAATGCAAAACAATAATCCCTGAAGTCCTAGTTATACTTACCAATTAAACTCACTTCATGCATTCACTCATACAGCAGATACCCTGAGCACCCAGTGTGCATTTAGTACAATAGCACTTGTGCTTACCATAGAGATGAGTAAGATACGGCAAGAGTTGGACAACTGTTATCACCCAGAGTCTAGCGAGAAGGGCAGACATGAACAATAAATGATAAAGAGCAATGTGCTAGGGGCTAGGTTTGACAGTCTAAAGCAATGTGGTGAAAACACAGTGGGGAGAGGAACAGTAATTCTTGCAAGACTAGGAAAGGCTGCTCTGATGAGGGGACAACATTGGAAATTATTCTTAAAAGGGACCTTTGCCAGACAGAGAACAGAGAAAGCACATTCCCAGCATGTGGAACCACATGAGCAGCATATACCAAGTGGAGATAGAGGAAAGCTTGATAAGTCTGGAGAAAAGTATATTGTCCAGGGTGGCTGTTGTATGGGGCGTGGCAGGGAGAGTGAGTACAGAATAATAATCTGGTAGGCTACAAAGAGGTGAAGGACAAAGGGTCTGCAATTGTTCCAGTTCTGGACACTTTGAAACAGACATACCATCCGCAAAACCCAGTGGGCCCTCCTCCTCATCCTTATGCCTGTTCTATTATTGAGACCCAGAGATCAGGATTGAGGTGGTAAGAGTGTGAGTTTTTTTTCTTGGCTCCAGAACCTACTATAATTATGATTTTAGAAAACTATTAACTCTCCCTAAACCTCGGTTTCCTTATTTGTGAACTAGATAGGGGTAGCAACGTCTTAGCCAGGAAGATAGGAACAAATAAGAGAATATGTTACACACTCAACAAACGTTGCCTGGCATATAGTGAGTAGTCAACAAATGTGGAGTTCATAATAATACGCGATTATTAATAAGATCTTATGAATAACTGAAGAATAATGTGACTGATAATAATGTTTTCTTTGTCAGGGTCAGGTAGGTCATTGGAGGTCAGGTGACCCCATCACTGGGTCTCTGAGAACAGCCTTGATGGGATTTACAGCTTTGACCCCATCACTCAGCCAGACTTGTAACGTCAGAAGGATGAGCCCAGCAGGCTCATTCTGTCCTCAGATTTCTTTCCCCACGGGGATTAAGGAGGGGGAGTCCAAGCCTTGGATTATGAAGACATTCTTGCATCTCCCTGTGTAAAATGATAATGCCAACGGTTCCTGGCACCAAGCAAGGGAATGTGTCCCCTGCCCAAGGCTCCTTGTCCCCACATGATTACTTGGTGCCTGCTGCTATTAGACCTTGGGGACTGTCTTTAAAGTCCTTGCTTTTTTCTTCCTTTGTCTTTGTTTAATAGCTAAGTGTACAAATGGGTACAGGGTGTGTTTCTACCTCCTGGCAGTAATTATTATCTTTAAATTTTTTAATAGACTTTATTTAGAGAAGCTTTAGGTTCACAGGAAAATTAGACAGAAAGCACAGAGAGTCCTCATATACATACCACCCCCCACATACAAACACAGCCTCCCCACTATCAACATTCCCCACCAAAGTGGTACATTTGTTACATCAATGAAACTACACTGACCCATCATCATCACTCAAATTCTATAGTTTACATTAGTGTTCTCTCCTGGCATTGTACCTTCTATGGGAGTTGTTGGCTTTTTACACCAGCAATTGTCCTGGGGAAGCCTATCCAAATAATGTGGGACAAGGCTGGTGATGCTAGCCTGTTTCCAGATAACCTGTTTTAGAGAAAAGTAATTAAGATTGACTATAATTTGAGCGGGGCCGGGGTGGGGGGAAGTGGAAGAGAGAGAGAGAGAAGAGAAGAAGAAAAAGAAGGAGAAGGAGGAGGAGGGGGAGGAGAAATAGGACGGAGGGGAGGGAAGAAAGAAAGAAAGAAAGAAAGAAAGAAAGAAAGAAAGAAAGAGAAAGAAAGAAAAGAACCAAACTCATAGGTACAGAAAACAGATGGTGGTTGCCAGAGATGAGGGGAAAGAAAGAAAGAAAGAAAGAAAGAAAGAAAGAAGAAAGAAAGAAAGAAAGAAAGAAAGAAAGAAAGAAAGAAAGAAAGAAAGAAAGAAAGAAAGAAAGAAAGAAAGAAAAGAGAGAGAGAAAGGGCCATCAGCTCACCCAGTAGGCACGTCCCACCCCCAATTCCTTCGCTAGTAGAGGTTAGTGATAATTCTTGCCGAAAATGGCCAGACTCTTCTCCTCTTTCCTAAATCTGCTACCATCCTACACCTTTTTCTGGGCCCTCCTCTTCCTGGAGAGATAGCTCTGACTTTGAATCTTTTTTTGCTCTTTTGCAGTTTTTCCCCCGACACATCCTCCAGGGATCCATAATGGGGCCCCCAAACTATGAAAGGCAAAAGTTTTATTTTAAAATATAGGTCTCAGAAAGGGCCTGGGCAATTTTTTTAAGCACCTAAGATAGGATTTTTAATTGCTCTTACAAAATTCTTGTAAGGAAATCTAAGTCAGCCTCCTGCTTTGACAGATGAGGCCTTGTGGGAGGTTGGCTGACCCAGGAGTCCCGGAAAACACTGAGATGTCCTTCCAAACAGGGACACAAACAGCTGAAGAGCTCCAGTTACTTAAGAAGTGAGTGACATGGACACTTTGCCAGTTGGAGAAAGGAAAGGAGTGGGGCAAGGGAGGTGGTGGAGAGGACAGAGGAGGAAGGACAGTGACAAGAGGGTGGGGGAGTGAGGAAGGAGTGAAGCAGGACGCAGTGGGCCACAGCTGTCAGGCAGCCTGGCGGGATGGAATGGGAGCATCCTGTCCCTGACCATGATCCCTGCTGCCCTTGGGGGACAAGGGGGACACCCTTCCTTGGACCTCAGAGTACAGTTGGTAATTTACCAACCCAAATTACACTCGCCTGAAGTGGAGCCATCTGTCTGGCTCCCCCAGGATCAGTAGGGTAGTCCTCTCAGAGCAAACTATCATTGTAAAGGAAGCCAGCCATCTGCATCTGGCAAGTGGCATTTGTCCTAAAACTTTGATTCAGGATTAAATATATATGAAGTGCTCTCACACAGTGAATGAAAATGCACAGCCATTTAAATGCTTTTATTTCACCTTGCTTTTGCTCATTTGCGTTCTCTGTATTTTTCTAAAATGATTATGGATGACTTTGATAATAGTAAAAATAACTTATTTTCAATTCTAAAAATTAAAGTGGTTTGAAAAAGTTCACAAAACTATTTTAAAGAGAAAAGGGTGAAGGGATACGTACCAAATTGTTAATCTTGGTTAATTTGTGGGATGGAGGTGTCATTGGAACAAGAGAGGGAGCTTATTAACTTTTTTAACTGTCTCTATATTGCTTGACTGGTTGAAATGACTGTATATTACTGCTGTCATTTTAAAAGTAAATTCGAGAAGAAAAGAAATTAAGATAAAAATTTGCCGTGTGTTTTTAAATAGCAAAGTTGTTTCATTAAGTGAGACACTTTTAATTCACTATTATTTAAGTTGTATAAAATTTTAATTGACCATTATTTTCTTAATTTTTTAGCAATCCTTTCTGCCAGTTTTACATGTGTCAGTCACCTGTCAAAAGTTGAGTTTTGCATTTGTTCCTCAGTACGGACCATACAGGCCCTTATATATATACTAGAGGCCTGGTGCACAAATCCATGCACCAGTGGGGTCCCTTGGCCCTGGCCTGCGGGATCGGGCTGAGACTGGCTCTCCGACATCCCCCAAGGGATCCCAGATTGCGAGAGGGCACAGGCCAGGCAAGGGACCCCATCAGTGAACAATCAGGGACAGGGAGGGATGCGGGAGGTTGGCCAGCCAGGGAGGGACCATGAGAGGGCTCCAGGGCATGTCCGGCCCCTTTCACTCAGTCCCGATCAGCCAGACCCCAGCAGCAAGCTAACCCACCAGTCAGAGCGTCTGCCTCCTGGTGGTCAGTGCACATCATAGTGAGAGATTGAGCAGCCTTAGCATATCATTAGCATATTACACTTTGATTGGTTGAGTGGCTGACCGGACACTTAGCATATTAGGCTTTTATTATATAGGATAATTTTTTTATTTTTCAGTTACAGTTAACATACAATATTATATGAGCTTCAGGTGTAGAACTCAGTAACAAAAAATTATAGAAACTACCAAGTGATCATAACAAGAAATCCAGCACCCATCTGACACCATACATAATTATTACAACACTAGAGCCTCAATGCATGAAAATCGTGCAAGGGGCTTGGCCCTCACAGCCCCAGCTGCCTCAGCCCTCGCAGCCTTGGCTTCATCTGGAAGGTTGTCTGGATGGTTGTTCTGCTGTTCAGTATAATTAGCATATTAGCTCTTTATTATATAGGATTATTGACTATATTCCCTATGTTGTTCCCTACATTCCTATGACTATTCTGTAACTACCAATTTGTATGTCTTAGTCCCTTCATCCCCTCAAACCTCCACCCCCTCCCATGTGGCAACCATCACAATGTTCTTTGTATCAATGAGTCTATTTCTGTTTTGCTGTTTATTTATTTTGTGTTTTAGATTCAATTATTGATAGATATGTATTTATTGACATTTTATTATTCATATTTTTATCTTTTCTTCTTCTTCTTCTTCTTAAAGAAAACCCTTTAACATTTACTGTAATATTGGTTTGGTGGTGATGAATTCCTTTAACTTTTTCTTCTCTGGGAAGCTCTTTATCAGTCCTTTGATTCTAATTGATAGCTTTTCTGGATAGAGTAATTTTGGCTGTAGGTCCTTGCTTTTCATTACTTTGAATATTTCATGCCAATCCTTTCTGTCCTGCAAAGTTTCTGTTGAGAAAGCAGCTGACAGTCTTATGGGAGCTCCCTTATAGGTAACTAACTGCTTTTCTTTTGTTGCTTTTAACATTCTCTCTTTTGCATTTTAATTATGGTGTGTTTTGATGTAGGCCTCTTTGGGTTCATCTTGTTTGGAACTCTCTGTGCTTCCTGAACTTATATGTGTATTTCTTTCACTAGGTTAAGAAAGTTTTCCATCATTATTGTTTTACATAGGTTCTCAATTCCTTGCCCTCTCTCTTCTCCTTCTGGCACCTCCATAATGCAAATGTTGGTACACTTGATGTTGTTCCAGAAGTTTCTTATACTATCCTCATTTTTTTTCTTTTTGCTGTTCTAATTGGGTGTTTTCTTTATCTTTCAAATCTATGATTTGATTTTCAGCTTCATCTACTCCACTGTTGATTCTCTGTAATGTATTCTTTGTTTTAGTTAATGTAGTCTTCATTTCTGACTGGTTCTTTTTTATGTTTTCTATCTCTATGTTAAATTTGTCACTAAGTTCATCTACTCTTCCCCTAAGTTGAGCATCCTTATAACCAGTATTTTGAACTCTGCATCTAGGAGATTGTTTGTCTCCATTTTATTTAGTTCTTTTTCTGGAGTTTTGTTCTCGTCTTTCATTTAGGATATATTTCTTTGTCTCCTCATATTGGGTGTCTCCCTGTACTTGTTTCTATGTATTAAGTAGAACTTCTACATCTCCAAGACTTGGCAGAGTGGCCTAATGTAGTAGGTGTTCTGGAGTGTCCAGTGGCACAGCCTCACCATTCACCCAAGCTGGATACTCCAGGTGCACACACCCCCATCATGTGGGCTGTGGATAGCCTCCTGTTGTAGTTGAGACTTGATTGCTGTTGGCACATCAATGAGAGGGATTTACCCCCAAGCCATTTGGCTGGAAGGACTGGCTGCAACCACCGTGGAGGATTAGCCATGCAGGAGCCCAGTCCTTGGAGCAAGACTCACTTCAGTGGGGCTCTGGTGCCCACTGAATCTGATCCTTGAGTGTGCCACTTGTGGGGCTGGTTGGGTGGTGTTTCAGCATGGTCTGAAACTATCTACCTGGTGCACCGGTTCTGGGGTCTCCCAGGAGGTGCAGACCAAGGTCAGCTACTACCTGTGTTCTATCTGACATGAGATACAAAGTGATCTGCAGATGGCTGCAACTTGTACTGGGCTTGGAGGTGCCTAGGAGAGGCTAAATTGTGAACCAAGGCTAGCTGCTGCTAGTGCCAGAATCATTTAGTGAGGATCATTTAGTAAGAGCCACATGGCACACCAAGGCCAGATGCTGCTTGTTTGAGAGATTTTAGGAAAGTCTGAAGCATGAGCCAAGACATGCCGTTCATATTAAAAAGCTACTGGAAACAGCTTACATGGCCCCATAAGTTGTGTGGGGCAGGGTCTCAGAGAATCACCAGATTGATGGAGGCTCAGATATTGTGCCTGCCTGAAGGTGCTGTGGGGGAAGGTTCAGAAAAGGAACAATGGCCTCTGCCAGCACTTTTGTAGGCTCATTGGCCTTTTCTGGGTTTTGCCAGTTACTACACAGTGTGTGGTATAGGGTAGGTGCTGAAGAAATGTTGAGTGAAAGAATGATACACTGAAGTTCATGGCACGGTTTCATCAGGATATCCAGGGTTAATCAAGTGGTCAGAAGTTAGTAACCAAACTCACAAAAGGCTGATTTTTTTTAAAGCTGAATTTTAGTTTATTCGTTTCTAAAAGGAGCTATCCTGGATCCGAGAAGTGGACCCAGTCTTTGCCCAGGTGCAGTGTCTTCTTGGTGAATGGCATCAGCAGGATCCTTGGAGAGCACAGAACAAAAGCTGAATGTTCTTATGTGCTATTTCTCTTAGGGTCTGCTGCTCCAATGGCCTCGTGTCCAACTCTTTGAGTCTATCTTTACCTCAAGGGCCAGGATCAATCATCCAGCGGCAGATTGGGAGATTCTCACTCTCCAACTTTCCCTTTCAAATACTGTGCAGACCACCAGTGGGCCGCTTACACTTGTTACCACAACACACCGTTCCCTAACTGTTGGATTATTTTGCATTGAGTTAGGCTACTTGCTAATGACATATGGGGACAGGCACTTTAATTTCCTCAGCAAGGTCACTCCAAGTCCCTGTGCAAAATGGGTGACTTCTGGAGAGCTGTCCTGTCACAGCTGATCCCGTCCTTCTTACAGGCTGGACTGATAGACATGGCATCTGCTGACCCTGTGCTTTGGGAGCTGCTGTATTTTGAGGGCTTTTTGTCCACCATCTACAGTTACCAGGACTAAAAATACCTTGGAGGGTAAAGAATCTTCCACGGGGCTTTGCAACCTGGACTGTATTTCTCACATTTTGGTATCATATATCAAGGTAACAGCCTTGTTACTGTGTTAAGCTGCATATTATCTGCTTGGCCAATGTTTCATGTTATCATTGATTAGAAGACAGTTTTGGGGCTGAAACTCATGAGTACATCACCTTTTCCCTGCCAATGTACCCAATAACCACGTTGCCTGGGATTCTCCTGGTAACGCTCAGCCTCAATATACAGAACTAGCCACCTCCCCTGTGCAGATGCCAGTGTTTCATTTTACTCCTGCAAATGGAGCTTCCATCCCTGTGTCTCAGCTGCAGTCCTACATGCTACCTCCATCTCCCACCCCTGGTAGTATAATTAGTGAGCCTGCACAGAAGCCCAAAGCCAGAGAACAGAGATGGATCTGTGTTGCACAGATGCTGGTGTTTTTCTTTAGAAAGAATGGAATGTGTTGCTGCAGGTTCAAACTGAGCTGTGGGTATGTTTCTAAGTCTTTGTAGCCACTGATTTGATGAGCTATGTAAGCATCACTGAGAGTCACTCACGTGCCAGTCAGTGGGCAGTTTCCTATTTTAGGCAGGAATGTGTGAGGCCCCACCATGGGCTGCCCCCTGTATTTTAGTGAGTGTGCTTAAGTAAGAGGAAGCTACTCTAATGTTAGAGTAACTCCAAGGACTTGCTCTCACATTAAGGAAGCTCTTCCTTAAGATTAATTTATGGTTTTTCTCCTACACTTTTAGTTTAATTCAGCAATTTTCAACCTTTTTCATCTCAGGGTGCACATAAACTACTAAAATTCTCCCCCTGAGGAAAAAATGGACACATATGTAACACCCTTTGTAATAATAAATAAGTAAATAAATAATAAAAAAAATAAAAAAAATAAAATTCTCCCCCTGAGTCCTTGGCTTATTATGTTTTTTTGCAGATCTAACAAAAAAAGAAGGGGTATAATTTTGATTCATTCACACCAGATGGCTATAGTTGTGTTGGCTGTTGTCATTTTTTTACTTGACAATCTAAGGGAAAAGAGGTCAGTATTTAGTTGGCCCCTAACTAAATAGTCAGTATTGCATTGTTTTCAAAATAGTTGCAGCACACCAGTTGAAAACTGCTGTTCTAATTGAACCAAGGGCAAGTGAGTGTGTGTGTGTGTGTGTGTGTGTGCCTGTGTGTATACTTGCACACAAATAAAACATTTATGGAAGGTTATACAAGAAACTGGAAACTGATTTCTTTAGGGAAGGAAACTAATTAACTGGGGTAGAAGAGATATAATTTTTACAAAACCCTTTGTGCTACTTTAGATTGCTTCTTCATCCATTAAATAAGAGATTATGTCTGAATGATCACGTGGTCTGAGTCTGTAATTCTCGTGAATTGAGGGCATGTTTTGTACTTTCTTTCTCTAGTCTCTTTACTGAATCCCATTCTGTTGGTTATTTAGGAACACCTCATTTTTCCAGCACTGCCTGAGAATGAAATTTTTACACTCTGAATTTTCCAGGTAAATGAGTCTAACCCCTTTAAATTGTTGAAGTTTGGAATCATTTCTCATAGACTATTTATAAGTTGCATTACATACCTTCCTATCTTTTTTTACAGCTTTGTCGAGATATGTTTCACATCGCACTAAACCTATTAACAGTTTAGTAGTATTAATATATCCACAGAGGTGTGTAAATATCACCACAATCTAATAAGAGACATTTCAACACCCCAAAAGAAACTCATTAAGCAGTCACTCTACGAATCTATTACTGTCTCTGTGGATTTGCCTATTCTGGACATTTCACACATTCAGAATTATATAATACTAGAGGCCTGGTGCACAAATTCGTGCACGGGTAGGGTCCCTCTGGGTGACCTGCAGGGATCAGCTAAACCCCGCAGTCCAACACCGCCTGGAGCTCCTACCTGCGGCTCCTGCTCATCCCAGCCCCATTGTGCCTACTGTAGGCTCATGCCCAATAAGTCCCAATCAGAAGAGGCTCATGCTGCCACAACAGAGCTCACCAACCACGAGCCCTGCATCTGGTGCCCTCCCAAGGGAAGTGGCCTGCAGGATTGGGCTGAAACCAGCTCTCTGACATCCCCCGAGGGATCCCGGATTGTGAGAGGGTGCAGGCCAGGGTGAGGGACCCCACCGGTGCACAATTGGCATCTGCCCCCTGGTGGTCAGTGCACGTAAGCATGCCTGGCTCATCTCGCTCAGTCCTGATTGGCAGGATGCCAGCAGCAAGCTAACCTACCAGTTGGAGCATCTGCCCCCTGGTGGTCAGTGCACGTCATAGGGACTGGTCGACCAGTTGACGCTCTGCCCCCTGGTGGTCAGTGCAAGTCATAGCGAGTGGTCAAGCAGCCTTAGCATATCATTAGCATATTACACTTTGATTGGTTGTTCGGTTGTTCTGCTGTTTGGTCTATTTGCACATTACCCTTTTATTATATAGGACTAGAGGCCCGGTGCACAAAAATTTGTGCACTGGCGAGGGGGGGGCGGTCCTCAACCCGACTTGTGCCCTCTCACAGCCTGGGACCCCTCAGGAGATAACCACCTGCTGGCTTAGGTCCGCTCCCCAGGTAGCAGATGGCAGGCCTGATCCCGCAGTGCCTGCCCCGCCTTCCCGGGTCACAGATGGCAAGCCCGGATCCTGGATCCCATGCTGGGTCGCAGATGGCAGGCCCAGATGGCGGCGGAGCAGGCGGTGGATCGCGCTGTCCCGCCCGCTGCCCCAGGTCACACACAGGAGGCCCAGATGGCAGCGGGCGGGTAGCGGCTCACACTGTGCTGCCCCGCCTGCAGTATGCAAATTTAACGGCCATCTTTGTTGGGTTAATTTGCATACTCTTCTGATTGGCTGATGGGTGTAGCAAAGGTACAGTCAATTAGCATCTTTGTCTTTTCTTAGTGTAGATGTGAGCTTTTGTTCCTATCTCTTTAAACAGTGTAAAGCGTATTTTCCCTTTCCTTAATCATTTGGGCTTATTACTGAGAGTGTACGCATGATGACCTCAAGAAACACTGAGGCAGGGCAGCTGCTTGGCCTCTCGATTCTGTGGCCCATCAGCTCTTTGCCGCTCAGGCCATGAGGCAGCCTCCTGAACACCTCATCTTACAACCCTGGACTCGCCTTCAATCCATCATTCCTTTCCTGGTCCTCCCACCTTGCAATGTTGGACCATTAGTACATCATCTAGGTCAGGCTTGCATTCTCATGTCTTCTCTTGACTTAGGCTCATAATGGAAGTCAACTCTGAATCTCTGGTGTGTTTCTCTCATGCTCCTGAAATGATCAAAGGGACTGGAACCCTCCCTTCTCTCGCTGCTGCCTTGAGCATCTCATGTGACCTGGTCAGCTAGATTGCAGCTGAGGGGGAAACCCCCCACAAGCATTTGATGAGCAATCTGGTGTAAGCAGCATTAAAAGCCCTCTGATTCCTTATGCTTCCACTCCCCTTTCTCAAAATATTCTGTTGCTCTCATGCAAGGATGTTACTGACTTCCCTTTCTCTAAAATTGCATTAAAAAACATTTTCCCTTCTTTCCCTTGAAGGGATGCATAATCAAAATATCCTCAAATGCCAACCTCCAGGCAGGGGGTACGGCAGCCCTCAAGTCAACAGGTCACATGTCTGCCAAGTCCAAGAGCATTTTCTGTGTTTGGCAGGAAGAGGACACTTGATGTCTGAACTGTCCTGGAAGTAGAGTCTCCGCAAGTATTTTCTTGACCTTTTGGTGGGAATGAGGTGAGAGAGAGGCTGGCTGGGGGCCCTGCCTAGGTCCTGGGTCAGACCTCCCCAGGGCTGTTTGTGGTTGAGCCCGTTCCGCGGGGAGTGAGGTGTCACTATTCTGAAGTTGTCTGGAGGAGCATGGCAGGGTCTGACCAGAGCGTGTCGTGGGGATTGAACATCTCAGGCCTCTCCCCGCACCCTCATGGCAGGATAAGCCCAGCAGTTTGGGGGACCTTGCTGAGAGCAGCTCTGACTTGTGAGACCCCAGAAAACTCAGTCTGTGTCGGGAAACCTTTTGCTTGGCCTGGATGGGCAGGGACAGGCTGCCAGCAGAAGAAGGCCCAGCACACAGCAGCCCCTCAGAAGTACCTCCTGCTGCGGGACCCGGGTCAGGTGCCGAGTCTGAGCTGTTGGTAGCGACTGTCTGGCATGAGATGCCGAGAATTGCATTCTCATGTCTTCTCTTGACTTAGGCTCATAATGGAAGTCAACTCTGAATCTCTGGTGTGTTTCTCTCATGCTCCTGAAATGATCAAAGGGACTGGAACCCTCCCTTCTCTCGCTGATACCTTGAGCATCTCATGTGACCTGGTTGGCTAGATGGGCCACAGAATTGAGAGGCTCAGCCAGGTGGGAAATACTGTAATTTAGGTTGATCTGCCCCGGGGGCAGGTGAGCGAGAGAAGCCCCAGATAAGCCCTGCGGTGGGAAGTGAGGACAGAAGCCCAGTGTGAGGACACTGAGGTGGCCCTAACCTGCAGATGGGCCCCAGAGATGCGGACCTGCTCCCTGGCACTCTGCTGAGCTCAGACCTGGGTGGACCAGCAGGCAGGATACCCCAGGCTCAGCACAGGGTGACCAGAGTTGTGGCAGCCTCCACAGCAGCTGTGCTGGATGGCCCTGCGTTTGACAGATGCAGTCCCGCCGTAGGTGACCCCGCACTGCCCTCTGGTGGTGAGCTCCATCAAATGCACATTGG
>NW_006289395.1:2990162-2995225 GCF_000327345.1 Myotis davidii
ACTAACTTACAACTTAGCAACATGCCCTCAGCCTTGGGACTTTGGGACTGATTTTACTCATCTACATGAACCCAATACGTCTGTGATGCGAGGATAATGATCAGGAAAAGTAAGGTACTTTAGGCTTCTGTCTAGTTCCACCAATAGCCTGAAACAATTCAGTTAGCATTTGTGAACTAGCACTTAGCAAACACTTAAAATGTGACAGGCATTGTGATTGGCCCTTTATTTTTGTCATACTGTTAATCTCTGGAAAAGATGCTGTAATTGTTTACAGGTTATAGATGAAGAAACCGAGACTCAGAGAGGAAATCTCACTCTTGTTGCAAGAATATGACATTCAGTGCTGGGTACAACTAACCTGCTCGCAACGGTGCCCACCCACACCCCATACCCAGACAGTGGGACTGAGAGGGGAATGAAGGGGCAGGGACACTGCTAATGTATGTTTTACAGATATGTGTGTGTGTGTGTGTGTGTGTGTGTGTATCTTTTTATTGATTTCAGAAAGAGAAAGGGAGAGGGCGAGAGTGATAGACTCATCAGTGATGAGAGAGAATAATCAATCGATTGCCCCCTGTATCCCCCCTACTGGGGATCAAGCCCACACCCGGGCCACATGCCCTGATAGGGAATCGAACTGTGATCTCCTGGTTCATGGGTTGATGCTCAACCATTGAGCCACTTTAGCTGGGCTACAAATATATTTTAAGAATGACTATTGATGGCTTATCTCTATATTTTAAAATTTAGACTAAATTCTGGGTGTCTCCCATGATGAAGGGATCTCACCTGTCGAACATGTCCCCAAGAGGACAGCCAGGAAACAGCAACTGGGCTCTTTCACCGAGAAGACAGGATTCATAGGGCATGGCAGCTGTTTCATGCCGTTGAGGGCCCAGGAGAGTGGGTTTATGCTCCGTGTGTCTCCTGTGGAGCCCCAGGGCCCAGGGAGCGGAGTTCTCAAGGCAGATGCCAGGTGCAAGTCAAAGCATCTGGCTAGCCATCCAGTGGGGGCGGTCCCACCCATGAAAATGGTGGCCTGTGGAGGCGCGCGTCTTTGGAAGGGCTTAGATTGGAGGTCATTGGGGAGTTTATTCAGGAAACATTTGTGGGCAGAAAGCCTTAGAGTCTCCCCTGTCCGTGTGCAGCTCCCCCCTTCCCCACCCCCGCACCTGTCCCCCTCCATCCTGCCAGTGGACAGCAGTACTGGCTCCAGCCTGCAGGTGGCAGGTAGCAGCGCTGCTGGGTAGGAGCCCAAGCCCATTGGTGGGGAGGTTCCCATTCTTAGCTGCACAACTTTTCACCCGAGGGGGTTTACAAACTACTGATTCCTGGCAGGTGGGGCAGGTGGGGGGAGGGGGAAAACTGTATCGCCTGAGGTTCTGATCACTGGCCTTGGGCGAGGCTGGGCCTGGGACTGTCTGAGCGCTCAGGAGGCTCTAAGGGAGTGGTTGAGAGCTTTGGCCCTGCCATCCTATCGCTCCAGTGGGCAGCTTGTTGTCTTCCTCTCCTTTCACGGCACTCTGCAGAGGAGCCTGGGCCCAGGGAAACTCCAGGGCATCAGAGACGGCCCCAGAGGCCGTAAAGAACACTAGCTCATGAAGGAAAGAAGAGAAAAGGGTTCCTCCCAAAGCAGGAGAGAAGCAGGAGCCCAAACAGTGCACCTGAGGGACCACGGGCATCCGTGCCCCCTGAAATGAATACAGTGGAGCCACACTGAGGGCAAGGGAGGCTTATGGAACACTCTAGAAGGCAGGGCTGGGGCAGAAGACCCGACTCCTCCAATGGCGGGGCTCCTGCTGTGGCCGGGCGGTGGTGGTTCTGGGATTCGGGAGCCTTTGGGGACCTGGGTTCACAGGGAGGTTGAGGGGCTCCCGAGGCTGAGCGTGTCCTGAGAGGAGCTGGGTCCTACAGTGACAGGGCCTCGTGGCCCCCGCCTGCCCGCCCCCCACCCCTGCGTCCCCGGCATGGGGGCTGCCCCAGCCCAGCAGCAGGGTCTCTCAGACAGAGGGGCCCCCTAGCCGCAGGAATAGCTTTTCCATTAGCTTCCAAACACCTGGCACCATGCACCCTGCTCTGGCCAGGCAGGGGCTGGGGTGAGGCAAGTGATGCAAAATTTAAGGGGGAAAACTTGGTAATGAATAATATTACGATCTCAATACAGTATTTTTCATTCAAAATTAATGCAGATGACTTCACGGTGAACAAAATATCAACATTTTAAACAAGACGGGATGGTGTTAGTGGGTTTTCCTCTTGCTTCGGCTCCGATGTGGCGCTGTCTGGGCTTCTCCGCAAGGAGCAGGCGAAGCCAGAGGGAGAGCGTCCCCACCTCCCTCCCCCTTCGCTGGAGCCTGGGGTCCCCTTGGCCCCCAGCGGGCATCACTGCTGTAGCTCTAGCTGAGGACTGCGCGGCTGGCAGAGCAGTGGTGCCACCCAGCGGCAGACTCGGGCACCAGGGAGTGAACGGGGATGCCAGGCAGAGCAAAGATGGACAAAGGCGCCCAGAGGCTGAGGGGGGTTGTCCACACTGGGAGATACTCCTGGGTGGCAGTTGGGGGGGGAGGGGCAGCCGGGACTGGGGAACAGATGGGCCAGGAGGTGGGGAAAGGGCCTCTAACCGTTCCTGAGGGCTGGGTCCCCCAGGCAGGAAATTCCTTTCGTTTTAGCGCTGCCATGAGCAGGTGGGGTGACCTTGAGACTGCCACCTGTTCTCTGCATCCTCATCTGGGAACTAAGAGGGTGGGTGCGGACCCCCTCTGTGGCCCCTGCCCTCGCCAGCGTTCTGGGACCACGTCTCTAGAGCCGGGACTAGTCGGGAGAGCAGCTCTGGAGACGCAAAACGTGCTCCCAGCAGGGGCTCCAGGCGGCTCCTCCAGCAGCATCCAGGAGTGGCATTTCCTGCAAGGCCTGCCCCACGCGTGTGGTGACGGGGGTGACCGCACCAGCTTAGTGTGTGGCTTGTTCTTGAAACTTTTAGAACAAACAATCCGTGTCAAATAACTTAGCATATAAATAATATGCTGCTAATTAATTCATAGAATATTGGACTCTGGGTGAATAGGGGTTTGTGAGTGTCCAAGGAGATTAACAAGGAAACACATCAAAGGCTTCAGTCAAAGAATTAAAGAAAAAAAAAGGCTCTTGGAACTAGAAAGATTCTGAGAAATTATCCAAGGCCGTGATTCTCAAAGTGGGTTCCCGGCCAGCAGGAGCGGGACCTGGGAGCTTGTTGGGAATGTAAAGTATTGGGCTTTACCCCAAACCTGAGAATCAGGAGGGGGGACGGGGCAGTGATAAGAGTGCTAAGGAACCTTCCTGAGGGTTCTGGAGCCTGTTAAAAACCAACATCTCAATCCCTAGTGTGCAGATGCTGGTTCAGCGCCTGACCGGCAGGCCGGAAGGAACCAGAGTGTGAGGTGCGTTCGGATTTCAGTAAGTGGAGGTGACCCTGGCGGAGGTGGCAGGGGTGGGGGGAGCAAACAACAGCCAGGCTTGTCGGGTGTCACTCTGAGGCATGAGTGCTCACCTGAGGCAGAGGCACTGGTGGTGCCTGGACAAAACCCTGGTAGAACAGAACTGAGGACTTAAGTGTTTTGAACAGAACTGAGGACTAAGCTGTATCCACTAATTTGAACGGATTCGGCGGTGACGTTGGCTGCCTTGACCCTACACGCTCTTCTGGCCAAAGGGCTTGTGGACCATGTGGGTCCCCCTTCACATCACCAGCCTGCAAGTCCAAAGCGGCTCCAACGAGGCCCTGAGAGGGAGGAGGGGCCCCTGTGGGAACGGCCTCTTCCTTGTGCCGTGGAGTAACGGCAACCCTTCAAACCACCGTTCATCCTGGGACCGCTGTGAATCGTCCCTTACAGACACAGCTCACGCCATGAAAAAGGCCCGCCTCCATCTTCAACCCCAGGTTCCAGATAACAAAACTAAAGCAACAGACTGTCAGGGTCCCAGGCACAGAACTTCAGGGAGGAGGACGGGGAGCCCAGGAGTCAGCACTCACTCTCAGGCGGCAGAGTGGCTCTGGGGTCAGAGTCAGGATGAGAAACTGGCCTGTGGAGCTGTTTGGGGTTCAGAAGTGCGGGCTCCCTCATTAGGAAAAGGACTGATCCGGGTTTGGGGCAGCCTGGCCGGTACTGCCCTGACTCCTTCCCAGGGAGGAACATGGAGGAAGGGGAGGAACACAGAGGAAGGGGAGGAACGCGGCTGAGCGACGTCTGTAAGGCTCCCTCTGGCTGCAGCAGAACCTGCCGAGGTCCCAGCGGAAGTGCTGGTCTTCCCAACGGGAATGGCTCTTACTCAGCCTTGTCCCAGGGAACCTCTCAAAAGGGGAGAGCAGGCACAGCCTGCGTGGCTCAGTGAGCGTCAACCTATGAACCAGTCAGGGCACATGCCCGGGTTGCAGGCTTGGTCCCCAGTAGGGGGCATACAGGAGGCAGCCGATCCATGATTCTCTCTCATCATTGATGTTTCTATCGCTCTCTCCCTCTCCCTTCCTCTCTAAAATCAATAAGAATATTTTTAAAGGTGAGAATGAGCCCCCTTGGCCATGGGAGACTAATTGTGGCCACACCAAATGTAATCAGTGTGTATGTATAGATCACTGATTACATGATGACACTACACATAAGACCCTGCTATGGTCTGGATTTGCTGTGGAACTGAAAGCAAGTCACTTCAAAAGTAAAAACTTGTGCCTTTTCATCCACTTTCCAACAGGGATCATCACGTGTGAAGGCGGTGGCCTCCGCTGCCTCAGGGGCCTGGGCCTGGTGGTAGATCCTGTACGTCAGAGGAGGGCCTCCAGCGGTGTCTGGCCCCAGCACAGCCAGGCACGGACACTAAGGTGGGTTCTGAGACATGGCAGCCTCTCTCTGCCTCCCCAGCTGTGCTCTGCTCCAGGCTTCTCCTGGAGCGGAATGTAAGCTATGAGCAGAACATGTCCCCTGCCCTCTGTAACCCAGAGAGGGGCTCCCATCCCACACCAGCAGCCTGGGGTGCAGAGGAGATGGGTCAGATGGCCACAGTGGGAGCAAAGAAGAAGGAAATGA
>NW_006289395.1:2995552-3049044 GCF_000327345.1 Myotis davidii
GGCTGTGTTTTCTCTCAGATTTGTGAAGGACGGCTTCTGACTTATTATGGTTTTTATCACTGACTAGAGACCCGGTGCATGAATTTGTGCGTGGGTGGGGTTCCTTGGCCTGACCTGTAATCAGGGCTGATGAGGGCCGTCTCGCCCAGCCCCGATCGGGGCAATCTGGGCTGGCTGGCCAGCGGGGAAGGACCACAGAAGGTTGGCCGGCCATAGAAGGTTGGCTGTGGGAGCGCACTGACCAACAGGGGGCAGCTCCCACGTTGAGTGTCTGTCCCCTGGTGGTCAGTGCACATCATAGCAACTAGTCATTCCACTGGTCGATTTGCATATTAGCCTTTTATTTTATGGGCTGTGCAGAGCAGAAAATCAGCATAGAAAGCATGTGTTTTACTCCAGGGCACATGATTCCCCCACCACTTCACTTTTTCTCCTAGGAATCCAGTTCAAGCACTCATTGAGCACCTGCTGTGTACACACCATTGTGCTCATTGCTAGAGGAATAGGCTTTCTTTTGGTCTCGGGCTATAAAAGCATGTCACCCATCCCATTCCTCAGTTTCCCACGACTGTTTTTCATCATTATGATTTATATTTCCTTCACTGTCCTTGAGCTTCACATTCGGTCTCATTTAGTTGTATTGCTGGGTCACTGGGTCGCCCCATGCTGGTGACAGCAGTCCATCTTCTTTACCAAAGCTGCCCCTTCTCTCAGCAAGCTGGTGTCAGGGTACTTGACCAAGGTGGCCTGGGGTGCCTATTACCCGCTCCCGACATCTCTGCGAGGCTCCTGAAGGAGTGAGAACATGGAGAAGGCCCCCCATGCCCAGGCTCCGGGGCTCCTTGCTCACTGCCATGGAAGGGCTGAAACATCTTAGCTAAAAATACCCAGCGCCATCTGGGCCCTGCTCCCGGGGGCCGCTGCCGGGCCCTGAGCACCTCCGGAATGTCTCAGCATCGCGGGGGTAACTGGATCGCCGGCGGGGCTCCAGCAAGCAGCCGCAGGGCCTCTCGGCCTCGCTGTTTTTAGCGGTGGGATTACTGGCCGGGTGGAAATAGACTCCGTGTTCTGGGCGGCCTCCTCAGCCCACATTCCAAGGCCCTTCACTCTATTAAAGCTCTCAGCTGTCACCGTGACCCAGGCGTGGAGAAAGGCGGGGCTGCCCCCCCAGTTGGTGGCCGCCTGTGCCCCTCTAAGGGCATGTTCCTCTTATAGACCTGCATCCCTCAATGTCCTTAAGAAGGGGCCACCTGCCAATCGTCAGTCAAGACCCATCTGTTCCCAATAAGGAAGGAGCCTACCCCGCTAGCTGGCCACCCTTTTATAGTTGACAGGTGGCGTTTAATCCTGTGCCTGAGCATGTATTTCTTGTGTAATTAATAAATTATTAAAATAATACAAGTGGAACTCTATAGCTAAGAGATTTGGGTCACAGTACAGAGTTCAGAGATTTCTGGATAATATCAGGATTACAGTGGGGAAAATAAAATAATAATAATAATAATAAAGGGGAAATGTGAGTCCTTCTAGAAAAAGTAATTTAAAATGGCCCTTTACTTAACTTCCACCCAAAGAAGTTAGCTGGGAGAGGGGGGACCTTTCGCCCTTTGGGGCCTCCTATGCATGGGCTCGTGTGCAAAAGAACCAGTAGAAGCACCAATGAGTGAAGATCACCAGGCTCCCGTGAGAGATCCAATGGCCTGAGGGGCACTCTCAGAAGACAGGTAGGCTGAGCCATGAGCAAGAGAAGGGTTAGAGTGGAATGCCTGGAGGACAGTAACACAGTCAACAATCAAAAGACAAAAACCCTGTGCTTTGTGCCTTATCAGTGGTAACACACCTTGGCCCCTTGCTCCACTCCTCAGGGCGTTTCTCACTGTCCCACAGCTGGTGGTGGGCAGCGTTTTGTAGTGGGAAGGAGTTGTGGGGTCTAGAGGGAGTCCCAACTCTGCCACTTTGGCCTGAGCAAGTTACACTGTGCTCTGGTTTCTTCTCGGCTGGAAAGCAGAGTGATAGACCCATGGTGTCATCGCGGAGCTGTTCCACCAGTGACGTGAGGCAGGACGTGTGGAGAGCCGGGCTAAGAGTTCAGTAAATAGTGGCTGAGCTCATCCTCTCCGTCCCTCTGCTGCGGGCCGGGGGACTTCTTTGGAATGAGACTCGTGCTTTCACTTTTCTCTCCACTGAAACGGGGCTGTGTTTTCTACAGTCCCGGCATCCTCTGCTTTGTGGAATAAATGCACTCTGGCGGAGGTGGTCATAATACAACTCTTAGAAAATGAATTTTTCCATTTATATCCTTCCCAAAATCAGACTCACAGAGATGGTCATGGGTAGCTTTCAGACCCCAACTCCTCGCCTTTGATGCTCGGCCCATGAGTGGGCGTGTCAGGCCTTACGCCTCAGAGGTTTTCAAGTTTGTGGCCTGGTTTTGTGTAAAATGCATCAGGGGCCTCTCTTCTCAATTCTCTATGTCAGAAATTCTATAACACAAGTTCACTTCAAAGATGGCCCACCCTCCTCCCTCCTTTCTCTTTCTCACTTCCTTTCTTATCTGTATTTTAGTACATATTTTTAAAAGATAAGGACTATCTTAGAAAACATAATCACAATATCACATTACATCTTGAAAATAAATGATAATGCCATATCATCGTGAAATATTCAGTCAATTTCCAAATTCCACCAATTGAGGTACGTGTGTGTGTGTGTGTGTGTGTGTGTGTGTGTGTGTGTCTCCTAACAAGATCCATGCACTGCAATTGATGGATAGGTCCATTAAATCTATTTTAATATATAATCTATAGTTCCTCCTTCTATTTCTTGTATATCTTTTCCTTGCAATTTATTTACTGAAAAAACTAGATGGTTTGTCGTTAAGACCCCCACATCCTGAGTTCATTGGTTGTGTCTTGGATCCCCTGCATTTCCTATAAGTTGGTGATGACATCTAACTTGGGTCAGACACAAGTTAGATTGTGGGGCAAGAATTCTCCCCAGGCCGTGGCATGCACTCCTATCATGAGGCATATAATGTCTGGTTGTCTATGTTTTGGTGATACTAGTAGTCATCATTCACTTGGGATTTGTGAGTCACATAAAAATGACGATATTCTAGTTCTTCCATTCCTCCTTCACCAGTTGGAAAGCTCTGTAAGGAGAAACCCTGCTTGCTTTCTCTATCCTGCCCTTTCCACAGAGGGCAGCGCCAGGAAGTCCTGGGAGGCCCTGAGGACTCCAGCCCATGGCACGGCCTCAGGCCTGGACCAGACTCGCTCTCACTGCTGCGATTCCCTTTCAGGGACAGCACCCCCAGGAGGACACCCCAGCTTTAGTCACAGTGTTGCCCTGGAGTACTGAAAGCAAGTCAAGCTCAAAGTGGTCTTTGAGACAGAATTATCTGAAGTCACTGATAGGCAAGTCTGACCCCATTATGGCCTCCTCTCTATAAATGACACATCCAGCAGGTGCTGAACTCGGTGCTGGATGCCAAGGAGACCCCCTGGGCCTGTCATTCTCCTGGAGTCAGACTGGTCATCTCCAATCTTCTAGAACCAGATAAAGCAGGGAACTTCACAACTATTTCCGGTACGTTTAATTATGACAATAAACAAATGATTCCAAGTTAGAAGACGCTGTTTCAAGTAGCAGGTCAGTCAGAGAGTTATTCTGACTTCCTACTTATTTTGTCTTTTAAGAAAAAGACAGGTTTACCCTGGGTAAGAGCTAAGATTTTCTGTTGTGCGGCTTTGAACTAGTGTAGACCCAGCCAAGGACCTAGTGGCAGGTTTCTCGTGTATGGTCTTCATTTGTGCATGTCTAAGAGTTAGCACAGTGCTTGTGTGAAGTCTGACCAACAGACTTCCCAGAGGTTCGGTTCCCTGATAGAATTGGGGGTGGAAGGGGGAATCCCTTGCCTTTAACCCTATTCAACTTAGGTTTCCCACGTGCCATGTTGAGAGATGCCTCTTGACAAACTCGTCCTCCTCTCCTCCTCCCACTGCCAAAGCTGGGGTTACCCTAGGAGCACTTTTTTTTTCCTGAGCTAATCTCAAATTTGAACAAGAGCAATCTCTGCCTGTCTCCAGAAACACGCACCAGTTGATGGAGCCATCTGCTTACTGAGATTTCAAATTAAGCACTAAAATCACCAAACAATGAACCACTTCCCCACCACTAAGAGAAAACAATGAAAGAGCCCCCGACTGAAAACAAAGCAAAGTTTATTGCAGGTGAAAAGCAGTTCCATGGAAATTAAGTAAAATGGCCAGGTACCATGAAAATATACATTTTGCATATCTTCTGCCCTGTTCCAGAAGAGGGTCGCTCACTCCTCACTCTCATGGACCACCATCTGCAAAGACAGCGGCAGCCTGAGTTAGGGCATGTGGCCGACACGTTGCCTCCTGCGCCCTCTCCTGGCGAGCTGCGGGCAGTTGCTTGCTTGTATATTTCAGTGGGACGTGGGTGTTTGTTGGATCTCAGGAGAAGGCACAATGGCACACATGGAGGAACTCACCCAGAGATGAGAAACTGGCCCTGGGAGAGCTAGCCCCCCACACTGGGCTTCCTCCTACAGGTATCCACATGGAACGCGACTGAGGACGGTGCCAGCAGAGGGCACTGAAAGGTCTCAGGGGGAACCTCTCCTTCCTTCCCAGAATGGCGTGTCTTTCCGTGCGACTCAGACCTGGGCTCTAGCGGGGCTGTTCTCAGCTCTGCGACCTTAGGCAAACCCCTTCCCTTCCTGAACCCAGGGTCCACAGCTCTAACACTGAGGGCTCCCTAAGGCCCCTTCCAGTTCAAAAATGTCTACATCACAGCGGGTCCTTCCCAGGTCACCAGGGGCTGCGAGTCCCGCACGCATCTGCTGCCCTCCCTCTCGCCGCGGCAGGGGGAGCCACCTACCCTGCCGGGGGCGAAGTCTCGGGTCTTAGCGCGAAGCTTATTGACTTGAGACTCCGCAATATCGGCCCGCTCTTCAGCCTCCTCGAGCTCATGCTGAGCCTTTCGGAATTTGGTGAGATGCGCGTTGGCTTGTTCATCCTGAAACCAAAGCGCCCCGGCAGGTAAGGTCCCCGTGCACCCCCCTGAGCGCCCCCTGCTGTTCTGAGCCCCGCACGCGGCTGACTTACCGCCTCCTCCGCCTGCCTCTTGTAGGTCTTGACTTTCACTTGCAGCTTGTCCACCAGATCCTGCAGTCGCAGCACATTCTTCCTGTCCTCTTCACTCTAGAAACGGGAACAGGGCATGGAGAGCGGCGTGAGGTCCCGCCGGGTTCCTGGGGCTGAAGCGTGCCCTCCTGTATCTCCAAGACAGAACCGAGGTGTCGGTTGCGCTTTACGGAGCAGAAAGGCCCCGGTGTCCTTCCCACTCACCTGGTAAGTTAGCTCCTTGACCCGCCGCTCATATTTCCGCAGGCCCTTCACGGACTCGGCGTTCTTCTTCTGCTCCCCTTCAAGCTCCAGCTCCAGCTCTCGGATCTGGGGACACGGTTGGGGGGTTAGTCTGGGGCTGGAGCCCGAACGGGCGGAGCTGGGAAGCTGTCTGCGCGGCGAGTACCCGCGTCTCCAGCTTCTGGATCTGCTTCTTCCCGCCCTTCAGGGCCAGCTGCTCAGCCTCATCCAGGCGGTGCTGCAGGTCCTTCACCGTCTGCTCCAGGTTCTTCTTCATCCGCTCCAGGTGGGCGCTGGTGTCCTGCTCCTTCTTCAGCTCCTCGGCCATCATGGCTGCCTGCAAAGCCAATCACAGCCACTAAGATGCAGGCAGGGGTCAGGCGCCGGGGAGCTGCCCGAACCTGGGCGGCCAGAGGACCAGAGCCACGCTAATGGAAAGGGCCGCGGGTAAGGTGATGAGCCGCCCTTCATAGGGAATATGAAATGGGCTGCACCAGGCACAGAGAGGAACCTCGGGGACTGGCTGAGAAATGCTGTCTTCCTAGGAACTTTGCCCACCCAAGGAAATTCTTTTGTTATCTCGTAATCACCAATATATTTTCTCAAAGGGATCTGAAACGTAGAGAAGGCTGCTTTGCTCCCTGGCATCACCGGTATGGGGGCAGGGAGCTTAAGGGAAGGCCTCTAGGGAATCCGGGTGTGCCTGAACCCGCAGGAGAGCAAAATAGTTGCAAGGTAATGTCCTCCTCAGGCAGCAGGTGGCGCTGTGGGCGCTGTGGCCTCAGAGTTTAAAACATCTGAGCCCAGAAAGCGATGCTGCTGGGAGCCACGCCGACTTCATGTGAGGTGAAATGTGGTGGATATTGACAGCTGTCGATCTCACTTTTATATGTGGAATAAGTCATATGTGGAGGGAGAGAAGAGCATAGTCCCCTTGGGCATAAGAGACAGAATGTAATCCTTCCCGGTCTTTTTGTTTTTTTCTGTGCTCCGTATTTCTCAAATCCACCTTTTAAATGTGCAGGAGAGGACAGCTGAGTTTGAGGGAGGTGGGCAGTGGTTTCAGAGCAGAATGCACCCCACGTGTGCCCTGGGGGAGCCCCACCTGTCTCAGGGGAACTGTCGCGGGGTTGGGAGAGGGCAGGGGCTTTGATGACACGGTCAGGGCTGCCACACAGGCTCTGGGGGAAGCTCACATCTGTGATGGCCTTCTTTGCTTTCTCTTCCGCATTCCTTGCGTCCCTGCTGGCATCTTCAACCTCGCTCTGGAGCTGCATGAGGTCTGTCTCCAGCTTCTTCTTGGTGTGGATGAGGCTGGTGTTCTGGGGTGAGAGGAGCGGGGTTACCCAGGCGTCCGGGGCTGAGTCGCCCCATGTCTCCCCACCTCCCTGCGCGCACCTGGGCGTGCAGCAGCTGCACCCTCTCGTTGGAGTCCAGGAGCTCTTGTTCCGCCAGCTTCCGCGCCCTCTCCGTCTGCTCCAGCGACGCCCGCAGCTCCTCCACCTCGGCCTGCAGCAGGTTGGCTCTGCGCTCCACGATCGCCAGCTGCTCCTTCAGGTCCTCCTGGCCCCGGAGGGCGTCATCCAGGTGTAGCTGGGTGTCCTGGCCAGAGAAAAGGGAAGGTCTCGTGGAACGGAGGATCTTGGCCTCTTCGTGCTCAAGGGCAGCCTTTAAAGAACAAAACACGGGAAGAGTGCCGGAGACGGCGCCATGCCTGCCACACTGCCCTTCTGGGTGATAAAGCTTCAATGGAATGTTCATAACCCTGACTCTGCAATTCAAAATCCCTCATTTATCTTCAGTGCAGAAATGAAATGTTTCCTTACTATTTGTTTAGGTTATATCATCAGGAAATGATAACATTGAATGACCATATTTCTTTTTTTAATATATTTTTATTGATTTCAGAGAGGAAGGGAGAGAAACATCAATGATGATAGAGAATCATTGATTGGCTGCCTCCTGCACGCCCCCTACTGGGGATAAGCCCACATCCCGGCATATGCCCTTGACCTAAATCGAACCTGGGGTCTTTCAGTCCACAGGCCGATGCTCTATCCATTGAGCCAAACCGGCTAGGGCAATGATCATATTTCTTAGGAGCATAAAATACCTTGTGCATATTTTTTTAAATATATTTTTATTGATTATTTGTTTAGGTTATATCATCAAGAAATGATAACATTAAATGATCATATTTTTTAATACATTTTTATTGATTTCAGAGGGGGAGAGAAACATCAATGATGATAGAGAATCATTGCTTGGCTGCCTCCTGCACGCCCCACACTGGGGATCGAGCCTACAACCCAGGCATGTGTCCTGACCTGGACTCAAACCTGGGACCCCTTGGTCCATGGAACAATGCTCAATCCACTGGGCCACCACAGCCAGGAAACCTTGTGCATATTTTAAACTCATCTAAGATTTTGTAAAATCTCATTTTTAGACCTATTTTAAGTGTAATGATTTTCCCAATACATTTAAAACAATTCACAGTATTATCCCATTCAATCTCGCAGTTACACTGTTTGATAGGACGGGTGCAGATTTCAGACTGTGGGTTCTACAGAGGCAAAAATGAAGACGGTGGGACCAGCTAGCCTGCCAGGGTGGCACCCACCATGGCATAAGCCCCCCACTGGGGATCGAGCTACAATCCAAGCATGTGTCCTGACCTGGACTCAAACCCAGGACCCCTTGGTCCATGGGACAATGCTCAATCCACTGGGCCACCACAGCCGGGAAACCCTGTGCATATTTTAAACTCATCTAAGATTTTGTAAAATCTCATTTTTAGACCTATTTTAAGTGTAATGACTTTCCCAATACATTTAAAACAATTCACAGTATTATCCCATTCAATCTCGCAGTTACACTGTTTGATAGGACGGGTGCAGATTTCAGACTGTGGGTTCTACAGAGGCAAAAATGAAGACGGTGGGACCAGCTAGCCTGCCAGGGTGGCACCCACCATGGCCTCATGGCGCCTGTGCCACCCCAGCGTCCGCTCACCTCCGCTTCCTCCAGAGCCAGCTGGATGTCTGCCTTCTCCAGCTCGATCTGCTTTCTCGATTTCTCCTGTTCATGGATGGTTTTGCCATTCTCAGCAATTTGCTCTGTGAGGTCCGCTATCTCCTCTGCAAAGAAGTGAGTTGTGATGCATTTGAACCCCTCTGCACGGGTTCCCGGACAGGTGGCATCAACTAAATCCTTTTCACTAGTTTATTTCAATTCTAAGGACACTGTTTCCTACAGATAAGATTCTCTAGAGCAGCGGTTCTCAACCTGTGGGTCGCTACCCTTTTGGGGGTCGAACAACCCTTTCACAGGGGTCGCCTAAGACCATCGGAAAACACATATATAATTACATACTGTTTTTGTGATTCATCACTATGCTTTAATTATGTTCAATTTGTAACAATGAAATTGGGGGTCACCACAACATGAGGAACTGTATTAAAGGGTCAGGGCAGTAGGAAGGTTGAGAACCACTGTTCTAGAGAGAAAGACCCCAAAATAGCCCCTCCCATGAACACTCTTCGAGCCTGCGGCACCCTCTCCCGCACACACTCGGCAGCTGGGAGAGGGAGGTCTCAGGAGGTTTAAACTGCTTACGCTCCAAGTTCTTGTTTTCTCGTTTCACAGTTTCAAGCTGATCTAAGGCTTCTTCGTAGGCGTTTTTCAGTTTGAAGAGTTCGGTGCTCAGGGTGCGGGATTCCTTCAGGGCCGCCTCCAGCTCCGCCTGGCTCTCCTGGGACTTCGTTTTCCATTCAGCCAGCACCTGGGACAGGCAAGGAGGTGGCCCGCTGACTAGCTCCGCCCCCGGCTTCTAACTACATGCCACCCTGAGGGAAAGCTCAGAGTTGGGGTGTGTGTCTCTTGCCCAGCTCCTTGCTCTTCATTGGTGGACTAGCTAAGATTTTTGTTCTGTGGATTTATTCAAGATCCATAACTGATCAGTAACGATTGTCTCCAAAAAGCAAATGGATCCTCTGAGAAGGAATTAGCTGAGCATAATTACCCTTTTCCTAACATGGAAATGGGCCTGCACTTTTAAAGATTTCATTAAAACTTTGGTTCAACGCAACCTTTCTGCCATCTCAGCAGGAGGCTCCCAGACAGCTTCTCCTAGTTCCCAGGGTCTGTTCCTGCGCGTCAGCTACCCAGATAGGCCAGCGGGGGGCGGGACAGATGTTTGTAGAAACGAGTTTGTCTCCACTGCCAATGTTTGAAAGGAACTCCAGCCCCATCCCACTCCCATTTCATTTTACAGAGGAGGAAACCAGAGCTCAGTGAAGTTCAGGGACTGGCCCAACCTCACAGGACCCTGTGCAGCAGGACAGGAGGGGACCCAGTCTCCTCCTCACAACCACAGGTATTCCCCGCATCATAGTGTTCGGCAGCACAGGGCTGACCCCGCACCTTGTCAAAGTTCCTCTGCTTCTTGTCCAGAGCTGCGGCCATGGAGTTGGCTCTTTCCACGTCCACCATCAGATCCTCGACCTCCCCTTGCAGCCTCTGCTTGGTCTTCTCCAAGGAAGCACACTTCGCATTCACTGCCTCAACCTGTTCCTCGGAATCCTGAAGGCGCTGAGCGAGCTTTTTCCTTGGAGGATGGGAAAGAGCAGCAGATGCCGTTTCAGTTTCCAGCCTCTTGGACATCACTGTTCATCATGTTGGAATCACTAACCTTGTGATTCAAACGTGCATTTGCTCTCCTAAGCTCAGGAGAGCCTCCTGGCTGCTGGAAATCAGTGACCCACAGCCTGCCTTGCCTCTAGCCAAGATCCAAGTGGCCTGTCTTAGGAAATGCGCAATGGCGGGTCCCTCCAATGGCACAGCACCGCACGCAAAGGCGTGAGATGGGGGGACATCTAGTCACAAAACAAGTTCATTCCCTAGCAGTTATAGAGTCAGTGCCCTCTATCACATGATCATTTAAGACAGTGGTTCTCAACCTTCCTAATGCCGCGACCCTTTCATACAGTTCCTCATGTTGTGGTGACCCCCAATTTCATTGTTACAAATTGAACATAATTAAAGCATAATGATTAATCTCAAAAACAATATGTAATTATATATGTGTTTTCCGATGGTCTTAGACGACCCCTATGAAAGGGTCGTTCGACCCCCAAAGGGGTGGCGACCCACAGGTTGAGAACCGCTCATTTAAGGGTTCAAGTTCTAAAGGTAAATAGAGTTGCGCACTTGGCCTCCTCCAGCTCCTCCGTGCGCTGGATGGCGTCCGTCTCGTACTTGGTCCTCCACTGGGCAACCTCGCTGTTGGCCTTGGACAGCGCCCTCTGCAGCTCGGCCTTGGCTTCCTGCTCCTCCTCATACTGTTCCCGCAGCAGGTCACAGTCGTGGCGGGAGGACTGCAGGGCGTGGGCCAGGGCGTTCTTGGCCTAAAAATGGTTAAGAAAGAGAGGAGCCCCTGGGGGATTGATATTTTAATGCCGTGTGCATGTCACAATCCAAGGCTGTTCCCCCTCTCGGCACCTACTGAACAAAGTTGCCCGGTGGTACTTGAAAACTAGTTCAGAGAAGCCCTCGCTCGGATAGTACCTTGTTCTCTTCCTCCAGCTGCCTCTTGAGCTCCTCGGTTTGCTGGGTGAAAGCTTGCTTGCTCCTAGAGAGCTGGGATACTATACTTTCCTTTTCTTCCAGTTGACGACTCAGCTCCCCTGTGCCCAGAAGAAAGGTTTCATGAGTGCACCCATTAATTCATTCACTTAGCAAGTTCCTACAGTGTGTAAGGCGCTGTAAGAAGATCTGGGGAGAGAGTAAATGGTAAGGTGTGGTCCTTTCTTGGGGGTGAAGCGGTGAGTCCGTGAGAAGGAAAATGAAAGCCCGACCTGGTAAGTATTGTTGTAAATGACGAGAAATGTGAAGTGACTCTGTCAACATAACTCATGGGGACAAGTGTAAATTCAGACATGACCAGGGACACGGAAACACTCCCTCCAGAACTCCCAGTGGCTGGTGTTTCCAGCTGTTTGTCGATTTGTCATTAAGGGAAATAGTGCTTTTCCAAGGACTCGCTATCTCTAACGATTTGAAGGCAGTCTCCTGGATGAATATGCTAAGTTCAGGTTTGCATGTATATGGAGGGAAGAGAAGAAAGGAGGGGGTGAGAGGCTTTAGGACTCTAGAACCCAAAGGTTATTTTGGAATGGCAACTAAGCTTCCTGTCTTCACTGCCTTGTTGTGGCTGCTGGTGAGGGATTGGTCCACCTGTGATGATGGGCTGCAGGCCCAGGGCTGGGGAAGCCAGATTCCCAGGGAAAGCCCCCAATAATGGCCCCTAATATTTAGTGCACACCAACAGCCCATGCGAAGTGGCCATGTTCCTTTCCTTATTGTCTTGATCACAGACGATCCGAAAACACGTGCAGCAAGAAGTAGGAAGGCCCTGGGGCTCGGTTTCTAGCCCGAGTTCTGCCTCTCGGCCTCTTTCAGCTCAGGTTCTATTCCTTCTGAAAGAGTTTCAACCACATGACAGCTTGAGTCCCTTCTCTTCCTGGCCTGCCTCTCTCTCTTGTTCTTACTGAACTCGCACTCTGTTCTCCTCCTTCAGAATATTTTGAACGGCTCTCTTTCTGGGTTATTCCAATAGTTTCTTTCCTGAAAAAGTACTTTTGTAGCAATTCTCCCCCAAACAAAGTCGACTCTTTTGTTTTGCCCAGCGGCCCCTGTTAGGCTCTCTGAGGGGTGCCCCTCCCGTCTCCCACCGCTCACCAGCCTCTGTCTGAAGACGAGACTTCTGTGCCGTCAGCTCGCTCATGCTCCTCAGAGCCTCCTCGTTCTTGCCCCTGGCCTCACTTAGCTGATCCTCCAGAGTGCGGCATATTTTCTCCAGATTTGCCTACAGGATTGAGAAAGAGGAGAAAAGTCAGTCCGCCTTGAGATCTGAATGACCCAAGAGGTCTCTCGCATCCAAAGCACTGTGCCCGGGTACCTTGGATTTCGACACACTCTCCACGTTGCTGGCGAGGTCGTCGATCTCCAGTTTGAACTCGCTCTTCTCCTTCTCCAGCTTCTGCTTGACCCTCTGCAGGTTGTCTATCTGCTCGGCGAGCTCGGCCACGCTGTCTGCGTGCTTCTTCCTCAGAGCGGCCGCCGTGGCTTCGTGCTGCAGGGTGGCCTCCTCCAGGTCCCGGCGCAGTTTCAGGAACTCGGCCTCCCGCTTCTTGTTCAGCTCGATCTGGGTGGAGGTGACGCCTCCCGCCTCCTCCAGCCGCTCACTCAGCTCCTCCAGTTCCCGGGCGTAGTCACAGCGCTGCTTCTCTGCCTTTGCACGAGTCGCCCTCTCTGCCTCAATCTCTTCTTCCAGCTCCTCGATGCGAGCCTGTGAGCCAGTCAGTCCCCGAGCCACTCACTCGGCATGCCAAGAGCAGGCTAGTTTCCACCCCCATTAATAAACCAATTCTGGAACCGCTCCCAGAGAGATAGGAAGATTGCTAATTTTCTTTAATGTGACCTTTTCCTGCACCAACATGGCCCTTACCCCGCGGTGATCAACCCAGGATATTGCCCATCCAATGAACTCTTGACTCAAATACTTCAATTATGGATTTTACTTAAGATTATATAAAACATTATTCACACGCGCTGGCACCTAGCAGAAAGGAAACCGCTGAGGCAGGCAGGCCCATGGCATGATCACTGGCTCAAAATGGCTCGTAGCACAGAACACCCAGTGCACTGGGAGTGGCCGGCATGTAAAAGAGAAATCCCAAACACCTCCTACCTGGAGCTCTTTGATTTTCTTCTGAAACTGGAGGCCCAGGGTCTGCTCATCTTCCACTTTGCTCTGCAGTTGACTATATTCAAAATCCTTCCTGTGGAGGGAAATGGAGAATGTGTGAAGACAAAATACCAGTTAACTTGCAGAATGTAAATCACTCAGTAAGTTGCAAAACTGAAACCAGTGGTTTGAGCGCATACTTCTTGAGCCTTTCATCCAGCTGTTGCTTGTCATTCTCCAGATCCGATATGGACTCGTGGGCAAGCTTCAAGTCTCCCTCCAGCTTCCTTTTGTTCCGTTCCAGGTCTACCCGGAGCTTTTTTTCTTGCTCTAGGGAGTTTTCCAGCTGCAAAAGGCATCATTTCCTTTTTGAGAACAAATGCTTTTGCGCCAGAGGGTTGGGGAGGGGGGAGGGCAGCTCTTTCAGCCCTGAAGTTCTAGGCCTGCCAACTAGCAGCGTTTACTCACATCATCGACTTGCTGTTCCAGTTTGCTCTTGGTTTTACTCAAAGAATTGACTTTGTCTTCTTCAGCTTGGAGGTCGTCCAGGGTCTGCTGGTGGGCCTCCTGGAGGGCCTTCTTCTCCCTGGTTAACTTTGCGATGGTTTCATCCAACCCAGCCAGCTCCTCAGTCAGGTTTTTAACCTACAAAGAAGCCACAAGCAACTGTAAGAAGAGATACAGCTTGGTTTGCAATGACAACATCATACGGGAAAGACCCACAAAGAGAGTACCTTGTTCTCTGTGGCATGCTTCTCCTTTTCAACCTTGGCCAGTGTCAGCTCAAGGTCATCGATGTCTTTCTTCAGTTCTGAACATTCGTCCTCCAGTTTCCTCTTCTTGGCCGTCAGCTCAGCATTGATCTCCTCCTCATCCTCGGCTCTCTCGGTCACCTCCTTGATTTTAGCCTCCAGCTGGAATTTGGCTTTGATCAGCTGATCACACCTTTCCTCGGCATCCAGCAAGTTTTCACATTCCTTTAAGGAAAGAATCATGATGTGCTTTAATGAGATGAGGCGTGTGACATTCCAGTATTTTGTTATAGGTGAAGCTCTTTATGAAGCATCTGAACCGAAAAGCAAAACTTCCACCAAAATTCTAGTTTTCTTAAATAATCGATTCTATGCCGAAACCGGTTTGGCTCAGTGGACAGAGCGTCGGTCTGTGGACTGAAGGGTCCCAGGTTCGATTCCGGTCAAGGGCATGTACCTGGGTTGCGGGCACATCCCCAGTAGGGAGTGTGCAGGAGGCAGCTGATCGATGTTTCTCTCTCATCGATGTTTCTAACTCTCTATCTCTCTCCCTTCCTCTCTGTAAAAAATCAATAAAATATATTTTTTTAAAAAATCGATTCTAGAAGAAAAGTGAGAACAGAAAGATTTCTGAACACATACAGCCTGCACTTGGAGCAGCAGGTCATTCTTCTCTTGGACGAGAGTCACCAGCTTCTCCTCCAGCTCCTTCCTCTTCGCCTCCGACCTGGCCAGCTCCTCCTTGGTCTTCTGGAACTCCTCCTTCATGGTGGCCATCTCCTTCTCGGTCTCCGCGCTCTTGAGGAGGGGCTTGATCTTGAAGAAGAGCTTCATCCAGGGCCAGTGCTTGACGTTCATGAAGGCGCGGACATTGTACTGGATGCAGAAGATGGACTCCCTAAAAACAAAATATTGGTTATTTCTCAGAGAGACACCCCCCCCCCAACATCCTCAGAAGACCTCATGTCTGAATACAGACCCCACTCACCTTCTCTGCACCATCTTCTGGAATTCCACGCGCATGAGAAACCCTCTGCACACAGCCTGCGTCCGAGTGATCAGTTTGGCCAGGCGGTCATCGCGCATTTCTTCCAGGGTTCCCAGCAAGCCGGCTTTGAAGAACACCTTAGAGGGGAGAAGGCCGGCGTGGGTCCGTGTCTGCGGAGGTCGACCAGGCACTCAAGGCCAGCAGCTGTCAGGACGGAGGCTCACCTTGGTGTGTCCGAATTTGTACTGCGTGTGGTCAATGTCGATGGAGGCCAGCAGCTTCTCACAAGCCTTCTTGCTGTCGATGAACTGTCCCTCTGGGATCGCACTGGCATTCAGCACGCGGTATCTGCCATTGCAGACACAGAAGCCATCAGAGACTATTAGCAAAATCACTGACCTCGGAAACCATCCAGTTCAGTCTCTCTTCCTGTGAAGAAAGCCAAGGTCCAGAAAGAGAAAGAAAGCCGTCATAGTCACATGCTGGGTCACGGCCTAGAGCAGTGATGGCGAACCTTTTGAGCTCGGCGTGTCAGCATTTTGAAAAACCCTAACTTAACTCGGGTGCTGTGTCACATATAGAAATTTTTTGATATTTGCAACCATAGTAAAACAAAGGCTTATATTTTTGATATTTATGTTAATATTTAAATGCCATTTAACAAAGAAAAATCAACCCAAAAAATGAGTTCGCGTGTCACCTCTGACACGCATGTCATAGGTTCGTCATCACTGGCCTAGAGGCTCGGCCTCCCGATCCCCAGTCCAGGTGCTTTCTGCCATATGCTCATCAGATAAGCTCCTGAGAAAACATGGAGGAAGGATGTACACTGTGGTCACGTGGAAGGTTATTCATATTATACGGAAGGTCCCTAACTGTTCTGTTGAAGTGTTTTTTTCATCAGTATTTCTCTCTCTCAATTTCCAGTATGTGCACATCTTATCAAGAATCATGTAGAGCCCTAGCCGGTTTGGCTCAGTGGATAGAGCGTCGGCCTGCAGACCCAAGGGTCCCAGGTTCGATTCCGGTCAAGGGCATGTACCTTGGTTGCGGGCACATCCCCAGTAGGGAATGTGCAGGAGGCAGCTGATCGATGCTCCTCTCTCATCGATGTTTCTAACTCTCTATCCCTCTCCCTTCCTCTCTGTAAAAAAATCAATAAAATATATTTTTAAAAAAAGAATCGTGTAGAATATTTATGACACACCTCTGTTTAAAATCCCCGTAGAGAATGCGGTTGGGGAAGCCCTTCCGGCAGATGCGGATGCCCTCCAGAACCCCGTTACAGCGCAGCTGGTGCAGGACCAGGCTGTGCTCCATGGCCCCTGAGGGAGGAAGCAAGGATGTCAGCTCTGCACAGCATTTCCGGAGACCGGCCGCACCCAGAGAGCCGCCGCTGTCTCACCTGGGGTTTTGGTTTCGTTGGGAATTATACAGCGCACAAAGTGAGGGTGCGTAGTTCTTAAATTGGACATTAGCTTGTTCAGGTTTTCCTGAAAGAAAAAGGTTAAATTTGACAGCTTACTGTAGACTTTTACAAACACAGAGAAATATTGTAATGAAAAGTAAGATGCATATTTTAAACTTATCATGGATTCTGAAGAATGATGGAACTATTTAACTCTTGCTTTTAATAGTCCTATGGCTAGAGGAGTAGGCAAAACACACACACACACACAAAACCCACAACCTTGCCGAAACCAGTTTGGCTCAGTGGATAGAGTGTCGGCCTGCGGACTGAGGGGTCCCGGGTTCGATTCCGGTCGAGGGCATGTATCTGGGTTGCGGGCACATCCCCGGTGGGAGATGTGCAGGAGGCGGCTGATCGATGTATCTCTCTCATCGATGTTTCTGACTCTCTATCTCTCTCCCTTCCTCTCTGTGAAAAATCAATAAAAATATATTTTAAAAAAAAAACAAAAACCCACAACCTTATATAATAATCGTTTTTTGTTTCACAGCGGGCCAGAGACTAGGAAATAGAAAATGCCCACTGAAATCAATGCAAGAGATGTAGCAGCCCCCTGGGTGAATGAGGTGCTCCTGCCCGTGTCCTTCGGGCAAGTGAGAAAATTCATGTGGAGGACCCACTCCCAGGCCAGCCAGCCCAGCTAGTTACAGAACCAAATGATCCCTAAGTTCCAGTCCTACCTCGGTCAGACCTCCCTTACACATCATCACACCAGCACCTCACCAAGTGACAGCGACCAGATTAAGACCACACTGCTGTTCTCGAATAAACCGGTTTAGAATCTCTGCATTGCTCATGTTGCAATGACTCAAACCAGCTACAAGCAGATCAACGCGTGTCTTCCTTACCCTGAAAAGGGCAGAGACAGTTTGGAAGGACGAGCCCTTCTTCTTGGCAACTTTCTTCTTCCCGCTGTCAGCTGGAAGAAATGACGTTGGCGCGCGCTTGTTAGCAGGCCGCTAGGGATTTGGGGGTCCTGTGGGCTGAACTGGAAGGAGGAGGCATGACTACAGGGCACTCTGGGGAGTCGGTTACCGTCCGTGGTAGCAAAGGTGGCGTAGAGGTGAGCCAGGAGCCTGTTGGAGGACTTCTGGTACAGCCCGACCACGGTCTCGTTCAGGGGGTCCTTGTTCTTCTCCAGCCAGCCCGAGACGCTGTAGTCCACGGTGCCCGCGTAGTGCACCAGCGAGAAGTGGGCCTCGGCCTTGCCTTTGACGACCTTGGGCTTCTGGAAATTGCTGGACTTGCCCAGGTGCTGGTCATGCAGCTTGTTCTTGAAGGAGGTGTCTGTGGCCTTGGGGAACATGCACTCCTCCTCCAGGATGGAGAAGATGCCCATGGGCTAGATTAGGGCGAAATGCAGGTGGGTAAACAAGTGCTGCGGTGGTGAACAGCGGAGGGTGCGAGGAGAGGCCAGAGTGGACAGACAGGATACCTTCTCGATGAGCTCGATGCAGGCAGCCAGGTCCATCCCGAAGTCGATGAACGTCCACTCGATGCCTTCCTTCTTGTACTCCTCCTGCTCCAGCACGAACATGTGGTGGTTGAAAAACTGTTGCAGTTTCTCGTTGGTGAAGTTGATGCACAGCTGCTCCAGGCTGTTGTACTGACACCAAAATGCAATGTTCGTGTGAAAAGTTAGACCTCTTTCTAAGGCAAAGACCCATCCCCCGCCCCCCTCGTTGCTCGGCTCCCGCCAGCTCATTGCGCTTTCAGAGATGGTCACAGTCTCCAGGGCCGAGCTCAGGCCATGCCTCCTGTTTGGAGTCTCCTCTGCACCTCCGTCTAGCAGGTGTGTCTCCCTCTCCTGAGCTCCCAGGGCCGGGGCCTCGCCTGTGCGCCCACCACAGTCTTATTTTGGAGTTACTCTCCAGTGCGCCCGATACACTTCTCATCTTCCTCTACAGACTGCAAGCTCATCTTTTATTTACCTGCATGTCTTCTATCTGGTAGACACCAGTATACACTTCGATGAATGGCGCTATGCTAGGAGGATATTTATGTAAAATATTGCATGATTGGCTTATTATCAAATTATTTGCTTGGCTCTCCCTAAGTCAGTAATTGCATTTGAGATATTTTTTTATTCATTGGGCTAAGCCTTTAAAATTGTACTTGACACAAATATTCCCCTCCCTTAAAGCAATACAACCCCTCTTAAAATCATACAAACCCTCCTCACATTCTCTTCTGCTTGATTCACCCTCCGTCAGTTTTCCTACAAGATGTGATGCTGTGACAAGGCGGCCACCTCAACATCGCCCCTACAGAATCATGGGAACCAATCCCCTCACACGGGCCGCATGAAAGCACGAGCAACGCAAACCTCGAAGATCTCGAAGCCAGCGATGTCCAAAACCCCAATGAAGTGCTGTCTGGGCAGCTTCGTGTCCAGCTGCTGGTTGATGCGCGTGACCATCCACAGAAACAGCTTTTCGTAAACTGACTTGGAGAGGGCGTTCACAGCATGGTGGACCTGTGGGCAAGACCAGCGTGAGCCTGCCGGCAGCGGCCGCCCTGGACCCGCATCCCTTCCCCGCCCCGCCCCGAAGGGCCGCCTACCTGGTCCACCGTTTGACCTTTGGTCACGTACTCATTCCCGACTTTCACCCGGGGGAAGCACAGGGCTTTCAGGAGGTCTGAGGAGTTCAGGCCCATCAGGTAGGCTGTCTTGTCAGCCACTGCCAAGAGAAGAAAGACGGTTCAAAGGGAAGCCCTGAAGTTGGCAACGAAGAAGAGACGCTTTGAAAGTCATCCAGATGCTGCAGAGGTGGCTCCGTTTGTCTCGGGGGGGTTTTACTTTTCGTATCTCTAAACGGCTACCTGCAGCCACTGAGATTGTCTGAAAGGCAGAGGGGTTCCAGAAAGCTCCGATCACTGCTCATTGCAGCTGAAACCGGGCCATTCTAGCCGTTCGGCAAACACGGTGCTACCAGTGCCTACAGGCATCTGAGCCCTGGAGAGGTTCAAACAGCCTCAGTCGAACACCCACCGACCTTGGCTTACACCAAGCATGTCAAACTCACGGCATGCGGCCCACTGGCCATGAGTTTGACATGCTTGGCTTGCACCCCGTCTCGGTGACTTTGTACCTTCGGTGCCGTCGGGCTCCGCCTGCTCCTCCCGCTGCTTCTGCTTGAACTTCATGTTCCCATAGTGCATCACGGCGCCCGTGAGCTTGTAGATCCCGGACTTCTCCTCTGCAGTGAAGCCCAGGATGTCAATGGCACTCTGCCATGGAAAGAAGGGCACGTCAGCCGGCTGAGCCCAGGGGCCAGGACCAGCACCCGCACCTCTCTCTGTTCTACTTACATCCGTGGCCAGCAGCTCCTCCGCATCGTCAATGCTGGCCACCAGGATCTCGCCCTGGCTGATGAACGGGTAGTCGTAAGGGTTGGTCGTAATCAGCAGCAGCTCTGAAATGAGTAGTTAGAGGAGGTCGCATAGATTCGAAGAGAACATCCACCAGTGGGTTTGAGCTCCTCCTACGTTCAGGTTTGAAACTCTTACTGCTGGAGCCCAAATTGGATTTAGAGTTAGTTAGAGATCTCTCAACAGCCTCTCGGTGCTCAGGCTCTGCCTGGATATAAAGTGTGCGGGGAAGACAGTGCAGCCGGCCCGTGCAGTGCAGAGGAGGAACCCAGGCAGAGGGCAGTATTTAAAGTCTTGCTCTGCTTGCAAATGGCGCTTAGTGAAGTAGGTTCAGAGCAGGGAAAAGGGAAGCTGGCGGAGTCTGGGGGAGGGGAGCACAGGTTGAAAAGCTGCGGCCTGTTCCCAGGCTTGGGACCAGAAGGCTGAGCACACACAGCCAAAGGGCGTGGAGGAGCGTGTGCACAGGCCCCTGTAGGTGCAGAACAAAGGGCAGGGACGCTCCACAGGCCTCACAGCATTTGGTGAAAGATGGGTTTCTGCGCTCGAACACAAGAGGGCGCTACATGTCAATTAAATGTTTAGCTGCTCAAAAGGCTTTTATAAACCAGCGCTGAGTTCAGTAGTGAGTTCATCTGTTGCTGCCCATCGGATTTGTTTTGTTTTGTTTTGTTTTTTTCAAATGGGCACGTCACTGTCAATATACCTACATCTCATTTTGAAAACAAACTTTGCTGTCTGCGGAGTCCCCTATGTATATAGGTGCGGCTCTACCTGGACCAGCGATGTCAGAGCCGAAGTGCCTGAAAGACCAGCCCCGCTGGGGACTTGCTCACCTATGAGCTCCGGCTTCTTGTTGGAAAGAATCTGGTAGAAGATGTGGTAGCTTCTCTCAGCCTTCAGCTGGAAAGTCACTCTTGATTTCTCCAGCAGATCTGCGAACACAACACAGCACTGTGTTCCAAGCTGCCCCCCACCTCCCTGAGACATCCGGTCCCGAGCATCTACTTACAAGTTTCAATATCTGCAGAGGCCAGCTTCCCCGTGGTGCCGAAATGGATTCGGATGAACTTGCCCTGTGGGGACAGGGAGCCCAGCGTTTACCATGGCTCCAAGCGTCCCAGCAGCCTCCTGGGCCAGGTGATAGGAGCCTTATTCCCTGTGGCTAGAAATTACTTATGTCCTCCTCTTCCTCCCTCCTCCTCTTTCCAGATGATGTGCCTTCCTCCCCATTCCTCTATCCCACGCTCCCTCCAAACCACCCCACACGTGCAGCCAACAAGGTAAGAGACTGGTCTTTTTCTAGATGCAAATCAAACCATGTCACTTCCCTGCCTGTAGAATCCTTCCGGAGCTTCCTGTGTGGAATCCAAACTCCTCCTCAGGGTCTACAGGTACCTATGTGACAGGTCTCTCTGCCTCTCCCCTCACCTCATGGGCGCCCCCTGCCCAGCTCTCTGCAGCTGTTCCCCTACCAGCAGGCCCCCTCCTATGTCAGAGTCTTGTGTTGTCCTTTGTTCCTCCTCACCCTGCAGAGCTCAGGGTTCACGGCCCCCCCTCCCCCACCTAGAGGCCTCCCCTGCCAACACTGTTGAAGGAGACCCTGCCCCATTACCCGATCACAGGCCCTGCTTGTTGAACTTTATACGAATGTATCATTATCGGAAATCATCTTGCTGATTTGTTTTGTTCTTTCACTGTCTCTTCCCTCCGACTGTAACCTCTGTGAGGACGGGACCTTGCTTATCTCATAAGCCGCAGAGAAAGCCGCAGCGTATCCGGACTCGGACTCACAAAGCGGGAGGAGTTGTCGTTCCTCACGGTCTTGGCGTTCCCGAAAGCCTCCAGCAGCGGGTTGGCACTGATGATTTGGTCTTCCAGAGTTCCCTGGGCACGGGGCAGGGGAGGAAGGAGCCGCAGAACGGCGGTAAGCAATGCTTCCCCCCCCCCGCCCCCCGCATCGCTCCTGCCTGTCCCTGTGCCTGGCAGTCAGGGCACAGCCAGTCCCTCCCTCCCCCTTGCCAACTGAGGCCTAAGCAAATCAACAGCACGCCTCACTCAGCACCCGTTTGCCACGCTGCTCTGTGTCTATAGTGAGGGACTTGGCCTGAAGTTCTTTTAATACCGCATTCCTTGACTCTCCAGTCAGTTAGGGTGTCTGGTTCACTTCTAACCGTTGTAATGTTTTCATTTAGAAAGGGAGTACACGCTGCAGTTCTCTCGAGAGGGAGGATGGATTCTGCCATAAAAGAAGGAGCTCCCTCAATGCTCCCAGCAGACCTTCCTCAGAGCCGCCCTTTCCAGAACAGTGACAGGGTCTGGTCCTGTGCCATCAGCCCTGCACAGGCCACCTAAGATGCTGCTGTCCTTCGGGGTTAACTCCTGGCCTGCTCGCCTCTGTGCCCTCACCGGGAAGTTAAGACAACGGGTAGCCATGGAAACGCAGCTCCTCTCCTCACCTTCATTTTGGAGTCTTTCTTCTTGGCCAGGTCCCCAGTCGCTGCAATTGTTGCAAAGTACTGGATGACCCTCTTGGTGTTCACAGTCTTCCCTGCCCCGGATTCTCCGCTGTTGGGAGAGAGAGAGAGAGAGAAACCAGTTCTGTTAGCATAGACGGTCTCTCCAAGATGCCGCATGGAGGCCAGGACATACTCGGAGCCACGTCAGACACACGTGCACCACACAGAGAGGCGGAGGCCCAGGGAAGCCCACGGCTGAGCTGACCCAGGGATGGGCAACCCAGTGCTCTGAGGCCTCCCACGTATCTCCCGCCCGCCCCACGTCGATCTTTCGCTTGGACTTTGTTCTCAATACTTTCCAGTGGACAGAACAGAGCACGTGGCGCCGCTGCCTTCTGCCCCGGGGACAGCAGCCACGGCTTTGACACTGCCCTGCGCCCGGACACTTACGTGATCAGGATGGACTGGTTTTCACGATCTGCCAAAAGCAAAAATAAAACGGAGCTGATGGCAATATATAAAGAGCTTCCCCCTTTGCCCCACCTCTCAAGCAGTCACGGTTCAATGCACAGTTCCTCTGCCCTCTCGCAGTTAGTTTAGTCCAGTGGTCGGCAAACTGCGGCTCACGAGCCACATGCGGCTCTTTGGCTCCTTGAGTGTGGCTCTTCCACAAAATACCACGTGCGGGCGCGCATGTACAGTGCGATAAAAACTTTGTGGCCCATGCGCAGAAGTCAGTGTTTTGTGGAAGAGCCACAGTCAAGGGGCCAAAGAGCCGCATGTGGCTCTCAAGCCGCAGTTTGCTGACCACTGGTTTAGTCCAATGTGGGAGCTGGAGAATGAGGCTCAGAGGGGTTAAGCCCCTGCTTAAAACCAGCCAGTGGCGTGTCCAGGGCAGTGGCTTCTGATTGTATTGGGTTGAACCGTATGAGATTGTCAATAATGTTTTGGCCCATAGAAATCTTAGTTTCACGGGGTTTAACCAATACTTGCATTAAATGCACACTTCCCACCAGGGCTTGCTGGGGCTCGGAGAACTGGCCCCTTTCTGCTCTTTAAGCATCTTTCCCGGTCTCTCCTTTGTGCTGGAGGTCACAGGCCGAATAGGGCAGGCTCAGGACCACGTGGTGCTCCTCGGGAGCCCTGTCCAGTGCCTGCTCACCACTCCAGGCTTCCTCCCAGAAACCTACCAGTCAGCATGAACTGATAGGCGTTGTCAGAGATGGAGAAGATGTGGGGCGGGGCCTCCTGGCGCTTTTTGCCTCGGTAGGCAGACACCACCTCTGCATTATACACCGGCAGCCACTTGTAGGGGTTGACGGTGACACAGAAGAGGCCCGAGTAGGTCTGTGGGAGGGTTAAAAGTATATATGCATGTGTATGTATATAAAACCTCTGCCTTTGTTATTTTTTCACTTTTTTTTTTTTTTTACAATAAATTAGTAAAGGAGGAAACATGTAATTTCTGTTTGTAGGTGAGGCCCCTGAGATTCAAGCAGGGGCGTGGCTGGACCGCCCACAGCTGGTGAGTGACAGCTGAGACCCAAAGCCTGGGGTTCCTGCTCCCCGCTGGCTCCTCCTGCTCCGCCCTCCTTCCTCCGGCCCCTCTCCTTCCTGTCCCGTTCATCCTCGCTTTCTCATCTTCCAGCTTCTCTTCCCCCTTTCCTCTTCTTGGTTCCATTTCCCGTCTTTTGTTCAACAGCTAAGTCAAACAGGAATCTCTCCAGATCCCATCCCCGCACAGGCCTCTCCCCCCACCCGCCCCAACCCACAGCCCCGGGGCGCCCGGCACAGACGTAGATCATCCAGGACGTGTAGCGGTCCTTGAGGTTGTACAGCACGGCCGGCTCGTTCAGGTGCGTCAGCATGGCCATGTCCTCGATCCGGTCGAACTTGGGCGGGTTCATGGCGTACACGTCCTCCGGCTTGACCACCAGGGTCTGGAAGGGGAGAGGCGCGGTGCTCACCACGGGTCTCTGCGCGGGTGCCCCCTGCGGACATGTCTCCCGCGAAGAGGCTGGTGAGCCGCGGTCCGGAGCGAGCGCCAAGGAAAACGCCCGCTGGCAGCGAGGGAGACACGGTGGGGGGCAGGTGGCGAGGGTGCTGGCAGCGGGAGACTTGGTTCTGCCACGCAGGGCTGGGGCGGGGCCTCTGCCAAAGCCTGGAGGCGAGGGCGGGGCCTCTGGGCAGGTGCGGGGACAGCGGGAGTAGCGAGGAACTCCCCACAGGACCCCAGCAGGACCCCACTGCGGGCTCCTTCCTGTTTACTCAGAATGGCGTGTGTACCGTCCCTGAGACCAGGATGGAGGAGAGGAGGTGGCACTAGAGCAGCAGGCTGGCCCCCAGCATCACCATACCCAGGGCTCTCAGAGCAGCTGTCCAGCCCCTGAGCAGGGTCTGAAGCTGGCCCCTTCACCACCACCCCCCCATGCTCCACCTCCTCCCTCCTCCACCTCTCACGCCAGGTTAGGGGACCATGAGGCAGAGTTTGGTTCCAGCCCCTAGCTTGTGTCTGCGGTTCCCGGGAGGAGAAGGCTGACCCGTGCCCGCAGGCTTCCTGGGCACAGAGCCGCTCCTGCCCCTGCCCTGCCCACCTCCTCTCTCTGAGACCTTTGAACATGACTCCTGCTCTGGTCCTCTCTGGACAAGGCAGTGGACACCTGCCTTTCCTGCAGAGCTTCCCTCGGCCCCTGTGCAGCCAGATGGACGGCTTGTCTTAGATGGTCATCCTTCACGCTGGCCCCGTCTTTCCTGCCGCTCTGCGAGCCCAGCTCCAGGAAAGCTCAGCTCCATTATCAGCAATACAGAGAGCCCCGCGGGAGGGCGGGCCTGCAGCCCTGAGGGGCACTTTCAATGCCTTTCTACATCAGTCACTCCCTACTTGGGTGTGGACACCTACAGTAGATGCTATTCTTCCCCTTTTCTCTTTCAGATTTTATTTTTCCTGTCTTTACCTTTAACTTTTTTGGAACATTCCAGATTCTTCTAGATTCTGGTCTTGATTCCAGAAATTATTGACGTCCAGCATTCCTTTTAACACTCGCGCATGGCCTAGGCCTGCGGGCTGCCTGCTCATGAGACATGGGAGGCTGCGGTTTCACACTGAGCTGTGGTCGGCTAGGGCCCCTCACCCACTTTCCTTACTTTCTTGGGGAGACAGCTGTTGCTAGAAGAATCAGGGGCAAACCTAAGCTACCAAAGGAGAGTGTTCTAAACGGGCCTGCCTACTCCTGGGCTCCCAGGCCCATGCCCTCGGGATGCACAGATCCGGGCCCTCTGACTTAGAGCCGCGTGGGCACTGACTGCTCTCATCAGCCGCGTCAGGTCTCCCGCCTGCACCGGCATGTGCTGTGCTTTCGCCAAGGAAGCTCTCAGTGAGGCTGTGAGAGGCGCACTGGCGCCAGGGCCACCTGGGGCAGGGCAGGGCCGGGCGGGGCGATGCATGGACCAGGCCGGGAGGAGCAGGCGGAGAGCCAGGAGGCCATACGGGCCTGGGCGGGGCTTACACGGTTGTCTTCGGTTTCCACCGTGACCTTCCCATCCTGGGTACTCTTAATTTTCCCCTTGGCGTACTCTTCCTTCGAGTCGACCACAAAGCAGTAGGTTTTGGCATCAAAGGGCTGGTTCTGCGCCTCGATCCTCTCCTTTTCTGACTTGCGGAGGAAGGGAGCGGCCATGCCGAACACTTCCATTTCAGTGTCGCTGCTCATGGCGCCAGCTGCAAGGCAAGCCACCGTGAGCCGCTGCCTCCCAGCAGGCCCCCGGCCTGCCCGCCTCTGCTCTACGATGGCTCCGGACAGGCTGTGCTCGGTCCCAGGAGCCCCACCCACAGACCTAAGTGCTGGGAAAATCAGCGGAGCTTGTAACCCGTCTCCTCGTCATCTGAGGCTCGGCTGGCTGAGGGAACTAGAGGTGAGCCCAGCCCCTCGGGACCTCACTTCCTTTAAAACCCAGGTGTTGCCCAGGGAAGCTTTAGAATAAACACCATAAAACACAAAGGCCGTTCTTCAAAGGGATCCTGCTCAGTCACAAATAGCTGAGGAACTTTGGGACCATTTTGAACGAAGGTGGCCACCCCCTCTCCCTCAAGGAAAGCCGCGGGGCTTCCTCCAGTTGCTGAGAACAGCAGCCCCGTCTGACCTCTCATCCTTCGGGAGGCCTCCTAAGTGCTGCCCCTCCGTTCCTCCCAGCCTCCCTGTCCTGGTCTGAGCTCCCAGGTTCCCGCCAGCCAGGGACGTGGCCAGAATTCTCACCCGAGAGTCACAGACACAGGACAGACAATGAGGCCGCAGCAGCCCGGGAAATCAGACCTGCAAAGAACGTGAGAGGAAAGCTCAGGGCACCTGGCAGCGTCCGGTCCAGCTTCAATTCAGCTCTTGATAAATTAGGTAAATAAGGAGAAAGGACTAATAACTTACCCCGGAGACAAGCTGGAGGAGCAGATGGGACAGGACCCACACGTAAGCCATTAAGGTAGTAAAAGCCCCACTACCCCCAACCTGGCCCTTACCAGCCCACTCTGGGCCGTTGTTCAGTCTGCAATGCCTCCCATTAGAAGTGGACAGTAAAACAGCATCTCTGTCTAAAAGCTTGTGGTTCTAGGCCTGGGGCAGGGAGAAATCTCTAAGACCGGCAGACTGACACCCGGACAGTGTGGTTGGTCTTGGGAGGACAGGACATGTGACAGGCACACATGTAGGTGGGGAAGGAGAGAGTCCAGGAAGGCACCGCATCCCGTGGTCCCTGCACCACTCAGAGAGGCAAAGGGAGAGCGTCACCCCGCTGGACAGGCCGAGGTCATGGAGAGTCCAGGGATCCTGCCCGTGATGGGGAGGGGAGGTGGGAGGAGGACCTGTCCTTCACATCTAACAGTTCCTTAGCAAAGCCAGGCAAGGCCCGGCCACACCGAGGCGAGAGCCATGCCAGAGGGCTGTGACTTACCTCCGCCCACGAGAGCAGCTACGAGGGGCTGCTGCTGGCTGCGCTTTTATAGGCCCCACTGACCCCCCTGGCTCATTCCTTCTCTATATTTGGAAAGAGAATGACCACACCACCGGCTGAGAAGCAGCTCCTGCCTCCCATTTTTTTGGCGTCGCTGCCAGGGGAAAGGTATATATAGAAATGAGCAGGATTATAGCCATTCTTCCAACTATAGAAGGTTGGGAGTTTGGGATGCCTTTTGCTGAACTTGGGGCTGGCGACGTGACGGACCAGCCTGGCTGGGGAGGCCCTGCCGGACCACCGCGCAGGCAGCTACCAGCTGTGACATCAGGGGAGCCCTGCCCAGGACAGAGCAGTCAGACTGGCCGCAGAAACCTCATCTTACAGGAGAATGAACGAAACTGAAAACGTTCCCATCCTCCTGGAGATTTGAGTAGACTTTTCTCACAACACAGGACTGTGTGATTATAAAACTTATGCGAGGAACAACAGCAACAGGAGTAATTCTCCTTCCCTCCCTCCCCGCTCCGCCCTCTTCTCCTTTCCCTGTGCACCTTTCCGTTTCACTAGCAGCATATCAATGTGATCGTTTCTCAAGCACCAGTAGGACCAGTAAATTAGTGCTGGGCGCTATCCCACCCGCTAGTGTTCCCAGCAACAGCTGTGAAGGCCCTGTTGTTACCAAGACGTATGACCGATTCGGAAAAACCAGCTGCTGGCCTAGGCGGGGGGCCGGGGGACAGCGGTGGCCTGCAGAGCACGGGAGGGTGTGGGGGTGTCTTACAAGTGTGGTTGTTGCTAAATCAGGATTGGAAAAAAAAGCCTCAGAGAAGAGCAAGGGTTTAGTTGAAGCTTTCGTCCGTGCCATTCTACTTTTCGCTTGTTTTACCCCACGTTTTCTGATCAAATCCTTGGGAGCAGCCAGTGGGCAAGCGTTGGTTGTTAATGCGAAAGAGAGCTGTGTGTCAATGGTCCCCACTTAAGAATAAGGACTGCCTGCTCCCGCCCTTACCAAGCCAGGTATGGAGGTTACTCAAAGAGGTGTGGGGACATTAATGAGACACCTACTGTGTGCTGGCCCCAGAGAGAGAAAAATATCAAAGAAGAGAACCTCTTGTTGCTTCAAGGGCAGCAGTCCTCAGGGGCTAGCTGGGTCCTCTGCTGGTTGGGTTCCTCCCGGGATCACCGGGTCAGATGGCTTAGCCGTGTATTATTAGCCAGCTTTGGGGGACCAGGAGGAGCCCTTGTTGGTCCAGCCATCCCCCAGCCAGAGCTAATCCCCACAGCCGGGCAGAGAGCTGCATTTATTTTTGGATGAGCTGGAAAGAACACGTATTGTCTCAGGAATGCTCACTGGCTCCGGAGGCAGTAAGTGGGGGGCCGCTGCGCCCCCTCCCCAACCCCACTCTTCCTCCCAAACTGTCCTCCGCACCTGCCACCCCTGCTCCGCGTGGCCACGGGCTCGGGCTGTGCACCGCGTGCTCAGGCCACTGTCCCCGGAGCATGAAGTCAGCTTTCCTCGGGAGCAGATGCCTCCCAGCCCCAGTGCCTTCCTGGCGTCCCACTGGGAGGGAATTGAGTGTCTGGGAAACGAGGAGCTACTCTGAGCCAAGACCGCTGCCAATGCCCACAGCCCAGGGTGAAATGGAAGCAGAGGTCTTACTGCCCCTTGAATTCAATTCCACAAACGCCCCTTTTCCCCACTTTCTATTATGAAAAATTTCAATGTACAGGCAAGTGCAAAGCACCGTAAATGCTCACCCACTCAGATGTGGACCCTCCTGCTAGCTGCCTGGAGGCGGGGAGGGGGGGGGTTCAGGGAGGGATGGTCAGGAACTAGGGAGTGAGCCACCTGTTTGTGAAGTCACTCAGAGCAAACTTACTGAAAACGTCCCAATTCAACCTGCAAGTGAGAGGGAGAGCTGGTGCTCAAAGGTGGCCAGTGCAGAGATAACTCCACAGACAGGGAAACCCACGGCAAGGACTAAAGATGAGCGGTGGGCAAGGCTTGAGCCACTCGGGCTGGCAAAGAGGAGGGAATCCCTGCCGCAGGTGGGCCCTGCTGCCGTCCAGTCCCAGCCGGCAGGGGTTGGATGGCTCATGGGCCTGTGGCTGGGAGCATGGAGCAGCGTGATGGGAGCAGGGCAGATTGCTTTGAGCAGGGAGGGAGAAGACAGTTATTTTATTCGGAGGGCAAGGAGGCAGTAAAGACGCAGACCTGGCCCAGAGCCTTGCCAAGGGGTCGGAGGATAGGAATGAAATGTAATGCAGGAGGCTGGACAAGGCCATAGAGAAAGAAACAGGTAAACTAGCCCACTGGCTGCATGTGGGTGTGGAAGGTAAAGGTCAAAGATCACCAGGAGGCTGCCAAGGGGTGAAATGGAAAACATATAGCACCCTGATCGCAGGGCATCTGGAAGAAAGTTGGCCAGTGTGGGGGGAAGGGGCTGATTACGATTTGAGCCATAGCCTGTGTATCAAAGAACAACACTGAATTTTCGTAATAAGTTGTGGTTTTCAATTTGGCTATATCTTAAAATCACCTGAGGAGCTGTTAAGAAAAAAACTTTGGCCCTAACCGGTTTGGCTCAGTGGATAGAGTGTCGGCCTGCAGACTGAAGGGTCCCAGGTTCGATTCGGTGAAGGGCATGTACCTTGGTTGCGGGCACATCCCCAATAGGGAGTGTGCAGGAGGCAGCTGTATCGATGTTTCTAACTCTCTGTCCCTCTCCTTCTCCCTTCCACTCTGTTAAAAAAAAATCAATAAAATATATTTTTTTTTAAAAAGAAAGAAAAAAACTTCGGATAACCAATTGGAAGACATGATGTCAGGTGAAAGAAAAGACTCCGCAGCCATAAATAAGATGAAAACACTGTAGAATAAAATTAACAAGATCTGTGCAAAACCTGAAAGTGGTTCCAGAAGACACAAAAAGAGATTTTTTTTGCTATTGATGATTTGACATTATAAAGATGCCAGTTATGCCCAAATTAATATATACATGTAATGCAATTCTTATAAAAATACCAATAATCTTTAGAGCTAGATAGTTGATTCTAAATTTCATGCATGAATAATAAAGAAAGCCCTGAAAAAAAAGAAAAGTCACGGGCAAGCAGCCCACCAGATAAAACCTACACAATAACATCAATGGTGAAGACTGTGCTGCTGCCTGAGGAGACAGACCAACAAACACACGCACGCACGCACGCACACACACACGCACGCACACGCTCACACATGCACACGCACGCACACACACACACACAAAACATGATCAAAGGCCCAGAAAACAGCCCAAATACACATAGAACTTGATTTCTGATGAAGGGAGCATCTCAAGTCCCCGAGCACAGACAGATTCTTCCATAGCGGTGGAGGGACAGCTGGATGGCCATTTGGACGAGGATAAATTTGGATCCATACCTCATGCCACACACCAGATTAACAACAAGTATCAGATCCAAATGTAAAGAAATGCAGGCAGTGCTAAAAGAAAGCGTGGGTGAATTCCTTTACAGTCTGGGAGCGGAGAAAGCCAACTGTGACTCAAAATGCAGAGCAGCCAAATAAAAACACAGACCAAGCCAACAGCATGACAATTAAAGCAAACCTAATGGCAACAAAAGTGAGCAGAGGATATATTAATAACAAACTGGGAGAAGATATTTTCAGTTTAATTATAAAGGGATAATCTCCTAGTATAGAAATCTTAAAAGTTAAGAAGAAAAACATAGAAACCTGAGCAAACAAAGCAGGCAGCTCACCGATAAAGATAGACAGGTGGCCTTTAAACATAGAAAAATGCTCACTGTTTTTAGAGAAATGCACATTAAACCACACTTTCTCACCATTTTGAATGGGGAAAAATCCAAACATGTTCATTTGGGGGATTGTGATTAAATTCATACTCCCATACTTTTCTGGTGGGTGAAAACTTGTGCATCTGTTATGGAGGAGAATTTAGAAAAAATTAACAAAAATAAATAGAGGCCTGGCTGTTTGGCTAGGTTGGTTGAGCAGTGTTCCATGCACCGAAAGGTTGCTGGTTTGATTCCTAGTCAGGGCACATGCCCAGGTTGTGGGCTCCATACCCAGTGGGGGGGGGGTGCCAATTAATGTTTCTCTCCCTTCTCCATTCATCTCTCTCTAAAATCAATAAAAATATACTTTTAAAAAAAAGCAAATAGCAATTTCCCTTTGACCCAGCAAAACCTCTTCCAGTAATCTGCCCTGAAGATCTATGTCCACGAGTACTAAAACATTGTAAGCACCAGGTTACTGTACTTACAATAAACAGTACAAAATTGCAAGTAGCCCAAGTATGTACTGATGGGAGACTTGCTGACTAAATCATGCTATAGCCACATGATGGAATATGTGGGTCTATGGCTATGCAACAATTTAAAAAAAGAAGTAGAAAGATCTTTATGAACTGAGATGGAATAATTCCCAAGATATATTGCAAGTGAAAAAAGAGAGGTGCAGAACAGTGTATATAGAATTCTACCTTTTGTGTGAGAAAGGCGACATAAGAATATCTATACATATTTGCTCATTTTTGCAAAAAGAAACAAGGATAAACCAGAAACTAATAAAAATGGTAAAAGTGGTTACCTACAGGGGGTGAATGTGAACCATAAACTCTGCCTTCTTACATGATCTTGACTCTGAGCCATGTCAATGACATATATTCAAAGATAAATTTAAATTGAAAAGGGGGAAAAAGCAATTCCTAAAACTGAATACAAAGTGAACAAATAAACCTAAAGTACATCAAAATGATAGCATAGCCACACTTTAAAAAGACTCCTGTCAATTTGGAAAAGTACTGTGTACCTTCTTAGGGAAATGTACTAAAAGTATAAAAGAACTGAAAAGAAACTGGGAACGCCGCTCAAGTGTGTTTATTATTAGTTATAATACTGGATTATAATTTCAAATAATTTATATTTTTTGGAAAAGGCAAATAACTAAATAAATATGCCCTTCTTATGAGAAACAAATATTTTCACTCTAAAATATAAAATAAGACAAGAAGGTAAAAATCCCTGTAATGTTCATTTGAATTGTGCCTGTTAATATGAATCAATCTGAGCATCTGAAAGAATAATGACTGTAGTTGAATATCAACATATTGAATAGAGGGGCGGGACTAAAAAAAAAACATATTGAATAGAAAATAGTCCATGAGTCTTATGGGTGGGCCAGTGAGGAAGGAAAACTCTCTTCACAGAAGAATGCCACTAATAAAGGTGGACAGAATGAGAAAAATCCTTTCATTAACCAATATTCCAATACAAATTTTTAGTAATCTTCACCAACATTATACCTTTGTGATATAATGAAGTTTCATTAACATGGATCTGTTTCCATACTTTTGTGACTTGATCTGCTAAATGCTATGTAAGCACCATCCTTTAAAAATATTCATATGGTTAGTAAGGTATTTAATATTATTAAGGCAAGTCCTTTCTCTTTGCTCTTATTTCTACTAATTATTTTTCACATTTATTGTTTCAGGTTCATTTCAGAATCTTTTCTTTTTTTTGAGCTCCAAAAAATGCCATTGTAAGTTAAAGAAATATCTTAACAGGAATTTTATTTTCAGCCAATTCATTGCTTAGAGTCTGACCCAGACATTGGATCAGACATGGGATATTTGGGGAGAAGAGGAAAATTACATAAATCAAGATTTTCTTTCTTTCTTTATAAAAGCATTAAAAAGTCCTCCAAATTTTTAATTTTACTATTAAGTTAAAAAATAGTTTAATTTTTCTTTTACTCAATTTCAGTCTGGGCCAAGAGATTCCCATGGAATTTTTTACATGCTCAAGTCTTGCATATTGTACAGAAAACGCCTTTTTCTTTCTTTTTCTTTGGTGAAGGCCTGAGGGGGGGGGGGGAGGAGGAGTGGCAGGGGCAAAGTGGAGGGGTCATTGAAGAAAAAAGGAACATCTGTAATCCTTTCAACAATAAAGATAAATTTTTAAAAATTAATACAGGAAGTAGCATAAAAATTACAGTTGACATACAATATCACATTAGTTTCAGGTGTATGACATAGTGATTGGACATTTATATAACTTACAAAGTGATCACCCCAATAAGCCTAGTACCCATCTGACACCTTACATACTTATTACAATACTACTGGCCCGGTGCATGGATTCATGCACATCGAAAGGAAATTAATTAAAAGGTGGCTGGCAGGGCGGGACTGGGCAAGGCAGGCTGGACAGGCCCTGGAGCCAACTTCCCACAGCCCCGCCCCAGCTGGCTGCACCTGGCAGAAACTGGCTCTCCGACATCCCCCGAGGGGTTCCGGATTGCAAGAGGGCACTCTGCAAAGTTGCTGTTGTACAGAGTGTGGGATGCAAATGCAAGTGTGCAGTAAACCAGATTCGGGCTGACAGTGCCCCCGCAACAACATAACCCACGGCCGAAGGGGGAATTGCGCAGCCCCTCGAGGCATCAGGCTCCCTCCTCTCTGATCCGGCCTCACAGACCGGCCAACAGCCATCCCCTCGCTGTTTGCTGGAGTTGCATCAACTCAGTGCAGACACCTGGGTAGCCTGTGCTGCACAGACGCTCCCACAGGGAGTGAGTGATGGATGTTTTTGAGAATTTTGAAAAGGGGTGCCATCAAATAATTATCGGAAAATGGAATTGTTTACTTGAGAGACACAAATGATGTGTTTCACGGAAGCAAATTAACTTTCTGGTCGGGGAAGATGAGTTCATTTATTATTGTTTCCCTTGTCCCTCGCCTGTTGGGGAACAAGCAGGGGCTCTGGGGTGCGGAGGAAACAGGTCAGTGTGCCGTGAGCGCTTCTCCAACCTGCACGGGCACAGGACTCAGGCCCGGGAGGTGTGGAGTGGAGCCCGTGACTCCCAGGTTCCTAAGCTCCCAGGGGACGTGGTGCTGTGGGTCCGGGGCCACACCTGGAAAATAAGGCTGGAGAGTGAGTTCTGGTCTCAGCTCTGCTACAAACCTGTGGGCAAGTCCTCACTCGGACTCCTCCTCTCCTGCACAGGGAAGGCATACAAGATGGTCTCCGCCACGTCTGATGCTGGGGTGGCACCACGGAAACCTCGGTGCCCAGCAGGGGCAGGCCTCTTGCGACTGGGAGCCTCTAACACATGTCTGGAGAGTTGGCTTTGGCCCCTTACCTTTGCACCATTTTAAATGGAAAAAGGGTAATGGGCCGCTAACTGTGGCTCCGCCCAAGAATACTTCGGACGGCTCAAGTTTAAGGGCTTTGTCCCTGGCTTACTCCCTAAAAAGGGACTCCACCAGGCACAGGAGCCACCCAGCAAATGGTCAAGCAGCCACACAGCTCCATGGACAGTGCCCAGCTGCTACTCTTCCGTAACAATAGTAAACCCCCTCCTTTGAGAGGAAGGGAGAGGGAGAAAGAGATAGAAACACCTGGGTCCTGGGCCCGAGAAGGCCTCTGAGCAAACCTCTCTCCAAGTGTGCAGCCTCAGCCCGTCCCCCAGCGTGGGGGTCATCAGAGCTACTCATTTCCTGAGCCTCTGAGTGCAGACGAGAAGGAAGGTACTGAACATGGTGGGCCTTCACCAGACCCACCGACTTCTCTGACTCCCATCACTGACTTGGTTAAAGCTTTCGGAGTTTCGCCTTGTGTGCAGTGAGTGTGGGCCTTCTCTCACCTGGGAACCCGGTGGGGACCGTTAGCCCCTGGCCCCCTGGCCAAGCTGGAGCGAGTTGCTGGGTGGTGGCCGGTGCCTTCTCCTCACCACACAGTTTCCTTTCAGGCCTGCCTCTCACGGGAACTCTTCTTCCCTTCCCCACCCCCTATTTTTGAGTCACAGATTCTATACAACAAAATGCATAATCTAGTTTATACCTCAATTCATTTTTAGATACAAAATTCACCATCCGGATCAAACTAAACCGTGCACATGCCCAGGGCTCCAAAGGTCTCCTCGAGCTTTTCAATTACTAGCCACCCAATTACTTTACACTCTTTTGACTATGATCATAGTTTAGTTTTCCCTGTTCTCCCAGCATCTCACTTAGTCCTCAAGTTATCCACTTACAAAAACAAAACAGGTCTTTCTAATCTGGCCCCACCTGAATGCCACCAGCCGTGTGTGGGAGTGGTAGGGCGGCTGCAGGGTCGTCTCTCTAAACCCCCCTGTCCACCATGAGCTGGGTGCGAACGTGAATAGAACACACCTCCACAGCGACAGTGCCGTGCCTCCTACAAAGCATGGGGCTCAAAATGAACTTGGGTTTTCACTGGCGGGCTATTTGATATGAAGAAAAAAGATGGTGTGTAAGAATGGGATTGTAGTTATGCTTTTAAAGCTAGAGTTGGTATCTTTTAGAGACACCTACACATGCAGGATCAGGGTGGGTGGGAGTGGGTGGGGGTATAGATGAAATGAGATCGGCCACATGTTGGTCATTATTAAAGCTCGGTGATGGGTAGCTCAAGTTCATTCAACTATTCTACTCTGAATAGATTTTTAAATCCTCACAATAAAAAAAAAGAGAATTCAAGTTGTCTCTCAATTAACAATCCAGAGCTGTTCCCCTGAAATATTACACAGGGTGAGTGCTGTTAAGACCACTAGGAGGGGTGGCGTCAGCACAGTCAGACATCTGTGAATCAAGACCATAATCTCTGTGTCTCTCCAGGCGATGGGTCAGGTCAGGGCCTGCTCTCAGCCCTCCCGGGCCTCCATGGCACTCAGAGTGCCTGCTGGGAAAGGAACGGGCTCTGCCCCTTTGCCCTCATTGCCCACTGGGACTCTCCAAGCTATTCTCTGGCTGGGCTCCCTGCTGTTCTCGAGCTTCCCACACATACTCCCAGGTTCCCGATACTCCCAGGGCTCACCCCCAGCTTTCAGATGGTCACCTCCTGAAGGAGTGACCAATCACACTGATACCCACCCTCCCATAACTGCCCCAACCCCCCCCTTCTTCACAGCACTTATTACTCTCTGACCCCACTGAGGGTGTTTATGTTTCTAGTCTGTCTTCCCTACTCCACATGGCAGGAAATTGGTTCAGTTCACGCCCGCATCCCCAGCACCCAGGGCAGTGCCTGTGCATAGTAGATGCACAATAAATACTTGTTGAATGAACAGACAAGTAGGCTGATGAGTCAAGCTATTCTCCAGGCTGGTTGTGCTGGGGCTGAGAAGGGGAAACTTGCTCACCATCTGTTCTGGAACCCACCCTGTGAGCCCGTGAGTACAGGCAAGGTGGATACGGATTCAACTAACCATGCCCAGAGCAGCAGACACTAGCCCCAGCAGAACCTGGGCCGCAAAGGACAGCAACAGGTCCCTCCATCAGAGTGGGAGTGACACCCCTCTGCGGAAGCAGCAATCCCCGATGGAAATGGCCATGGCCTGGTGGAGCAGCAGCACCACCTCCCCTGCCACCCCCCAGCACTCTGCCCTGAAGCTCACTCTCTTCAATGGACTCACTTGAAAATCAGCTGGCTTCCTGAGGCCTCTGGCCTAGCAGGCCCCTAGAAACACTCCCTCCCCCGAGGCTGCCTGCTCTTCCCAGGAAATCATGCCCTCATGTTCTGTCAAGATCAAAAGCCCAAGTTTCTGGTTTGAACCTTATATCTTTTCAAGAAACTTTTCTCTAAATTTAATGCCACATAGGAGAAGGCAGGTTGGAATAGTTAAGGCAAGATGACCAAACAGTTCCAGGCTTAGATATGTGTATGGGGGTGGGGCTGCAGAAAATGTGGAGGCGACCGGAGATCAGCATACAAGGCAGGCTGGAGCGGAACCGTGATGGAGGGACAGTGAAAACACTTAGGACCAAACCCACCTCCTGACACAGCCTTGGTCAAGCAAGCTCCAAACCACCACCCTCGTCAAATAGAACGGCGACCCTCCCTTACTGAGCATGTGCGTCAGAGCCTTCATGTCAAATAGACCCCTGGTAACAGTCTGTGAGTGTTCTAGGTTGCGGGGAAGACAAGTGAGGCTTCAGGAAGTTACTTAGCCAGGGATTCAGACCAGGCTGGTTCCGGTGCACTGAGTTCCTGAGGGGCAAGCAGCGATGGTGATGGTGGGAGCAGACTGTGCGGGCACCCTGCACACCACCAGTGCCTGCAGGGAGAGCCCCCATTCTGCCAACAGAGGATCCTGACTGTGGTTCCTAGCTCCTTATGGCATTCTCAGAGAAGGAAGCTTATCCAACAACATACCCCAAACACCACCATTGTTCAATATCAGGTGTGTCTCCATGGTGGGGATAGGGGACAACTGAAGTTTACTTCGCAAACAAATTTTTTCTCGAGTTAATCTACTACCAAACCTTGGTAAGGGACAAGGGGAACTATTTCGGGTTACTTTCAATATTTACCACTCAGTAATATAAATATACAAAAACATAACAAAAATAAGCCACAAAAACTAGTAATATCTGCCCTAGTCACGGTGATAAAACTTTTAACCTAGTATTCATCATTTGAGCCAAAAACAGCCTAAGTAGATCTAATACTCTGCATAGCAGTGGGCAGTGGTGGGCAAGAGATTTGAGCTTGATCCGCCATGTCTAATTTTTTTAAAGGAATACATTTGTGAATTTCTGGTACAATAAAATATTTTAAAATGTTGCAGATGGTAAGAAAATGCATCCAAATATTTCCTGGTGGTGATTTTAAAACTTCTTCTGACTTTTCTGTATGTATAGTACAAATTTTCTCTACTGAGGATCTAATTATGAAAGAACCAATAAATTTTAAGATACATTTTTTTAAAAAATATATATTTTTATGGACTTTTTACAGAGAGGAAGGGAGAGGGATAGAGAATCAGAAACATCAATGAAAGAGAAACATCGATCAGCTGCCTCCTGCACACCCCCTACTGGGGATGTGCCTGCAATCAAGGTATATGCCTTTGACCGGAACCGAACCTGGGACCCTTCAGTCCGCAGGCTGACACTCTATCCACTGAACCAAACCAGTTAGGGCAAGATACATTTTTTAAATGAACAGAAAATAATTATCTCCTAAGTTCTAAGGGTGTTATTAAACAACACATGGCTGAAAAGGTTAATTGCATCTCATTAATAAATGGGAATAACCTCCAATGTCATTAGTGATGTAATTCATAACTGAGTAAAAAAAAAAAAAAGCTGAAAGAATAAAAAATGCTTGTGTGACTGCTCTTTTAAAGGTAACACACACAATTTAAATAGTGCTATATGCAAAAAAGTGATTTTGGGTGATTTGAAACATTCTCTTTAACTAACCTTACATTTAAAACTATCTTATGTAGATACTTGACAATTTCAAATCACTTTAATGAGTTCACGTTAGCCTCCAACTCACATGGGCGTTTTTACTGGAATCTCCGCTCTCACGCCTAAGGTATCAGCTGCCTCGGGGACAGCTGGGCATTAAGTGCTTCTGAGCTTACTGCAGACAGGATTCTTACGATTTTCAAATAAACAGCATTTCTTGTTAATTCCATTGGAGAGTCCAGTGAAAGAACACACTCTAACCCACCCAGGTAAAGACCTGCAAGTGATGCTTTGCTGAAAGGCAGCCTTGATTCCAATTTCCCAAGATTCACAATTGAAAGGATGCCCCATGGGGATACAACACCCTGGATTCACCTATACTAATAAAAGGGTAATATGCTAATTAGACCGGGAGACCTTCCGGGCATCCTTATGGACAAAGCCATGGTGGCGGGGCCGAGGCAGAGGCAGTTAGGGGTGATCAGGCCAGGAGGGGAGGGTAGTTAGGAGTGATCAGGCTGGTGAGGGGGGGGCAGTTGGGGGCGAACAGGCCACGGGGGGAGGGGCAGTTGGGGACAAGCAGGTCGGCAAGTGGGGGGCAGATGGAGGCCAGAAGGCTGGCAGGGGGGCAGTTGGGGGTGAGCAGGCCGGCAGGCAAAGTGGTTAGGGGCGATCAGGCAGGCAGGCAGGTGAGCGGTTAGGAGCCAGCAGTCTCAGATTGCGAGAGGGATGTCCGACTGCCGGTTTAGGCCTGATCCCATAGGGAATGTAAACTGGCAGTTGGACATCCCCCAAGGGGTCCCAGATTGGAGAGGGTACAGGCCGGGCTGAGGGACGCCCACCCCCCGCTGCCCCCCCGTGTATGAATTTCATGCACCAGGTCACTAGTATCACCATAAACACCCCACAGCAGTGGAACAAGTAGGGACTTGACTAGAAATTGGGATCCAACTTCTAATCGAGGTTCAAAAGTAAGGGCACCACCTTCACCTCTGGAATTGTCTCCTCATGTATCAAGATTTGGATGTCATCCCTGGAGCCCCTCTCCCTGCTTGTAACATCTCAATCCTAAGCCTTTAAACTTGACACTGGAATGAAGAGCAAATCAAAGGTTTCTCCAAAAGCTGCCGTTCCCTTTCTGGATCATTACACAAGGCCTAACCTGCAACAGCTGAGAATGAAGACAATGTTATCTACAGCAAGCACGCTGCAAAGTGATCCACACAACTGTTCGGTGGCTTAAAACAGACCATCTTTTAAAGTGTCTGGCATTTTAGACACTTAGCATCTTGTTACATGAGACTAGCCTTTCAGTAAGTTCCTCACCTTCACAAGGTTCCTGGGGAAGTCATTCCAACCTTGTAGCTGTTTACTAAGGAACCCACCCTAAGAAGGGACGGCTACCGTGCGCGTTCGCTAAGGCTGCTGTAATGAAGAACCAGAGACCAGGGGCTGCAACTAGACATGCACTTCCTCCCGGTTCTGGATTAGAAGGCCGAGATCAAGGTGAAGGCAGGGTAGGCGTCCTCTGGAGGCCTGTCTTTACGGGGTGTTGGGCGCCCTGATCTTCTCTGATGAGGACATCAGTCAGGCTGGAGGAGGACCCACCCTGACAGTCTCCTTTTAACTTCATCACCTTTAAAGACCTCCATCTCCAAATACAGTCACATCCTGAGGTCGGTGAGGATTTCCACGTATGGGTTTTGGGGGACACAATTCAGCCCATAACCACTGTGCATGATTTTTCTTTTTCACATATTTTGACATGCCTTCAGAGTAGGTTTAATTAGGTATTAAGAAGACATATAAAACCCAAAAGATAGGCTTGTTTCATGTGCATGTAAAACGTGACTGATGTGCACAGAGAATCTGTGGTCTGACTAGGCACTCACTATACCTGCTGTGGTAGGATCTGAAAAACTTTCAGAGGACTTTGCCTTATACAGGTGGAAAAAGTGAAATTCAGAAAAAGGCCAAAATTCATTCTATCATTCAATAGTCATTTCCTGGTTGTGTGTACTTTTTTTTTTTTTTTTTAATCCTCACCAAGGATATTTTTCCATTGAAATTTTTAGGAAGAGCTGAAGAGAGGGAAAAAGAGAGAAACACTTGATTGGTTGCCACCTGCATGAGCCCCTGACCAAGGCCCGGGCCAGGGAGAAGCCGGCAACCAAGGTACATGCCCTTGACCGAAATCGAACCCTTTGGTCCACAGGCCGACGCTCTACTAGTATACCCACTGAACCAAACCGGCAGGGGCCAGCTGTGTGTACTTCCATCGATACATAAAGTGAAAGTCAAGTCTTCACTCCGCCCCGTCCAAACCTTGTTCTCTCACTTTTTCTCAAGGCAGTTCCCAGGCCACAGCATTTGAAGCACTTCAGACATGTTATGAACGCAGCCTCTACATCCCACCCGACTCAGTGAATCCGCTCGGGGTCTGGGAACCTGCACTACAGCACCACCCATCCGTCCCCTCCAGTCTGTGGGAGTCTGTCCTGAGCTGTGTGCTGCCATCTACGCTCTCGCTCTTCACCCATGAGGAAGGTCACGCTTGTCCAAGCTGCAAAACTGAAAATACATTTATTTCACACAGAGCAATCAGTACAGGCAGAAAAGAACTCGGTTTCCATTTGCTGTGTCACTGAAAACCTAGCACATCATTTGGCTAAAATTCACATAAAAGTTCCCAAAAGAAACAAATCTAATGGTTTCCCCCAAACAATAGATTCTCTCTTGATTAGTCAAACCAGCACCTGCTGAGAGGGACTGCACTGCAGACCTGATAGTGATATTTCTTAACAAGGACGACTCCACATAAGCTTTCAAGTGTAAGGAGCAACTTCGAATGGCAGCGAGTCTAATTCATCAGCCACCAGACTCGAAGGGGAAGCCACAGCACTGCGGACATTATACTCTTCCTGGGAACCCAGCCCCACAACCTGCAGGAGCAGGGGTCCCAGACAAAGGAGAGGCAGCAACATTGAGCGGGCCCTATCCCGGGTGGAAATGCACAGACTATGCCTCCTTCTTGGCTGTGTCCTTCTCCGAGGTCCGCTCCACTGGCTTCATATTAACTTGGTCCTCAGTCTTGCGGTGCTATTTGGGAGACTTTTGGTTGTAACCGGTAAGTTCTAAGAATCCACGCTGGCTGATTCCAAGGGTGGCAGGCCCTGTCCAATACACAGATGTCCTCACGGTTTGAAGGCCATCCTGCAGGTTGCACATATATGTCAGCGGTCTCCTATGGGAGACAGAGGTCCTTCCTCTTCAGCAGAGAACAGTGCAGGGGCAGCGGCTGTGGCTAGCTCCTCCTCCTGTGCTCCCGCATGTGCGCAGCGATGGAACCAGCTATTTCTGCATTCCTCTTGTTCTGGCCAAAATAATCTAGAAATTCACCATCTGGTCCAATCAAGTACATTATTATGGTATGGTCCACCTGCAGAGAAAGGGGGGTGGGGATGACAAGATTACCAACCTAAGCGGCTTATGTTACTGTTTAGGTGCTGCAGGGTAACAGAACTTCACATTGATGCATAAATAACCCATGGCACCTATTATCTACGGAATGGGCCGAAGCCTATTATAGTGACACATTATCTCAAATAGCTTGTGTTCTAGAACTCTGCACTGACCATTGCTTGAAACATCAGCTATAATTTGGATTTCCTTTGGTGTAATCCTTAGCATATCCACACTATCTCTGCGAAAAGATTCCACTTCTAAGAAACAGCAGCTCTGGCCTTCATAACATGGTCAATGCTTGTGGACGATGCTCGCTTGGGAAGAGCTGACATTTAGGAGTAAAATATTTCATCAGACCCCTGGACTGTATTACAAAGACATTGGGGAGAAATTATGTTCTTCAATGAGTTCTTGGGTGTATGCCTTTGCTTTAGGAAGAACTGGCTGGCTGTCAATTCATCAGGGCCTGAATTCTGCTTACCATGTTTCATGAGAAGAAACCAGAAAACCAACTACTAACTGTAAAAGTTATAGACTCTAACGCAGTATTTAGCCCTGATAGCAGTGATTCAAATGGAAACATGACAACAGGTGTCTTTCTCCCGCAGGATATTCTTACACTACACGGGGCAATCCCATCCAAAGCAAAGCACCGGGAAACTCCTGAGAAACCACAACACTACACCTCGGAGGGATCACCTAAAATCCACTATCCCAGTGGTTGGCAAACTGCGGCTCGCGAGAAGAGCCACACTCAAGGGGCCAAAGAGCCGCACGTGGCTCCCGAGCCGCAGTTTGCCGACCACTGCACTATCCTTTCCAGGCAAAGTTCTTAAAGTATTCCTAGCTCTAACTTAAGTTTAGACTAGTCACCAGTCTTTCTTAGTTACATGATTCCACAAAACCCCATTTTAAATGAGCAGAAGACTTGGAATTTAGAGTCCTTGGAATTTACTGCAGGCTTGATTGCTATTTGGCAAGATTAAAAGACAGGAATGTGATCACACATACCAAACTGGAGACAGCCCTCAAATATATCTGAACATATGGTATATGTGTGAGGTAATTACTTTTTTATAAACACACATTCATAAAGACACAGCAAATGGAAAGAGCCACCTGCCCACTCAGATACGGAAAGAATGTACACCGCACGCTCAAGCAGCTGTGACTCCATGTCTTGCATCATTTACTGCAGGAGCAGGGCAGGGGCTCTGTGCTTCTCCACACATTTGAAATATTGGTCAGAACTAGGTCTCCAGCTCATCTTCAAACCTTATCCTGAAGCTTACCCCCTCCCTCCTCCCTATTTCTTCCTTTTCTCTATTCTCTATTTAAAAATAGAATGTCAGTGCAGTGAACTTAACTTTATGAGTATTCTTAATATAAATTACTTCCTAATACATAATAAAAATATTGTACTATCCATGTATGTCAAACTTGTCAGTGGTCAAGTCTCAATGCACATTTGGTTAAGGGTAGGGCAAATTGCCACCTGTTTTTAGTGTGGGATACTTTAAAGTTCTAGTAGTTCCTAGCAGAGAAAAATAAACCGAGCCACCTGGCCAGGGCACAAGCTCTTTAAGTGCCACCTTAACCCAGGAGATAGGTATCAGACACCTCTACAAACAATAAATAAAATAGGCTCAGAGGGTAAATTATCAAATTGGTAAATGCCAGACCGAAGCTTAGAACCTAGATCTGTCCAATTTCAAAGTCCACAATCGTTTTATATCCTGTTGCCCCTATCTCTACTGGATATACACGCACACACCTTTTAATTTTTGAAAAGGTAACTATGCTCATAAAAAAGAACAAACTTAGTCAACGAAAGTCCTACTCTTCCAGACCGTCTGAGTCCTCAGTTCTCCTCAGAGGGAAGCCCTGCTGCCAGGTCCTGTGTTCTCCTAGAGCAGAGGTGGGGAACGTCCAGCCCGTGGGCCGCAAAAGGCCCATGAAATCACTTGGTCTGGCCTTGCCAAGGCATCAGGGGTGAGTTAATTAAATGTCTGACCAAAAACAGCTGGCTAATTTTTAAGTTGATAAATTTGTATGGCCCGAAAATAATGTTATTAATATCCACATGGACCTCAGCAGAAAAAAGGTTTCCCACTCCTGTCCTAGAGAAATTCTCTGCATCTATTAGTGTGAGTTTTTATCTACTTATTTCTTTTACCACCTGTCACCTATTTATTTTTACAAAGAAGTAACAATATACTGTACTTTTCTTCTCATTTAATGACACACTGAACATTGTTCTATATCAGCACATATATCGTAAGCCTTTAAGAAATGGTTGTCTAGTTTTCAGTCTTTTTATAAACAATGCTGCAGGTTATAGCTACAGGATAAGTTCCAAACAGTAGAACCTCTAACCGAAAGAGCATCTGACAAACTGCCCTCTGAAGAGGGTGTGCCCGTCAACCAGCAGGAAGTGCCTCATCCCAACAGCTCCTGGGCTCTTTTCCCAAATTCGACTTTGACAACATGTTTCAAACTTTTTTTTAAATATATTTTACTGATTTTTCACAGAGAGGAAAGGAGAGGGATAGAGAGTCAGAAACATCGATGAGAGAGAAACATCGATCAGCTGCCTCCTGCACACCTCCTACTGGGGATGTGCCCGCAACCCAGGTACATGCCCTGGACCGGAATTGAACCTGGGACCATTCAGTCCGCAGGCCGACGCTCTATCCACTGAGCCAAACCGGTTAGGGCATGTTTCAAACTTTTGATCTTTGCTGACCTAACAAGTGAAAATGGCATCACAAGTCATATTTTTTCACTGAATGACACTGAACATCTGTTTTTGGTTTGAAAGCCATTTATATTCTTTGTCAAAAGTAGTTTCCATGCATACAAAGTCCTGTCAGATTGCATGCATGCCGTGCAGCGCTGTGCACATGTAGCTTTCAGTGGATCCCTGAACGGCTGGCACACCAGCATACATACGGCCATTCTGAGGGCTCCGCTGGCATTTGGAAGCCAGAGGCGTACCTTGTTGCTATTGTTTGAGATTAAGAAAACCTCATTCCATTACACCTCAACCTTTAAGATACTCCCTGCCTCCTTGCAGCTCCTAAAATTGTAACAGCAGTTTCGCACACGATCTTGTGGATGAAAATCTGTGACTTTCAGGGCAGAAGCCATACTAATGATGAACCAAGAAACTGGAGAGTGTCTCCCCCTATTGGGTGATTTGGCAAACGTAGAGCAATGGACTCCACATTAAGATAAAATATTAACATCCCATTCTGGATGATGTACACAGTACAAATCTCAGTGCCCAAACTCGAAACCAGTTAATTCAACAATCTTTTACAGAAAGAGTAAATAAGCTGGAATTTCTTGCCATGGCTTCCTCTCGCCCTGTACTCTTCTCTCATTCTTCTCATGCTGCTGGTGCAACCAGGGGAAACCACAGTAGGGTTTCCTCTTTCCTTAAACTCGGGGCTTATGGAAATATGCTAATTTTTGTCTTTTTTTTCTCATGAACCCAAGTTTCCCTAAATCTAGGAGGCATCAGAATTGGAAAATAAGATTACGGAAAATAAGATTAAAGCAAAGGGACCAGAAGCCAAATTGAGGCTGTAGGCTACAGTGTGCCCCAGGTTCAAAGGTGACAGAGAAACCGCAGGGCCGCAGACAAAGCACCACAGTAAGATGTCCCCTCTGCACACTGCTCCTGGAAATGAGCCATGGCAGAGCCAGCAGATCAATGACTCAGGGTCCTGGCCAGCGTTCTTTCTATAAAACAGCTTTGCTGGTAAAAAAGCTCTTCTGGTTAATCCCTTTGTCCATCCAAATTAATACAGAAATCAGAGTATGACAACTAAAGAAAAAAATGGAAATGATATTAAAATACAATGTCAACTTTTTTTTTAAAAAAATCCTATTGATTTCAGAGACGAAGGGAGAGGGAGAGAAACATCAATGACGAGAGAATTATTGATTGGCTGCTTCCTGCATGCCCCACAATGGGGATCGAGGCCGCAACCTGGGTATGTGCCCTGACCTCCTGGTTCGTAAGTCAGTGCTCAACCGCTGAGCCATGCCGGCCAGACAATGTCAGTTCTTACTGTGATGGGAGAGAATGTCCTACTGAGAAAACCCAATAGAGCAGCCTGCATGCCCTTTGTTGGTGCTTCACTGTGAAACCACTGGTAAGAAATGGAACTCAGGAACTCGGGCATTAGCCTAGGGCTCCTGGGGCAGTGCTGATGAAAGTAGATAGCTCTTGAATGTATGAGCTACAGCAGAAACCTTAATGGAATCATTAAAAAGCATATAATTAAACACCTACTGATGCAAGTCATACAGAGATATGAAAATACACCTGCCCTAGATAGTTTGGCTCAGTGGAGAGAGGGTCGGCCTGCAAACAGAAGGAGGCAGGGTCCAATTCCGGTCAAGGGCACATGTCTTGGTTGCAGGCTCCTCCCCGGCCCAGGCCCTGGTCAGGGCTCGTGCAGGAGGCAACCAATCGATGTGTTTCTCTCACACTGATATTTCTCTCTCTTCCCCTCTCTCTTCCACTGTTCCTAAAAATCAATGGAAAAATATCCTGGGGTGAGGATAAATACCACAAAAAGTTTCCTTGGGTGGGGATTAACAAAGAAAAAAAAAAAGAAAATATACCTTATAGAAAGTCTACCTATCTGTTCCTTTCCTATTTTCTCTTGCTTTTCTAAACTCTTATTCATTCAACCCCAAAATACAGTTCCTTATGGCCAGACACTGCTTCTCAAAAGAAGCATATTTCTTTGACCTCTTCACAGGGGACACAGAAACAATACAATGCTTTTAACAAGTAAAATAGCTTTGCTCCAAAATGCTGGCTTCTCTTTATCCCTAATTCCTAAGGAATTTGCAAAAATCTCAGGTTTTCTTTCCTCTCTGATACCAGTTGTCACTTAAATCTATATGAACATCTGAGCCCCGAAAGTTGGTCTGTGGGTAGAAACCTGAGCAAGTACTTACTATGTAGTCCTCATCTTCGTCCCTGGGGCCAGGGCTGTAATACACTCGGTAAGCTCTGGCTACTTGATCAATCTCCTCTTTTGTGCCAGTCAAGCCAACCAGTTTGGGAGAAAATTCTAAATAAAAAATGAGAAAGACAGCAAAAAATGAGAAGTGCACAAAACAACCTATCCCTACATGAAAAAGAGTACTAGTTATAAAGAAGCCCTATTGCTACTTTCTTCCTGTGAGTCCCTAAACATTTCCTCATGTTTCAAAAGAAAAAAATTTCACATAGAGAACAAATAAAATTTTTCCTGTTGTATACAAGTCACATTGGAATTAAACTAGAAATCAGTAACAGAAGATAGCTGGAAAATCCCAAAGTATGTGGAGATAAACACACTTCTAAATAACATGGGTCAAAAAGGAAATTTCAAGAGAGTAAAAAGTATTTTGAAAATGAAAATGGAAATGCAACTTACCCAAATTTGTGGGATAAAGAAAAAGCAGTGCTTAAGAGGGAAATTTATAGTACTGAATGCATACATTAGAAAAGAAGAAAGATCTAAAGTTGGTAAGTTTCCTCCTTAGGAAACTAGAAAAAAAAGAGCAAATTAAACCCCATGTAAGCAGAAAAGAAAAATGAGAGCAGAAATCAATGGAACTGAAAACAGGATATTAATATAGAAGATCAATGAAACTGAAAGTTGGTTCTTAATAATCTATCAGTCATATCCTTTCATGACTATCTAGTAAAGAGGGAATATATTCTAATTATTTGTCACGTTTCTTATTTAGTTGTTTTTAAATAATGAGATATGCTGAAGTTCAAAGATATTGTCATGAATTAAGCACTATAGTTTTTTATCTCTATATCATATCATGAGATAAAAATTTGTCTCATTATTAGTTCACAGCAGGTCAAAATATCTGTATCTCATTTTCCAGCAAATAATCTCATACTACGGATCTGCTGTTAAGTTTTTGGAATTTATGTAAGTAAGCTGGTGAAAGTCACTTAAACCACCTGGATTCATCAGACTATTAAAGTGATAGTCCAACATTTAACCACAGTACCTTCTTCTGAAAGCCTATTTTTATTCCTTGGACTAGTTCATTCTAAACTGAAAACTTGTTCAGGTACTGAAAAAGCAAGATGGCCTGTCTTTCTTTTCTGCTTAATGAGTAAATGAAGAGAAAGGTAAAAGAAGCCTGAATTAGTTGCACATCCAGACCTTTTTAAATTGTTGAAATTTCAATAATTTTCTAGCTACTAATTGAAATATTTTAAAATCCCCCCAAATGCAATTACTAATGATTACTTCATCAATCACTGTCCAGTGACTGACAGTGACTGATGAAGAGTGTTACCACAAGGTTTTGGTAGTCTAGTTAGGTGCAGCAACTCAGGTATCTATTCATTTGGGGTATTTGTAGTTTGGTTGCTACTAGTATACCTGCTTTTTCTGGCTTTAGAAAATACCCTATTGCCCAAGTTTCTGACAAACTTGCAAACTGTGAACATTAATTCTACTTTAACACACTAAAAACATAAACCTTTGTAACCCTGGATTATGCAAAGGTTTCTTACATATAAAGCCAAAACCATTATCTATACAAGAACAAGTTTATAAGCTGGATCTCATCAAAACGGAAAATTGCTCTTCAAAAAACATGGCTGCAATGACAAGCCATGGGAGAAAACATCTGCAAATCATACACTTGATAAAAGACTTATATCAGGAATATAAATAAAAGTGAATAAATAAAACAAACAGCCCCAAAAGATATAAAGAGACACTTTTTACTGAAGAAGACATACAGATAGCAAACGACAGCATGAAAACATGCTCAACATCAGGGAAACGCATATTAAAGCCACAACGAGGTGCATATCCATGCTCTTAGCAGTTTTATTTGTAATAGTCAAAAACTGGAAATAACTCCAGTGTCCATCAACTGGATACTATTCAGAAATAAAAACGAATGAACTATTGATACATTCTACAACAAGGATGAATCTCAAAATAATTAAGCTAAAAGAAGCCATTCAAAAAAAGAGTACATATTCTATAATTCTATTTACACTGACTTGTAGAAATGCAAACTGATCTACATAGACAGCAAGCAGATCTGGTTGCCGAAGCCAGGGGGTGGGTGAAGTTGAGGGGCAGGAGGGAGGGATGAGCAAGGGCACAAGGAAGCTGCTGGGGGGCATGGATATGGTTACTCTTTTTGTGGTGATGGGTTCCCAAGCACACATATGTCAAAAGGTAACAAACTGCACACTTAAATATATACACTTTATGTCAATTATCTCTCAATCAGTCTGTTAAATAATAAAATATATAGTAAGGTCCTTGAAAAACACCTTTTAAAAAATAACCTCAAAGATTTAGAGGACATGTGCATTAGACTGTGTCATAATAAAAACAAATATAAAACTATTCACTAGTTGTTCTGTCCAGTAATTTAAATCAATTTCACCATAACTACAACTTAAATTCCTGATTTTTAAGCACCCACCTTCTGCACACTAGTATAAGAACAAAACCTGCTTGATCAGATCTTTATTCTGAACACACTTTTCAGCTGAAAAAACTCAAATCTAGAGAAATTAAGCAACTCACCTAAGCTCATAAAACCTAAGTATTCACCTTTAATTCTACCATAATTTAGTCTTTAAAAGTACCTTCTAATAGGTTTTGACCGGCATGTTGAGATGTTTGAATTGAAATCCTTCCACTAGTAGTTATGTTTCTGTCATAATCAATGTTTTGGGTTTATAAACTATGTCCTGAGTTCAAAATGTGTTTATATAAGATTTATTTTTAATCTCTCAAGGCACATACTCCCAGAACGTATGCACATTAATTTTACAACGGAGAGAATGAGACGCACAGGCAGAATTAGAAACAATGCCCCTTATTCTCAATTCAGGGCTCTACTGACTTTGCTGATACACGAAGGCTGAGTTCAGTTCTCCCACCCTGAAAAAATAAAAGGACCCTGCCCCAGCAATTAAGAAGCCTGTGTCTTATTTACTTACTAGCCACAGTCACAACTCTGAGCCTCATCTTTTTATTTGACTGTAAAATTTGAGATAACATTTGTCCTCCCTATTTCACAGGCCATTTTAAGGTACAAATGAGTTGATATTTCAAAAACTGTAGAGCTAAACAGGTATTAAGTATTAGTAATGGAACACACCTTTCACATAATTTGCAATGGCTTCTTTCGTGTCCCTTTCTGGATCAATAGTGATGAAAAGTGGAGTTAAATTTGGCAGAGTTGGAATATCATCTGAAAGAAAGTTCCTGTTAGTCAGTATTCACACTGTAAGGGAAACGACAAAGAAAACCAGCAATTACAGTAGAGTGCAGTAGCTACAGCAAGGCTTAGGGAAACAAAGGCACATCCGACACTGGTGTTACATGACCAGGAAGGAGATGGGATGGCCTTGAGGAGAAACAGATCGGTAATTGTCTGTGGTGGAATCAGATAACCTACCAAATACCTGCACCAGGGTATCTTGTCCCCTAATCCAACCCAATATTATAGGTTAGTCCCTCCACCATGCCCCAAAGGCAGGGCAAACTATTCATAAGAACCGAATAGCCTGGGATAATTCATTTTAACACATTTCGTACCGCTCAGGAGTTTTCTCGTGTTTTGCGCGCCATCTGTTAAGGACCGCTCACGAGTGTTCTCGTTTTTTCACGCCCATGGAAAAAGGAGCGAATCAAGGTACTTGCGTAAATTTTGTTTGGTCCCTCTTCACAGAGGAAAATGTTTTACACAGTACCATACGTTAAAAAAGTACTAGGAACTTTTATTGTTTAATTGTTTTTGTAAATAAAAATGTTATAATTATTGAAAAACAACACCTAAAGTGCATTATGATGATGTAAATAATGTGCAGTTTGCCCAAAAACATGCGGTCCCTGGCGTATGTCTTAGAGATTTCTATGCAGTACGCAATGTGTTAAGAAGGATATAGCCTGCCTTCTTATTGATACTAATAAATGCCCCTGACTGCACGTCATAGACCACCCACAGATTTCAGTCTAACCAATAGTCATCTGGGAAAGGCAACAGTGGAGTCAATGATGGAAACCACAATAAAGGAATAAAAAAGCAGAGTTAAGAGAGACCCAGACCACACTGACATTTTTTTTTAAATCCTCACCTGAGGATATTTTTCCATTGATTTTTAGAGAGTGGAAGGGAAGGGGAGAGACAGAGGAACATTCATGTCGATTGGTTACCTCCCACAACGTGCCTGCACCAGGACTGGGGATTGAGCCTGCAACTGAGGTACATGCCCTTGACTGGGAATTGAACCCAGGATGCTTAAGTCCGTGGGCTGACGCTCTATCCACTGAGACAAACCAGGTAGGGTCACATTGACATTTTTAAGCAAACTAATATTTAGCATCATAACAAGCTTCTTTTGGTGGAGAATTTATAGGTCATGGGAATCCAAGCAACAGACAAGCCCAACACTAAGATTTTATGTTCACACAAACCAAATAATTACAAACCTCCATCTAACAGTAATACTAGAATGTGAAAAGCATAGTAACATTAAGGACATTAAGTAAACATACTTTTCATAGTAAGTGATGGCTTCCTTACCTATTTCATCCACGACTTGAATCATTTTTTCTAGTTCTTCTGGACAGACATCAGGGCAATGAGTGAAACCAAAATAAATCAATACCCACTGACCCAGGTAGTCCTTATTCGTTTTGGGCTCCCCGGTATGAGTTACGAGGGAAAATGGTCCCCCAAGTAGAGGCTTTCCAATGCTTCGCTGCCGTTCCTTCTCCAGCTCTTAAACAGACACAAATACACACACACACACAAATTGTCAATATAACCATAGTTACTCAATACCTGATATATGATTCATACTATACTAATGGCTGTGTGGGCACAAAATGTACAAGAAATAGTGTCAGTTTTCAAGAACCTTAAAAAAACCTCTTAAGGAAAATAACCATAAAATAAAACAAAATCAAATTAAATCTAATATGTACTAAAGACGATAAGAAACGAAAGTGGTAAAAATCTTTCTGCTGGAACAATTCAATTCTAAGCCAACAGGTGTGCCATGATGCGGGTGAGAGAGGGGGCGTAGCTATACAGAATGCCTGAGCCCAAGAGGGCAAGGTGGCGGCCTGGCACTGGAAGTCTGGGCCTGAGTGTGCTGAGGGCAGCTGTGTGCTGAGGGGAGGGGACAGCGGGATGGGAGCTTACTTACTTACCGGGGGTTGAGCAAATCAGTAAATATATTAGAGATAAGAGAATTATAAATGGACAAGGAGTTAGAACAATAGAAAGAAAGAAAACTAGAATGAAATTTGCAGTACTGGAAAGAAACTGGAGGTACAAAATGAACTTATGGTTTCTATATATACAGAAATATAGATAAAAAGATATATATATATACTGTATATCTCTTTCCTAGCTCTGTCTACTGAGAGGACCTGGGAGAAGACACACTGCACTCATATACCAATAACAACGAACTCGTATCCTGACTTCTAAATATCCTCCTCCACAAAAAAGAAACAGGGTTTTTAGAGAGATAGCTGACATCAGGTTCTGAAAGTCAAGTAAAAACTGAAAAACTTACAGATTGAAGGAGACTAAAAAAGCAACTAGGCATGAGGTGTGGCTCTAAACCAGACAACCTTTGCCATAAAGGGCTCAGGCTGCACCACTCTAAAGAGGTCTGAACACTCAACAGTAAAGCATACCAGTGTCGACTTTCTGATTTTGAACACCGTATTGTGATTATATTGGAGAATGTCCTTATTTGTAGAGATATACAATAAAGTATTTGGAGATGCTGAGGCATCATGTCAAGCAAATATTTTCAAATGATTTAGGAACACTTTTAATATTGTATGTGTCATAATACATTTGTAATAAGAATGTTATTAATTGCAGGTGACATTCCAAACTAAAGTCAAACAAAGCTCGCATTTCCTTAAATGTCTTTACCAACACTTTCCTAGCTTTTCAGTTTTATTTCGCTGTGAAACTAAAGGAACTTAACTGCTTATTAGAATATGAAAATTATATCAATAAAGTACTACCAGCTATACAAAAGTAAGGTCTAAATATCTGCATGAATCTTATATTGCTCAGGTTCTAAAGCCTATGAGTTCTCACTCCCAGATTTAAACACCATCCTGTGTATAATGGCATCAGGAGACACTAAAAAATCAAAACAGATTTAAGTGACACTGTAAAGATTTACTGAAAACTCTAAAACAAATCTTAAAAAGTCCTAGAATATTCGCTAAAATATAAACTTCCTGTAAACAATTTCTAAACACTTCAAGTGCCTGTCCACAGCGGTTCCTAGCTTCCCGCCACAGGTTCTCCCTCCCTCTGTCTTCCATGGTCAGTCTCTGGCCTTCTCTGTCTGCTGATACCCAGTGGTTCATGGTAGGGGCTGAGCCTTCCTTGGGCCCTCAGAGCACCCTGAACTGCCCTCTGGCCTGACAGAACCTCATCTAGTAAAATCTTTACTTCACAGGCATCGCAAAGGCTGGAATGCATCTTAGTCATCTTTGTAGCCTCTGGACTTTGCACTAACTCACGTTCAAATCTGTCCAAAAAGAAGTCATTTCATATTGTTGGACAGTGCTATGCTGGATTGGATCCTGCAAC
>NW_006289395.1:3049058-3050367 GCF_000327345.1 Myotis davidii
AGTTCTCAACCTTCCTAATGTCGCGATCCTTTAATACAGTTCCTCATGTTGTGGTGAACCCCAATTTCATTGTTACAAATTGAACATAATTAAAGCATACTGATTAATCACAAAAACAATATGTAATTACATATGTGTTTTCCGATGGTCTTAGGCGACCCCTGTGAAAGGGTCGTTGGACCCCCGAAGAGGTCGCGACCCACAGGTTGAGAACCGCTGCTCTATGCCATATTTACACCTCTTCTGTAAACCTAAAATTATTTCAAAATTAAAAGTCTACAAACAAAGAGATGCTAGTCCAGAGGCAGGGGAGACGTTATGCAGAGCTGACCAAATGGCATGTACTCACTGTCCGTCTTCTCTTTCTTGAAGAGCTTCATCCCGGCCAATAAAGCTCCTCCAATGGCAAACGTGACAGCTAGCGACTTCCAGGAAACGGGCTACTGGGGCAGAGATTTCAAAACCGAAACCACTAGTAAGACGCAGACATTTAACCACACTGAACATATTACCGTAGTTTTTAAATATCAAAACGGGGGCCCTGATGTTCAGTGTGCGAACGTTTCATGCCGTTTGGGATGAGGACATACTGCAAGTGTCTGCGGATGCAGCTGTATCTGGGCTCCTAAACGCAACCACAAAGGCACATTTCCAACAAGTCCGAGCAGCCCATTTCTTTTCATTTGGGGGAAAAAAAAAAAAAGACTAGCAGTGTGCCTCTGATCCTCACTGCTGACTTGAAAACCAGTTCATTACCTGCTGGTGCTGCTATTGTGAATATCAATAAACCAAGTAAAGTTTGGGAGGTGAACCTGGCTTGCAAAATGTAAGAGGCTGCGAGTGGAGTTCTGCAAACGCATGGCATCCTCATTTCCTGGTTCTCTGCGAGTCCCAGATGCGCGGGCTGCGCAGGCCTAACTCACTAACATCCCCCAGATCCCACAAACACTGCCCTCACCCACCACCTAGACTCTGTCCTAGAGGAAGTGGCTTGTAAGTTCTCTTTGGGTCAGAAGAACCTGCAAGAACACCCTCCTCAAAAAAAAAAGGGGGGGGGACCTATCCAGCAGGCAACAACGATCCCTATTTTTCTCAATTTCAAGGTGCACACCGACCGAGTGCCGAGATTCCCAAAACGCCCTGACCCCTCAACAATGGAAAGTTTCCGGCGGAGGACGCTAAGGAAACCTAACATGTTGACCCAGGTGAGCGGCTGGGCCGCAGGCGATTTCAGGCGCCGCCGGGCGCTTTCCGAGGTGACGACCAGGTGGGAGGGCCCATGGCCGCGACGAGGGCAGGAGGTGGTCAG
>NW_006289395.1:3050942-3057589 GCF_000327345.1 Myotis davidii
CTGACCCCTCTGCACCTCCGCGCCGCCCCCTGGCGCTGGAAGTAACTCTTGCTCATAAGGATGATTGATGTCTGTGGTCGGAGTGGCGAGAGGGAGTCAGGGAGGACCGGTGCCCGGCGCTCCCGGCTCTCATGGAGCCTGATCACACACAGCGGCGCCGGGCGAGGGAGCTGTGCTGCGTCACACCCCGTCCCCTAACTTTCTCCCTCGGCCCCAGTTTCTTCAAAAGCCCTCGGCGACCCCCCTGCCCCTTCCGATCCGCGGCGGAAGGTTTGGGCGCGTGTCTCGTCTGGGGCGGAGGGGCCGCAGCCCCGTAGTCGTTCCTTCCGAAAGCGGGACTGGCATTCGTTTCGTCTGCCTTTGTCTCCGTGCCTGTGATCGGAACCCCTCCCCTCCCGGCTTCCCTGGTGGATTCGCAAAACGCAGAAAAAGGGAGAAGTCGCCCTCTCATCTTCCTCCTTGGCTGCAGACCCCACTCCTGCGTGGCTTTCCCGGTGCCCGGGGCGCGGGGCGCTGAGCAGGGGTTTCCCGGGCCACGTGTGCTCCGTTGGTTGTAGTCTGGCATCACCCATGTGTTTTTTTATTCCAAAGTTGAACGGGAATTTTCTTGAATTTCTGCTCAAAGTCAGTATTTGCTCAGCACTTCAAATCCATTTTTTAAAAAAAATATATTTTATTGATTTTTACAGAGGAAGGGAGAAGGATAGAGAGTTAGAAACATCGATGAGAGAGTAATATCGCTCGGCTGCCTCCTACACACCTCCTACTGGGGATGTGCCTGCAACCAAGGCACAAGCCCTTGACCAGAATCGAACCTGGGACCCTTCAGTCCGCAGGCCGACGCTCTATCCACTGAGCCAAACCGGTGAGGACTTTTTTAAATCAAATTTTCTGTCTTGGAGTTGACTGTGGGTAGTAATATTTCTTTGCCCTCATATGTCTGTGTATTGGTTTGCCCAAGGAGAAATTTTCCCTCAAATTGACAGAAAGCCACACAAGCACTTTGCTTATTCAGGCAATGAGCGTATGAAGTTGCTGTCCATCCTTTTCAGTTGGAGGCTAATTGATGACACACACATCATGTACCCTGAAATGGAGTGCGGTGGTGTTGCTAGCTGGTCGCTTAAATTGTGTTTACCAGGGTGATTCTTTTAATCGCTTTGCCTTGGTTTACCAGAGCATTTTTATACAGCCTCTTCATACTAAATTTATAATGTTAAGTAAAATATTAGTTTCTGAAACAATTCTTGACTCAAAGTAGGTGCCGTGTCGCTGTCCTTCGGAAGAATTGCTAGTAACACCTCTGGGCCTGACTCATGGACCTATGGAACTTTAGTGTTAAAAGCTACCTGAAGCATTATCTAGTGTAGACCTGTCACATCATCAGACCACCAAGACCCCCAAACGAGGTGGGGTGTTTTTTTTTTAATTTTCTTTCCATTTCAATACTTTTCTTGGAAGAGAGGACACAAAGAATCACCTGACGATGCTGACCAAATAAATGTTGTCCTTGCTGTAGACTTTTGACTAGGACCGCTAGGCCTAACTTTCAGAAAACCTTCCCGGCCCTGGAACTTTATTCTCATCTCCGGTTCACACATCTACCCCGGGTGTCTAGCCACAAACATTTCTGCCTCAGTTTTGCCATGACTGCAATATTTAGCACAGTTACATTTCAAGGCGCCCCTCCCCCTCCCCTTCCTCTTTCCACAGCCGCATCATCAGACCACCAAGACCCCCAAACGAGGTGGGGTGTTTTTTTTTTAATTTTCTTTCCATTTCAATACTTTTCTTGGAAGAGAGGACACAAAGAATCACCTGACGATGCTGACCAAATGTCCTTGCTATAGACTGTTTTCACTAGGACCGCGAGGCCTAACTTTCAGAAAACATTCCCGGCACTGGAACTTTATTCTCATCTCCGGTTCACACCCTTCCCCGGTTGTCTAGCCACAGACATTTCTGCCTCAGTTTTGCCATGATTGCAATATTTAGCACAGTTACATTTCAAGGCCCCCCTCCCCCTCCCCTTCCTCTTTCCACAGCCGCCTTACCCCATGGACTGTGCAATCACAACTTGGCTCACCCACACCCAGTCACACTCTTCTGGCTCAGGCCTTCAGCATGTCTCTGTTGGAGCAGTTCCTCTTATCACAGACTCTCGCTAGTTTCTGGATTTGTCACCCCTTCCCTTTATCTTTGACAGTAGGATAAAGGAAATATTCTTTTCAATGTCAGGCTGTCTTTCTCCACCAGATGGTTAAGGAACTTCAGCCTTCTGCCAGACCTGATTATTACAGAAGTTTTATTAGTATCCTCTCCGAGCAAGTTTTCAGCAATTAAGCATCTCTATGTATTTCTTTCTGTTCCTAAAAATCACTGATGCCTGCTGTGATTTTCACAAAATGCTGGCTGCTTATCCTGCACCTTGACTTCTTGAGAAAAACTTCCAAAGTTTTCTGCATTTTCTGTTCTGTAAAAAGTTTCAGATATTTTGAGGTTGACCAGGCAGACATCCTTTCAAATATGTACTTAAAAAATAATATTCTAGCCCTAGCCGTTTGGCTCGGTGGGTAGAGCATCGGCCTGCGGATACTGTGTATTATAACTCAGTTGAATCTCACATCAACTGATGAGGGTTATTTTGCTGGGAAGTTTTTTCCTAAATGTCCCAGTGGGGAGCGTGTGGGAGGCAGCCAATCAGTGCTTGTCTCTCATCATTAACGTTTCTGTCTCTTCCTCTCCTCTCCTTTCTGAAATCAATAAAGAACAAGAACAAAAAACTTTGAAACCTTAGCATATGGTGCAGGCAAAACTTGCAGAACAAAAACTTGGTATTTTCCTTTCTTTTCAAAAGCAAATTATTTCCTTGGTTATTCTAATTCTTCCAGACTTTATTTTCTCTAAACCAGTGGTTCTCAACCTTCCTAATGCCGCGACCTTTTAATACAGTTCCTCATGTGGTGACCCCCAACCATAAAATTATTTTTGTTGCTACTTCATAACTGTAATTTTGCTACTGTTATGAGTCGTAATGTAAATACCTGATATGCAGGATGTATTTTCATTGTTACAAATTAAACATAATTAAAGCATAGTGATTAATCACAAAAACAATATGTAATTATATATTCAATATGTGTTTTCCAATGGTCTTAGGCGACCCCTGTGAAAGGGTCGTTCGACCCCCAAAGGGGTTGCGACCCACAGGATGAGAACCGCTGCTCTAAACTTTTGAATGCTATTTAAAACTTTGTATTGTAGACATTTAAAAACACATAGAGCGAATAAACCTCATGTACCCATTGCTAGGTTCTACAATTATCATCCTCTCATCACCCATGTTTTTTGTGTTTGGTGAAGCAGGGGGATATTTTGAAAAAGTGCCTGGAATTAATTAATTGATTAATTGATGAATCTTATTAATTCTAAATCTCGCCCCTGGAGGTGTCTGAGTTTTGTCCTCTGTCTAGGGGACTGCTCTTTCTAAGCTCCCTGAGTCGTGATCTAAGATTTTGAACTAATCTGGAGAGTCTGCTTCCTGCCCATGGGTTCTTTTTTCCCTGCCTTACTCACTTGTGATCCTAATTGTCATTCCTTGAAAGTGCTTGTGTCCTTTCCTCTTGCCTCATAACTTTCCCTTAAGAGATCACAGTATGGGAATTTAAGTTTCTGTCTTTTTAAGTAATTTTTTTATGTAATAAAATTGCATGTATCCTATCCATAACCTTGTTCTTTTTTTATTCTTGCCTGAGGATATATTTATTGATATTATTTTATATTATTATTTTTAATCCTCACCCTGGGATATTTTTTCCATTAATTTCTAGAGAAAGTGGGAGGGAGGTGGGAGGTAGGAGGGGAAGAGAGAGACAAAGATAGAGCCAGACAGACATTTTTGTGAGAGAGATACATCAATTGTTGCCTCCCGCACCTGCCCCCACCAGGACTGGGGAACCTGCACCAAGGTACTTGCACTTGACTGGGAATCAAACCCTCGACCCTTTGGTCAACGGGCCAGTGCTCCAACCACTGGCCAAAACCGGCCAGGGCATATTTCTTGGTTTTAGAGAGAGAGGGAGAAACATCTATGCAGTATGTGCCCTGATCTGGGATCGAGCCTACAACCTTTTTGGTGCCCAACCAGCTGAGCAATTCTGCCAGGGCCATACCTTATTCTTATTTTTATTATTATTTTTTAATTTGAGGGAATTTTCTTTATATGTCAACAAATGATCATTTTTCTTCAGTGTTACATGTGCATTTGCCAAGAAGGTGTATTCTTTCATATGTAATACACGATAATGAGATCCACCTTTTGGTTGTATTATTTAGGTCTTCAATAGCCTTATAAAATTTTTGTTTACTTGATCTATCTTCAACTAAGAGAGGTTTTAAGTCTTATTAATGTTTCCAAGTCTCATTGACCCTCCTAAGACGTTTTTTAAAAATCAAAGTTGTCATACTATCCATGTATCCAATAGTACGTCTTCATGGAGCTTGCAGCTTGTAGCCTTATTTGTGTCTCCCTCTTTAATCATTTCTGGCCTGAGTTCTACCTAATGCAACATCAAAGGAGTAACCTGTTTTCTTATATTTGATTTTTCTGGGATTATCTTTGCCTAACCTCTTATTCTTCACCTTTCTGAGTCTTTCAATTTTGTACTGGTAACATAACCTTATTTTTTTAAAATATATTTTTATTGATTTCAGAGAGGAAGGGGCGGGGGGAGAGAGAAACATCAATGATGAGCGCGAATCATTGATGGGCTGTCTCCTGCACATCCCCTACTGGGGATCAAGCCCGAAACCCAGGCATGCGCCCTTGACTGGCATTGAACCCAGAACCCTCCAGTCTGCAGGCTAACACTCTATCCACTGAGCCAAACCAGCTAGGGCCATGACCTTATTTTTAAAAGCTATATGCATTCAGTATTTTGATCTCTTTTCTACTCCAGAACACATTGCTCTTTGGAAGTGTATGGTCCTTGCTGGTTCTTTCCATGTTGCTTCACTTTAAAAAGTTGACAAATCTTACTTTATCCCTAACCTGAACTGTGTCCCAGGAAGATGTGTCTGATTGGAATCACATGATAGGAAAGTAAAGCCAATTCACTTTGACTTTAAGCTCAAAGGAGAATTTCTTGGCTGATATAACTCAATGGCCAATATTAGTTCTAGCAGGAACAGGTGGATCAGGTATTCAACTAATATTCCCAGGACTCTACCTACTTCCTCTGTCAGTCAGATTTCTTAGTTAATTTTCCCCCAGCAGTTCCAGTCTTAGTTATCAACTTAGTAGAAGTAGTTCTAATAATTTTGCTCATAGTTCCAACAAAAGTCCCAGGGCTGACCCTTGGCCCAGCTTAGGTTATATGCCTACCCCTGACAAGTGGGGAACGGCTTTTATAGGCCAACCCTGGGTCGTGTGTCTGCCTCTCAAACCACATAAAGTAAGATTGAGGAATTAGGTAGATACCTAAAGAGATATTGCGGTGCTGTTACAAGAACAGGAAATGGATGCTAGGCAGGCAGAAATAACAGCTATCTACTGGAGAGAAGATGAAATCAATAGGGGCTAAATGTCCTCTAAGAGTTACACAAGTACCTATTATTGCTTTAAAGGCTCTAAGTTTAAAGTTAAAAATAAGCGCATTTGACAAGGGACAAAAGCACTCCCAGAAACAGTTTTCTCTTAAGCTTCGGTAATAATGTTCCACTGATACTATGGCTAAATTATCTTTTAATTTGATTCTTCTATTAATCTGTACTTGGAATCGTAAATATTTGAAATCTAATAGAACTAGAGCTTTTCAACTGACTTAGGTGAGTTTTGTATTTATTATAATTGTGTCTGAGTTCTTTGCCTTCCAAATCAGATTATCTCATCTACCCACCCTCACACTTACAGACTGACTTGCTATCTGGTGGGGTTTTCAAATAGGGACTGCAGGAAAAATGAGCAAATGAAAAACCCCAGTGTAAGAACCCAGGCCATGTTTTAGGGTCTCCATCTTTTTTTCTGGTGCTGTTTTACCTGTTTTTGGAATAATTATTCCCAACCAGATTAGGGAAGAAAGGAAAGTAGCTGAAGCCCATAATTGGGTGCGTCAGATAGTTGTAGAATGAAAAGAAGCCCCTAATTCTCAAATTAGTCTAATTGAAGTCTGGCCTTTACTGCCAGTTGTGGGGTTGTCACCTCCACCTCTGATAGGAACACTGACAATTAGAATTTCACATATCCGTTTTGTTGTAAGGAAGGGGAGTTCATATTCAGCTTTTAAAAAGCGGTTTGAAATTAATATCCAACTATTGAAGAACCAAGACCCCCTACTCTCATAAGTGAAAATAGTCCCGCTGGCATGGCTCAGTGGTTGAGTGTCAACCTATGAACCAGGAGATCATGTTTTGATTCCCGGTCAGGGCACATGCTCGGGTTTCTAGCTCGATCCCTAGTGTGGAGCGTGCAGGAGACAGCCAATCAATGACTCTCTTATCATTGCTGTTTCTATCTCTCTGTAACCCTTCTTCTCGGAAATCAATAAAAATATATTTAAAAAAATTTTTAAGTGAAAATAGTCACATCAATGTCATACATAGTTTTCGTGCCAGATTTTTTTGTTTAAAATTATTATTCTCATATCTTT
>NW_006289395.1:3057685-3058256 GCF_000327345.1 Myotis davidii
AGGAATTTAATAAAGTACAATGAATGAATATAATGTATGATTTGCAAAAAATCCTGAAATTTTTATAGAATTATTAGAAGAAGGTGCCTGTTTAAAATTCATGTATATTTTGTAAAAATTACAGATTATTCCAGATTTGATTTTGACTTGGCTAGAATTAGAATGCCTATTCATTAATAGAATAATACTTTTGTAAATTAATACCCTTCTAAAGAATACAGATTATTCTCTATTTTATAGATAAGAAAACTGAAGCATTTAAAGGTCTTGGTAATTTGGACCTAAGACTCTAAAGCCCAGGCACTTTCCTCTATAGAGTCTATACCAAGCTACCTAGAGAGTTAGCTATTAAGTTTAATATCCACTTTACCATGTAGAAGATTAAGATGTTTATAACTGAGTTACCTTTTATACTTTATTTAGAAATCTGTTCAGCGGTTATGGATGACAAGCCCAGTCCTGGAGCCGTAAGTGAGAGTTCAGAACTGAGTTAGCTATTAAGTTTAATATCCACTTTACAATGTAGAAGATTAAGATGTTTATAACTGAGTTATCTTTTATACTTTATTTA
>NW_006289395.1:3058345-3063872 GCF_000327345.1 Myotis davidii
GATACAGCATCAGAAAAGTCACTAGAACTTGTTATGAACGTGTTCCAAAGGCTTAAAGTCCCAGTTCATCACACGTGGGGAAATCATGAATTCTATAACTTCAGCAGAGACTATTTAACAAACTCTAAACTGAACACAAAGTTTCTAGAAGACCAGATTGAACACCATCCAGAAACTGTGCCTACGGGGAGTTTTTACGCTTACCATTTTGTTCCATTCCCTAAATTCCGGTTCATTTTACTCGATTCTTATGACTTGAGTGTCTTGGGCGTGGACCAGTCCTCTCCAAAATACCAGCAGTGTCTGAAGATGCTGAAGGAGCACAATCCAAATATGGAATTGAATAGTCCTCAAGGTGAATTATTCCTTTGAGCTGAGAGTCTAATACATTGTCTTTAAATTCTTCAGCTACCTTTTATTCGGCAGGAAGATGGATGACTAAGGTAAAAGTATATTGTCACTGTTGTTCAGGGTCAGGATTTCTCACAAGCCTCATGGCACATGGATTGGTTGCTGTGTTGGTTGAAGATTTATTTAAATATCTGAGTGATTGTTCTGGGCTGAGCACTTTTTCTAGAGCTTAGCTATTTAGGACTGTAAGCAGTATTGACAATATCACTTTTTTAATGGGTAGAGTGGAAGGAACAAGAAAAGTAGGACAAATAATAAATGAAATCGTAACAAGATTATTTCCACAATGATATATCCTACCAAGAAAATGAAGTATGACTGAGAGGACTGTTTTAGTTTAGGAGGTCAGAGATAGCCTTTCCAAGGAGAAAACATTTAAGCTGAAATCTAAATGACAGGAGGGAGTCATCCTTGGGCAGAGTATTTGTGACAGAAGGATGAACAAATGCAGAGGCACTAAGCATAGCTAAGGCTGGCATTCTTGAACGCAGGGAAGGGCCAGTGTGCAGGATGATTTTGCAGGAGCCCTGTGGACAGTTAAGAGTCTAATTTATTTTCAGTGTAACAGGAAGCTAGTGAAATAAGCAGAAGAGTGTCAAGACTAGAAGCAAGATACTGGTACAGTGTGATTTATTTGTATATTCTAAATTCTTGTGGTTTCCTGTTTTAAGTCGATTGCTGCCAAATGTTCCTAAAGAGAAGTATAAGTTACCCATATTAGCTAAGTTAAAATGCCCTAATGATGAGAAAATTGTATTTGGTGGATCTAACTTACAGAATTTATTTCAGGACTTTCTGAGCCTCAGTTTGTCCAGTTTAATGGAGGATTCAGCCAAGAACAACTGAACTGGTTGAATGAAGTCCTTACATTCTCTGACACAAACCAAGAAAAGGTGGTGATCGTGAGTAAGTATTTAAATGATTTGTGTATATTAACATTTTAGAGAATGGGAAATTAGATTTTAAAGCATACTAATAACATGTTGTGATATCCTCTTTCAGTAAAATGAATGCTTAGTTTAAATTTAAAATCTAAGTATGAGATTAACATTTAAGGTCGAGTCAGGGAAGAATTGAATTGTAAAGTAACAAAAACATCTTGCCAAATACTAGAGCCTGTGAATTGGCTTTTTAGGTTTCATAGTAGAATTTCTCCAAATGGGATCAATTTACATAGTAATATTTAAATGAAAAATTCAGTCTAGGTCCCCACCACACCTCTGGCCCTGCTGCCTGGATGAAAGCAAAGCCGATGTAACAGGGACAGGTGTTAGAGATACAACTACTGGCAGTGAGCACTTACATGATTGTTTTCATTTAGAATTGTTTTTGACAGACATGCTGCCATCAGAGATTTAGGAATCTGGAGGTGCTTACAGCACATGCATTGGCTGTGTGCACATTTATGTATATACTAAGAACTGACTTGGGATTTGCGTGTGGCTGGTATACTTGGTTGGGGGGCTGAGATTATATCCCTTGTTTTAGGGATCAAATTGATGTGGCGTAATGGATAAGAACATGGACTAAGGGTCACAAGGACAGGATGCCATTCTGGCTCTTACATCTGTGAGCTTTGATTGGGCATATGTCGAACCTACAAACTGCAGTTTTCTCAGTATTGCATCAAATGAAATTGTGAAGAAAATGATAGGCTGCTCAGGTAATTGATATAAAATGAGGTTTCTATCAATATAGTTTTTACTTAACTTTCATTGATGTAGTAAAAACATGTAGATGGAGTTAAGGGTGTTTCTGCTACCATCAAATATCATTCAAGGCTTGGAAAATGTAAGGGACCCTCAGGGGTTATTGGCATAATGTGACACTATTTTGGCTTTACAATGAGTGGCCTCAAAAACTGAGACTTCTTGACCTGTCTCTTCTTCGCTGTTAAGTTGTACTTGTGACTTTAGAGGCATGGGGAACCTTTGTTCTGCCAAGGGCCATTTGGATATTTATAACATCATTCCCAGGCCATACAAAATTATCAACTTAAAAATTAGCCTGCTATATTTGGTCAGACATTTAATTAACTCACTCCTAATGCTTTGGCAGGGCCAGACCAAGTGATTTTGTGGGCTGGACATTCCCCACCCCTGCTTTAGAGAATACTGTCGCTAAAAGGGACCTAGAGAACATATAGTCAGACCTTTTAATTTTAAAGATAAAGAAACTGAACCAAAAGAGATTAAACAACATAGCTAAAATCCCTCAGCTCCTGACAGAATTGAGGCTAGAAAGTCCATGTTTTGTATCCCAGCCCCTTTCCCACACTATCCTATCTTCTCATTGTATTTATGTCAGTGCACTTAATCTACATTATCAGTCTCTAAAATTTCTCCTGTTTTCCTGTAAGCTTAGAAACTGGATGAACAAACCTTTAACTCGGTGCCTTAGGTTTTCTTTAGCAAAGTTTAAAATGACTAATCGAAATTTTCTTTTTGTTTGCTTTTACACTTCCCTTTTGGCTACTCACATGTCATTTTGCCTAATTCTAGAGTTTTGGCCATGAAGTTGGAAGACAGAATTGCTGTTAGCTGGAATATGGAACACTGCAGCAGGAGGGGGCTTTGGGTGGAGAGCTCAGGAGTTCAAGGTTGAAAAGATTAACTTTCAGGTGCTTGTTACGCATGAGCAGTGATGTTGAGTATAATGAATCTGAAATTCAGAATAGAGGTTTGAGCTAGGTGTATAAATGTGGAAGTTGAAAGAATACGGATGATATTTAAAACTATGGACATTGCTAAGAGATCACCAAGTCTTTAGGTGTAGACAGAAGTGAAGCCCACAAACCAAGCATTCAGGCACTCCTAATAAGATACTGGGGAAATGAGGAGCCGGAAAGGAGAGTGAGAATCAGTAGCCTTGAGGTTGGAGGGAAACTGGGAGGATTGGTACTGTCCTGGGAGCCAGGTGTTTCCAGAAAAAGGGAGCAAACTAATTGTGTCCAACGCTACAGGGATTTGATAGGTGCGTCCAGTGTGGCATCTAGATCTGGAAAGTCACATGGCCTCTTTGGACCCTTAGCCCTTGTCACATCTTAAAGAGGAGCTGAGTGTATGTGTGCGAACAGGTGTGCACTAGTAGCCCCCCTTTTTATACAAAACTAGTAGATATTACGCAGAATAAAAATAAACAGTAACAGAATTAGTGGGAAGAAGCAAAGACCAATGGGCTATTTATTGTATCTGTCCTTCAGAGTGAAATGTGGCCTGATGTAGGATGTGGCCTCATTTACGTCTTGGCATCTACTCCTGTGGGACCTAGTATGAATATTCCCCACTTTCGCCTAGTTTTCTCATCTTTAAAATGGCTATGACTACCTTGTTCTCCTGGAGGTGTTTAAAGGGGCATAAATCAGCTCTTTATAAAACATTGAGTGTTTAGAAAAAATGACATAGTATTCACTGGTCCATCCCTAAGCTATCTTTTATGTAAGAGTACCTCTGTGTGTGCATGTAACATGTCTATACTTTCAGAAGTCGAAGGCTGGACTCCAGCACAGCACTGGCCTGATTCTACTGCCTTTGCAGACTGCCCTGTGCGGGATGCCTCTGTCTCCCTTGACGTGTGTACATCCTGGGACTCGCAGGGCTCTGTCTCTGCTGTGGCCTCTGCCTTGCATGTGAACTATCTCACCCTCCTTTATGCTCCAGACTCCTGGCTATAGATTACTTCATTCTTCATGTATGTGAATTCTCGCTGGTCTCAGCCCATAATGAAGGAGCAATGCACATTGTTTTCCTGAGTACTCGTTTTTAGCCATTTATTTTGGTGAAAGTGGTATATCCTAATTGGCTCACAACTCTTCTCTTTAACTAACAGGTCATCTTCCCATTTACCCAGAGGCCTCTGACTCTGTGTGCCTGGCCTGGAATTACAGAGACGCCCTCGCAGTCATTTGGTCTCATGAGTGTGTGGTGTGTTTCTTCGCCGGTCACACCCACGACGGTGGCTACTCTGAGGATCCTTTTGGTGTGCACCACATCAACGTGGAAGGAGTCATTGAAACAGCTCCGGACAGCCAGGCTTTTGGCACGATTTATGTCTATCCCGACAAAATGATGTTGAAAGGGAGCGGCCGAGTTACAGACAGAATTATGAATTACAGGAAGGAAAAACCTTTTCCACTTTTAGTCTGATTTATTTTATCCATATAGAAAGAGGAGACTTAGCTTCATGTTTGTGCTCCGTTACCCCACCCCTAACTCCTCTGTCTCATTGGTTAGTATTCTGTTGGTGTAACAAAATGTATTTATGGCTTCAGTGTGTTTTGCTCATAAGACATTCTGAAGTCATTTTGGAATGTATATCCAGTGCTAAAAATTGGAAAGAAAAATCAAAGTGCCATGAATGAACCAGGGAGGAGACCGGGCAGGGTCGGGTGGGGTATAGTCCTCAAAACAGACGTTATTTTAGCCTTACCTGAGACTTTCAAAAAATTTTTTACGAGAATATGCTCATTTACTAGCTGTGTAACTTAATTTTTTTACGAGGAGAATATGCTCATTTACTAGCTGTGTAACTTAAAATTCATAATAAAAAAGCAGCTCAGGTAAAGCTTTTCCTTTTAACCATCCTGTGCAAATGAGCTTTGGACAATTTTTTGCTCAGGATAGCCATCATACTATATTTTTATAAGCTTGTGTTCCTATTTTGTAGACCAAAACTGTCATGTTACTCCACAGGTGAATGAATGAATGGTGCTCCCATTCCCATAAGTGATGTGTGCCTCTCGTGTGAGACTATAAGAAGGGCCTTCAGAGAAGTTATGTGGCCAGTACAGCTGTGTGCCTGTTTCTGGGGTCTATTTGGGCCATCAGCTAGAGCTGCATGAGGATAGACAGCAGCTAAATGAATTCACTCTTAACTCCCTTCGTAGATAAATGGGACGTGTTCAGTTCAGTTGTCATGCTAAGGCTTATTTGCAGAAACACTATATGGCAAATGGGGACTGTTTAGAGCAGGGGTGGGCAAACTTTTTGACTCGAGGGCCACAGTGGGTTCTTAAAGTGGACCGGAGGGCCGGAACAAAAGCATGGATGGAGTGTTTGTGTGAACTAATATAAATTCAAAGTAAACATCATTACATAAAAGGGTACGGTCTTTTTTT
>NW_006289395.1:3063979-3068291 GCF_000327345.1 Myotis davidii
AGGGGCATTATCCAGCCTACCTCCGAGGTGACTGGTGTACTCCCTGCAGTAACCAACTGTATAATGGTGAGGAAACAGACCCCTATGTACAAGTGTGTGAAGACTATGGAGCAGGAATTTCATGTTGCTTGAAGGGATTAGGGATGACTTGAAGAAGAAAGAAGAAAGGTTTAAATGGGTGTGAAAGTGCATTTCAAGTAAACAGAATAGCATAAGCAGAGGCATTGAAGGATATGCTGAGTTTAGGAGATGCAAGTAATGATACGACGATTCACCGAAAGGTGCTGAGTAATAAAACAGGAAAAGGTTAGGCTATGGCTGTGTGCAGAGAGCCTTGAATGACCAGCCCAGAGTTCAAACTTACCTTGTCACACAGTGTGAGAACCCCAGGTTCCTGAGCTGGGCCATATATGATTAGATTCGTGTTTCAGCCCAGGCAGTAGATGATGAGAGGCTGGTGTACAAAAGTCTCAGTGGGCAGAGAGATTGGGGGTGAGAAGATATGTTTTGATAGTAGAAATATTAAACTTACTAGTAATGCTTCAATTAAAAAGTTGAGTTTAAAAGTAATTTCAGTAATGTTCTTTTCTAAAGGCAGTACTCTACCAAAAGTTAGTTCCTTGTATATACCTACGGAGATTTAAAAGGAGCTATAAACTCACATATTCAGTGTGATGTGGGAGATGCAGATAAAATGAACGTGTATCTTGGACATTTTTTTTTTCAAATTGGAACATTATTGTCTTTTAAGCACAGAATCAAGCATGACTTGGAGGATGGGTAGGTGCTATATAGAATTTGCAAGTAAGTCCATTTCCTCATGTATGACCTTAATAATTATACAAAAGGTATAAAAGCCGTAACTGCTATACAGACTAAATGCACATTGGAACACTGAAATCCTTAAAGTAAATTTCACTTTAATCGCTTTAATGTCAACTAGATTTTTTCCCCTTTTACCTTATCTAAATCTTGATCAAGAATTTCTGACTATCCAGAGGCCATTGTGTAAAATAAAACACATGTATACCTCCTTTAACAAACATTTATAGAACACTTAAATTGTATTTAAGGTTATAGGAATAGAGACAAGCTACCAGGCTCATTTTCACTCTCCTGAGTTATGATTGATGCTAATACTTTTTGATTGAAATATTTCCTACATCTCATGAAATGGTGTCTTGAGTAGCCCATGTGAAAAAGTTGCCATATAAACAGCACTGACCAGCAGAAATATAATGCAAGCTTCATGAATAAAGTATTTTAGCAGTCACATTTAAAACAGTAAATAGAGGCTGGGGGAAGGTCAAGGAGAAAAATAAAAAGACAAATGTACTACTCTGTAATATTTTAAGCAATAAAAAAAAGTTAAGACAGTAAATAGAAACAGATAAAGTCAACTTCCAATACGTTTTATTTACCCCAATATATCTAAAATATTTCAACATGTAATCGATATAAAAATTTTACGTTTGTTATACTATGTCTTTAAAATCTAGTGTATATTTTATAATTCAACCCATCCATTTGGACACTAACTTCATTAGAAATACTTGATCTATTTTTAGATATAAAATTTGCAGTAGGTTCACATACTTACTCCAAGCATGCTTAAAACAAGCGTTCCAAACATTGTAAGCTTTCTAATAGCTGAATTGGTAAGTTTTTAAATTAAAATGGGAAAGAAAACGTCCTCCTTCTAGACACATTTCAAGTGCTCAGTGCACATGTGGCTGGTGGCTGCGGTATTGGAGAGGACAGCTCTAACATGGTCTCACCCCAGGGTTACTTTTGAAATGCATTTTTTTCAAATGTGTATAGACTTCAGTCTTATTTTTTATTTACAGTGTAATTGATGTTTCCTTTTTGGTTCCAAATTCCTTGATCTAATTTTCCTTTCTTTCCAAGACATGCTTGCTTATTTGTTTCATCCGGGGTCCTCATTTAGTTCATGGCACTGTACAGTTAAATGTAGTGAGATTAGGTCAGGGAGACAGTCCCCTCTACAACCTCTATTTCTGTCTTATTAACCAACCCTGCTTCCCTGTATTTTAATCATGCATAGTAGCCCTTTGTAAGCACTTTATATTTTCAGAGTGCTCTCATAATATCTAGTTTGATCCTTCCAACTTTGTGAGTAGATCTAGTTTTAATCCTGGTTTATAGATAAAGAAATAACCACCAAGAGGTTTTTTATATTTCCCAAGTCACATAGATAGTGAGGAAGCTGAGTTAGAATTCATATTAACTTTTTTTCAATTGCCTTTTGTTTTACACTGTGACACAATAGGATGTCAGACCCTGTCTCTTACTAGTCCCATCCAACCCTGTAGTCAGCCTTAAAAAATTCCTGGGATTAAAAAAATAAAATCCATGTTTATAAAAATTGAATATTCTCATTTTGAGAACAGGATTCTTCGTTTCATTTAAATGACTGTCTTGCAGTGAGTTGGCCAGGAGGAACGCATCTCCTTGTTGATATATATGTAGAGCCATGCAGTAAATGGGAAAAGAGCAATTACAGTGGCAACAACCAACTGAATTCTCCCACCAACTGGATTCCTATAAAGACACAAAAATTATCATAAATAAAAATCCAATAAAATTATAGATTACATTGGAAACAAGTATAAAGATATAATTTGGTAAAACATCATTTTTTGTATGATCCTTTTTTTAAAATACTGAACTGTAACTTACTGATCGTATGAATTTATATATTCTTAATGTAAATCCTGGTTGTTTACATGTGTTGCAAATAGCTTTTCCCACTCAGTGATGTCTTAGATAATTATTGGAGGAACTGAAATGATTGTTAAAATTTATCTTTTCTTAATGATTTTTGTGTCCTGTTTAAGAAAACTTCCCAGAGGTCTGGAAAATATTAAGTTATCTTTTCTAAGTTTTATTTTCACATTAGATCTATAATCCACCTGGAATTGATTTTTGTGAAAGTTGTAAGGTGAGGGTTGTTTCACTTTTTTCCCTTATGCTATTCAGTTGCTCCAGCGCTGTTCATTGAAGACTGCCTTTCTTTGCTACCCTGCCGCACCACTGTGTCATAAGTCAAGGGTCTGTGTGTATGGATGGATCTCTTTGTAGATTCTATTTTGTTTCATTAATTTATCCTTTTGCCAGTAATAGATTTTAGCCTATACTGCCACTGGATAATTATTTAGGTCTTCCTTATTTTAATATTTAGGTCTTTAATTTCTCCTACAATATTTTATAGTTTTGTGTAGAGATATTTTGCATCTCTATTAGATTTAGTTCTAGGAAGTTAATTTTTTATGTTATTATAAATGTTAACTTTGTGTTGCTGTTTTGTTACTTGCTGACAAAAGTACAGTTGATTTTAGTATATTGACCTAGTATCAAGCAATCATGTTAAGGTCACTTATACAAATAACTTTTTAGATTCTTTTTTATTTTCTATGTATGCAATCATGTCACCATAAATAATGAGCATTTAATTTTTCCTTCTCAATCTTTGAGCCTTCTTCTTGCCTTATTATACTGGTTAGGACAACAGCTAGAACAGTGCTCAGTAGAAGCATCAATAGTGACTAACCTCAGCTCATTCCTGATCTCAGAGGGAAAGTTTCACCTGCTCACTATTATGTATCATGCTTTGGCACAGATACCCTTTATCATGTTACTTCCCTTGGATGCCTATTTCCCAAGAGCCCTTACTATGAATGGGTATTGAATTTTATCAAATGCTCTTTTTGTATAGATTGAGAAGGTTGTTTTCTTTTATTCTGTGAATGCAGAAAGCATTTGTAGCTTTTTAAATATTACAACCATCTGTATTCCTAGAATAAACACAACTTGGTGGTTGAGTTATATATTGCAAGATTTAATTTGTTAATGTTTTGTTTAACATTTTACCATCTGTGGTCGTGAGATTGCTATGTAACTTCCTTTTGTTTTTGTATTATCAATTTTAGTATCATGAATATTCTACCCTAATAAAACGAATTGAAAAGTGTTTCTTTTTTTACTGTTCTCTAGAAGACTTTAAGTCTGACGTTATTTTTTCCTTAAATGTTAGGTAGAATTCTCCAGTTAGGCCATTTGGTCTAGAGTTTTCTTTCAGGAAAAATTTTAATTATGGACTCAATTTCTTTAATCTGTATGGGACTGTTCTGAGTACTTCTTGTGTCACTTTTGATAAATTGTATTTTTAATGAATTTGTCCATTTTTGCCTACATTTTCAAACTTATTGGCAAAAAAAATTGTTCATACTACCCACTTATGCATTTTGCAATATCTGTTATACTGTATAGTAACATTCTGTTTTTCATTCCT
>NW_006289395.1:3068322-3070820 GCF_000327345.1 Myotis davidii
ATTTGTGCCTGTTCTTATTTGCTCTCACTGTTGTTATTTTGCCAGGGCTTACTAATGTTATAAATCATTTCAGAGAATGAATATGGACCTACTTAATCTTTTCTTTTATGCTTCATTGGTTTCTGCTTTTATGTTTATTTTCTTCTTGTTTCTTTAGGTTTAATTGATGTTCTTTTTATAACTTCTTGAATTGGGGAATTCCTAAGTTTTTGGAAGCTTAGCTCATTGTACCCTTTCTTTTCTGCTCTTTAAATACATGTGTTTAGGCTATAATTTTCTCTCAAAGCATGATTTTTAGCTGCATTCCACAAATTTTAATATATAATACTCCATTGTGTTCAAAGTATCTACTAAAGTCCATTACCCAAATATTATTTGGAAGTGTATTTCCTAATTTCCAAATATACAATAATTATCTAATTATTTGTTAATGATTTCTAGCTTGGTGAAAGAACATTCTCTTACATTTTTTGGGTCTTCTTTCATGTCTCAACATCCAATTTTTCTATAAATATTCGATGTGTATTTGAGAAGAATGTGAATTCTGCCATTCTTGATGCTAATGTTCTGTGTACATCCATTAGGTGAGGTTTCTTATTGTGTAGCTCAAATTATCTGTATCATTATTGATATTTGTTTTCTTATACTATTAGTGACTGAAAGTCTCCCAAGATGATTGTCAATTTTTCAATGTTTCTCTTTATTCTGTCAATTTTTGTTTTATCTGTTTTGAGGCTATATTATTAGTTTTATACAAATATATAATTCTTATTATCTGTCTGATATAATGGTTTATTATACTTCCTGATTTAATGAATTTTTAGACATTAAAAAGTGTCTATCTTTGGCATCTTAAATCCAAATAATATGTGGTGTTGAGATCACCAGATAGCCAACAGGGAAAAAAGATAATGTTGGATCAGTTCTTTATACAATCACACTAGGATAAATTCTAAATACATGTCCCAAAAACATGTACACACACTTTACCAGCTGATAGCTCAATTGATGATTCTTTCTTTTCAGCCAGACTAAGCTTTGAACAAAGGAAATTCATCCTAAAATGCTACTGGAAGTTGGAAAATGCAGTTTTAAGTACAAACACTGCCTTTATAATTATTCAAACACCCTGTATCCCCCCCAAAAAAGATGTATACACATTTGACAGCTGATAACTCACTTAATTTTCACTCCTTTTCAGGTTTAACTGATTTGAAATACTGGATAAAGCCAAACTAAGCTTTGAACAAAGTTTATTCACTAGACTTTTTTATTGAGATACATAAAGGATAAAGTTTATGGTACAAAAACCAGCAACAGTTGATGAATTGAGGGCTCACAAGTACTGAGCAAAACGATTCTTGATATTTGCTATTCATTTGCTTCGCACTAGCATTGCCTGGACCAGAGTGGTCATCAGTTTGAAAATAAGCATTGACAAAAACAATTATTCATTTCTATAGAGCAGTGGTTCTCAACCTTCCTAATGTCGCGACCCTTTAATACAGTTCCGCATGTTGTGGTGATGCCCAATTTCATTGTTACAAATTGAACATAATGAAAGCATAGTGATTAATCACAAAAACAGTATGTAATTATATATGTGTTTTCCGATGGTCTTAGGTGACCTCTGTGAAAGGGTCGTTTGACCCCCAAAGGAGTTGCGACCCACAGGTTGAGAACCGCTACTATAGAGTCTTCTAAATTTAGAAAATGAACTGTATATTAATAAACAGTGACTTTATAATCATTGAGAGTGTGTATACACTTTTTGGGACAGTCTTTAGATAAAAGATTTAAATGTAAAAATGAAACTACATGTATTAGAAGAAAACTTACTATAGAAGAAAGATTTCCTATGACTCCAAATCCAAAAGCAATAAGGGGAATGATTGATATATTTGGTTACTCCAAAAGCAAAGCATTTTCATGGCAAAGTAAAAGGATGAAACAGCAAAAGAAAAACTGCCAGCTTATATCATAAAATGTTAATAGCCATAATATATAAAAAAGAGCTTCTAAAAATAGAGAATAACAGCTTTAGAGATTAAACCTATATTTCTCAGAGATGATCCAATATTTCATATGAAAAATGCAAATGGCTCTTAATCAAATGCAAATATGCTCACCTTTGCTCATAATGCAAATTAAAACTACCCATTTCTCACTTTAACTGGTTTGGCTCAGTGGCTAGAGCATCCGCATGTGGACTGGAAGGTCCTGAGTTTGATTCTGGTCAAGGGCACATGCTTGGGTAGCAGGCTCAATCTCCAGTAGGGGGTGTGCAGGGGGCAGCCTATCAATGTTTCTCATCATTGATGTTTCTATCCCTTCCTCTCTGAAATCAATAGAAAATATATTTAAAAAATAAATAAAACTACCTATTTCTAAACTATCCTATCTAATAAAAGAGAAACATAGTAATTGGTGTACGACCGCTACCCTTCCCATTGGCTAATCAGTGAGATATGCAAATTAACTGCCAACCAAGATGGCGG
>NW_006289395.1:3071682-3078355 GCF_000327345.1 Myotis davidii
TCCACCGGGCCTCTAGTCCTATATAATTAAAGAGAAACATGCAAATTAACTGTCCCTCTGCTATGCTCAAGCCACGCACACAAAAGGGTAATTTGCAAATTGACCCTAACACCAGAATGACTGGGAATGATTGGTCACTCTGACACACACCGACCACCAGGGGCTGACACTCAATGCAGGAGCTGCCCCCTAGTGGTCATTACACTCTCACAGGGGGAGCTCAGCTCAGCCACAAGCCAGGCTGACGGCTGCCAGCACAGTGGTGGTGGTGGTGGTGGGAGCCTCTCCCGTCTCCTCAGCAGCGCTAAGGATGTCTGACTGCAGCTTAGGTCTGCTCCCCACTGGCAAGTGGACATCCCTGAGGGCTCCCAGGCTGCCAGAGGGATGTCTGACTGCCAACTTAGGCCTGATCGCCCAGGGAGCAGGCCTAAGCCAGCAGGGGGACATCCCCCAAGAAATCCCAGACTAAGAGGGCACAGGTTGGGCTGTGGGCAATTTTTGTGCACTGGGCCTCTAGTAATTAAAAATTCCAAATTTTGACAATATACTCTTAGAATTCTATTTAACAGCAAAATATTGGATACTCTGGACCTATCAGCAGATAAGAAAAGTCTGTATATACTACTGAGTGATCTTTAGCATATAGTGATGGAAAAATCAGAGAGAACATTGTATAATTCTCTAAGACAAGCAGGAATACAAATAAATGCACATATTTGCTCCATTAAGAAACCATGGAAGGATAAACCATAAAATTGAAAAAAGTTTTACCTGTAGACAGAAGGAGGGTATAGGGTTGGGGGACTAAGAAGCTAGAGGTCTTTGAATATACTCTGTTTTGTAGATTTGACTCTGGGACCATGTAGATACTTTATATTATAAACAAAATTTATTTTTAATAAAGTTATCTCTAGAAATGAAAGTGAAATTAACAGTATTATTTTGTTAGGGTTAGTACATAGAGTAACTATCTCAAGCAATTTGAATATACATCCCTTAGAAAGCTGTTTTGAAACAAAACAAAAATACTCCAAAAAAATCTTTAGTAATCATATTGTTATTCTGAGGTTGTGTTTGTATTGTGGGTTAAGTCAAATGAGTTATGTTGAGGATATTGAGATGAGATTTTTTTTTTTTAGAACAGTCTCTATGCAATCTCCACTTTCGGTCCTCAGGTGTCAGGGTTTTCTCCTGTGAGTTTTCCATTGATTATTGAGGAAGCTTTTCTGTATTTTAGTTGAGATGAGATTTTTGACATGATTAAAAGGAAATATAGATTAAGATTGCTGATAAAGTTAAATGAAAATCTGTGTTCTTGAATTTGAATTGCTGGGATTAGTAGGAACACGTAAGATATTTTTAAGTATATATGTAAAACTAGAGGCCTGGTGTACAAAATTCGTGCACGGGGTATGTGTGTAGTGGAGTGGGGGGTGGAGGGGATTGTCCCTGAGCCCTGCCTGCGCCCTCTCACAATCCGGGACCCCTCAGGTAGGGTCCCTAGGCCTGGCCAGTGATCAGGGCCTATCGGGGCTTTCCTTCCCCTGGCTGCCGGCAGCTGGACCTGCCCCCATGGCTGCCACTGCTTGCCATCTGTGCGGTGCTTCCCCCTTCCCCCACCATTGGACACCTTCCTCTGTGGGCGACAGGTGTCGGGTGCGATTGCTTGGCTGGCCTGGGCCTCCCTCTGCGGGCAGGGTCCCAGATTGATCACTGCGCAGAGGGAGTCCTCGCCCACCCACTGTAGCACCGCTGGCCCAGGGCCAGGTAGCCTGGGCCTCTGCTCCGCGATCAATCGCCCAGCAGAGGGAGGCTCCACCCACCTGGTCAGGGCTCCAAGATTGATCAACGCTCAGAGGGTAGCCTGTGCCTCCCTCTTTGGGGTGATCATGGAGCACCCCCCTCCCAACCCCCGCCATGGATTGCCCTGCCGGCGGCCTGCGCCTCACTCTGCTGGGCAATCCTGGGGCTATGGCAAGGCCCCCTGCCCAATCGCTTTGCGTCTGCCTTGGCAGGCCTGGCACCAGTGCGTGTCATAGCGTGGTTGTCCAGAGAGCTGTCTGGACCGTCGTTCTGCTATTCAGTCGTTTGGTTGATTTGCATATTATGCTTTTATTATTATAGATTATCTTTATATGTATAATATATATACATTACACATAGATGAGAATTTCCTAGCTCTGTCCACTAAAAAGAACAATCGACAATCCAGTAGCAACAAGCACTGCTTATGCCTGGATTGTGACCTCTAAATACCATTATCTACCAAAAATAACCAGGGCTTTTTTGGAAAATGGTTGATTCCAGGTCTGGGGCTTAAAATGTACAACGTTATCTTGGAACATTTTGTCATACCAAAAAGCAAAAATTACTATGATTATGTCAAAAAGAACTCAGGATCCAAACCTGAATAAGTGCAACTGGTTGAGGAAGGACAGGTAGAGCATCAATAACTTGATAACTTCCATGGAGTGAAAAAACATAAACTATGTTGAAACCCATGACTTTATAATAACACTCCTAACAGAACATTGGTCACTATTGGAAGACGCTCAGGCAGGAAAGACTCATTATTTTGATAACTGGTAAATTAAGAGCTCCTTTTTTTCCTTTTCCTCTTATGATCTATATCTCAAAGAATTGATAAGTGGAAGCTTCTCTTCATAGAAGTTTTCCAACTAATAATCAAGGAATAGTATAATCAGAATACCAGTATTTGCAACTCGAATTAATGGGCTTAGGCAATAATCACAAAGACTATTAACATTACAAAGAAACAGCTAGGCATTATGTATATTATGATGGAAGTACATAATACTTCCATGAAGTATTATGAAGTAGTTTTGCTTAGTAGTAATAGTAATAATACCAGAATCTGGCCAGGCCTCTAGATCTAATCACCAATTTATTGAAAAAAATAGAGCACAGAGGAGGAGGCATTTACAGGACAGTTGGGGAAATATAAACATTGAATGGAAAACTCAGTTTTGAAGAATTATTTTTTTAATTTTTGTGTGTGATGATGGTAGAGTGGTTATTTTTTTAAGTGCTTTTAAGGATACATACTGAAATATTTACAGATAAAACAATGTGTCTCAGATTTATTTCAAGGTAAGTGTGGAGAGGACAGTGATACAGATGAAACAAGACTGGACATATATTGAAAATCGTTTAAGCTAGTTGATAGGTACATCTAATTCACTATGTTTATTAATCTCTCTGATTTTGTATATGTTTGAATATTTAAAAAAAAAAAATTTAATCAGCAAAAAGTCCTTTTTCTTTAATGCTGCCCTTGAAGTCTATTTTTAAAATTGATGTACTAACTTTCATTTGATTGGTATTTGGATAATGTATTTTTTCCATCTTTTGACTTTCAATCTTTCTGTATCTATATACTTAAGGGGTGAATTTTATAAGCAGTGTTTAGTGGGTTTTTAATCTTTTTATCCACTTTGAAAATCCTGAACTCTTAATTGGAATATTTGGAACATTTACATTTAACATGACTTCTCATATACTTGGATTTCTCTAAACATCTGCTTCCTATTTTCCCATCTGTTCTATCCTTTTCCCTTCTCTTTTCCTGCCCTTTATAATCATCCTTTTCTTCTAGTGGTTACCTAAGGATTACCACATGAATTCTTGACTTATCAAAGTCTAATATAAATTGATACTACTTCCTAGATAATTTAAGGATCTTAGCACACTGTACCTTCATTTCTCCCCTTCTAACATATGGTATGCTTGTTATGCATTTTTATTCTTTATATGTTTAAGTCCACAAAATGTCATTATTATTGTTTTATAAAGTTAATATTCATTTATATATACTCACACTTTTAAAGAAAAAATTGCTCTTCATTCTTTCCTAAATCTCCTAGCTTCCTTCTGAGATCATTTTTCCTTCTTCCTAAAGAACACCTTTATGCTGGCAACTCCATATGATTACACTGGGCCACGTAGGAAACTGGTATTCATGATTAATGATCATGAAACTTTGACTCAACTATTAGCTTTCCTTAGGAAAGGACATTTTTATTTCAAAAGATTACTGTGTTTATTTGTGTTTCAATATTCTCACTAACCTACTTGAACTCATCAACTTTGAACACATCTGATTTGAAAACTTACTTTGATGAACTGTGGCATAGACTCATCCATGTTGCAATGATCACCAGACCAAACAGCTCCCTATAAAATAGCAAACATTTCATCTTTGTGACATAGCCGCAAGGGAGATGCATATCACCCCATTATCTCCATGGCACATGATTTCTGGTTGTTGAATGGCTTCCCCCAAGATACATAGCATCTATAGAATATTTTTCAAGTCTGATATGATTTAAAAATTACTTTTTTCCTCCATTAAATCCCTATGAAAAAATAAATTCCATTTTATAAAGCAGATATGAACTCCATGACTGTTCCCCAATGTAGAAGTGAACAACAACAACAAAACCAATAAAACGGAAACACAGCTAAATCACTTCATGTCACTGGGCGGAATACTACAACCAAGAAAATTTCAACTTGATCAGGTATTCTTTTTATATAGCCTTCGAGTGCTCGGTGTTAGGTTGAGCACAGATGGTTTGAGCACATGTTGCAGAGATCAGGCTACATCTTCATGAAGATAAATGATTTGTAGTGAGCCTGACTAATGCTAGAAATATATGTTAAATGCACTTATTTTTTTATAGAGTAGAAAATAATTGTGTTTGGCCACAGTACCACTGGAAGCCCCACTTTGAGTTCACCATACCTTGTAGGCATCAAGTGGGTGGAGGTGACTCAACACATTTGGTTTACATTCCCATTGACCCAACCTGATCCAGCTTTCCAAGGACTAGGACCTAGAACAGCGATGGCGAACCTTTTGAGCGTGGCGTGTCAGCATTTTGAAAAACTCTAACTTAACTCTGATGCCGTGTCACATATAGAAATTTTTTGATATTTGCAACCATAGTAAAACAAAGACTTATATTTTTGATATTTATTTTATATATTTAAATGCCATTTAACAAAGAAAAATCAACCAAAAAAATGAGTTCGTGTGTCATAGGTTCGCCATCACTGGACTAGGACCTACAACGTAGCAGTACCTCACCAGTGATACTCAAAGGTCTTTAAATCTTCGTATTGCAGATGTTAGCAATGGGATAAAAAGTAAAGGAATCTGGCTATTAGGCCAGGATGTCTAGGGTGGGAGGCAGCCAAGGGAGAGCTGATAAGAATGAATGCCCACGACAGGGAGATGACAGGAGATATGCCGGGGCCAAGCTGAACCAGGCTGACCTCTGAGGTGGCTGATCACACTTGTAGATAAGATTCTGGCTTGGCTCCAAACTGAATCAGTGCTGATGGAGTTTTCACCTGATTAGACTGGACTGTTATCTTTGCTCATTTTAAGGGGCCAAGGTCCACTGCCTGACAGTAATGTAATATGCAGTGCTGCCTGGGGAAGTGATCACGGAGTGGGCTAGATGGTGCTGGGTGTGAGTGCTGATTCCATCATTTCTTCAGTTTCTTCAGTTTGTAATGCCGATGACCCCGCCCCTGCTTTTCATGGTGTAGGTGGAGACATGCACAGATAAGGTGTTGAGAAGGATCAGGTTTCCTCCTTCCCACCTCTCCCAGAGAGCAAAGGTCAGTGCTCACCTGCCTTCTTCCTCCTGTAAGACGTTCCACTGTGCCTGAAGCATGAGGTGGTATGCCAAGCTGGCAGCCCACACCACGCAAAAGAACACGTGTACTGCGGAGACGCGCTTCCAAATGACGTTACCTGAAAGCAAATCACGGAATCACCTTCCAGAGAAAAATGGTCTGTGTGTGCTTCGCTGTTGTCTGCTTTCAGACAAAGCACTCGGGATAGGCGGGGTTTGGTTTGGTTTGGTTTGGTTTTGAGGGACATCATGGAAGTTAAAGCCGTAATTATAAACTTAGGTGGGCATTTATTATTCCTGTTGTCCAGCACTCCTTTTCCTCTGATGACTGCCCTTCTTTTCCTTGAAAATCCACCCTTCCCACACACCCGGCCCCGTGGACCTAAGCTAGGTCAATCCATGCGTTTCATTCGTTAGTGACAGAAGTTTAGCTCAGAATCAACAGATGACAAATCAGGGCCAACAACTCAATTCTTGAGACTCCTGTGACGACATCAGGGAAATTGGCTCTATCTTCTGTGGGACTTAGTGTAGTGAAGACATGAACTTGGCGCTGCCGGCTACCACGTGGAGCTCAAGACTGAAGTCGGTGCAATCGATGGAACTGAGAGTAGAGAAGTTTAAATTCTGAGCCCAGTGCCTGAAGCCAGCACCCTTCGCCTTGTCAGTAAAGTATCCCTGTACATCTACATTTTAGCTTGGAGCCCATCTGAGTTTAGTTGTTTTCCTTGCTTGCAATGACTGGAGCCCTAACACACTTTAAAGATATAGACAGAGCCCTAGGGGCCTATACAAGGAGCCCATGTATCTGGCGACAGGAGTTTTTCCCACCCAGGTGGGACTCAGTCTTTATTCTGTGGCCCTGACAACTTCCAAGCCCTACTGTCAAGTAACACTCCCTCCACGTTCTGCATGGAGTAGGGTTCGGTATCTGAAAGAGGAGCCGCACAACAAATGAGAGAGAAATGACAAGAGATAATTTTGCAATATTGGGGGACCAGCTGGGC
>NW_006289395.1:3078422-3082603 GCF_000327345.1 Myotis davidii
GTACTTCAAAGGTTACTAGCTTTTGGGGGTCTCTGTCTAAACTCAGCTAGTGAAGACAATGAATGGACTCCGGCACCCTACTAGTAGAAGCTGTTTTAAAGAAAATAAAGAATAACTTGCAGGATAATATTCCCCATTAGTAAGAAAATGATAGTAAATAATGTATTTTTTCTAAGGCACTGCTTTATAGTATAAAATTGTCCAACTTAAGGTTTGTTGAGAGTTTTTAGGGCCATAAAAGGCAAAGCAGCCCTAGCCAGTTTGGCTCAGTGGATAGAGCATTGGCCTGCGGACTGAAAGGTCCCAGATTCAATTCTGGTCAAGGGCACATGCCCAGGTTTCGGGCTCGATCCCCAGTGGGGGGGCAGGAGGCAGCTGATCAATGATTCTCATCATTGATGTTTCTATCTCTCCCTCTCCCTTCCTCTCTGGAATCAATAAAAATATATATATATTTTTAACAAAGGCAAAGCAGCTACGTTTTGCCCATAATTGAGGAAGGTACCCTTTGGGTCAGTGGTTCTCAACCTTCCTAATGCCCTGACCCTTTAATACAGTTCCTCATGTTGTGGTGACCCCCGACCATAAAATTATTTTTGTTGCTACTTCATAACTGTAATGTTGCTACTGTTATGAATCGTCATGTAAATATCTGATATGCAGGATGTATTTTCATTGTTACAAATTGAACATCATTAAAGCATAGTGATTAATCACAAAAACAATATGTAATTATATGTGTTTTCCGATGGTCTTAGGCGACCCCTGTGAAAGGGTCATTCGACCCCCAAAGGGGTCACGACCCACAGGTTGAGAACCGCTGCTTTGGGCACTACAAACCAGCTATTTTGAGTGAATTTTTTACATGTATACCCACTTGGGATATATGTGTGTGTGTGTGTGTGTATACCAAGAAGCAGGTTACAGAATAAATATATGGTAAACCTCTGTTGTTGTTTTTTTATTCATTCATTAACAAGCATTTTTTTTAAGTATCTCTATTCAGTATCTAAGGTTCATACCTGTGACAAGAGGGTTAAGTCCAACAAGCAAGGTCAGCACTGCAGGAATCATATACACAACCTGTTAGCACAAAGAGAGGAAGTCACGTGGGCTAAGAAGTATGTCCAACATAGATGTTCAGAAGTATTGAAGTTAAGAAAGACATCGGTGGCCATCACAGTCCACGATTTACTGTAGGTTTCAGCGGTAACCTCTGTTTTTACGGCACTTACCATGTCAGGTTGTAATGTTATCGGCCTTCCTCCTAGATCGTAGGCAATTCCAGGAAAGGTTTATTCATTTTTGAGCTCTAGCATTGAGCAGAGGCTGGGTCTCAAGACACACTGACCTCCTAACCTCTCCCAAGCAACATCCATGCCCAAATGGCCCTTCCCCACTTGCATTAAAGAAAATTCTCTTTGACAAGTAGGGCAGGAGGAGCCATAATCAGCTAGGTGGCCCTGCTGGGTCTGGCACCATGGACCATCCAGTCCAACATTCCATCTCTGCAAGTGGGTCCACAGAAAGTTTCCTAACGGCCGATCAGATGTGCCCAACAAGACCAGGCTCTTCATCTTAGAAACCGATGATAAGTTGGTTTGCAGTTTGGAAGACTGGCCCTGAAGGGGCCCTATTCACAAGCCTCATTCATAGCAAGCAGACTAGCCAGACCTGCTACTGCACGTGTGCTGCGGGAAGAGGGCAAGTGAGGAGATGGTGGGTGTACAAGAAACGCGGTCTTTCCCAGGACAGGTAAGGAGATGGTGGGTCTATAAGAAACGTGGTCTTTCCCAGGACAGGTAAGGAGATGGTGGGTGTATAAAAACATGGGTTTTCCCAGAGACGTAGTTGCTTCACTACATTAATTGTGATCCTTACATCAGACGTTTAGTTTATTTAGAAGTTGTCAGAGCTGTACGTTGTTAAGTGATTTGCTGATACTGAAAACATGTCCATCTTGACCCTGGAGAGAGAGCGTCTATATTATACCGATTCTGGTGGTCCTTCCTACTCCCTCCCTAATGATTACCGGTGTATTAGCCAATGTGGAGTCAGGTCACCTCTCACAGGTGGGCAGCCATGCTCCTGAGGGCTAGACCAGTGCTTCCCATACTTCAATGTGCATGTGAATTACTGGAAATCGTATTAAAATGTAGGTCTGATTCTAAGTTCTGGGGTAGGGCCCAAGATTCTGCTTCTCTAATAAGCTCCCAGGGGAGGTGCTGCTGCTGTTCCAAAGACCACACTTAGAGCAGCGAGGGGTTGGTGTCCCCACTCTGCAAAACCCCATGGCTTAGCCACTGAGAGGGGGAGAAATTTAACACACACAGGCGGTACAGTATTTCTTTGTGCTTTCTGAAAGAAACGTTTGGCAGAGATTTTTAAAATGTGCACTCAAATATATCACGTTTTTGTGACTAACAGAGTAAAGTAAGATCTTATTTCAGTATATTGTTTTTTGGAGGGCAGAGAGACTAAAAATAATTGTTTTCAGTAACAAGTAAAAACAATGCACAGTGTACATAATAACTCAGTAGAACCCATCTTAACAGTCTTTTTCTGTTGGTGGATGTTTTAAACTAAGGTATCATAATATTGTTTTACAATATCTAGTTTAATTCAGCATATCGTCATTGAGTCCCTTGGCAGTCATTCCTGATACTGCCTCCCTTGTCCCCTGGCCACTGGAAGAACGGAAAAGCCTGCTTGTTTTCCCAGCCCCTTTTGGCAGCAAAAGGGTGGTCACATTCCAGCACTGAAATGGAAAGTCTAGGGGCCAAGTTGATGCTTAAAGTACTTAGCAACCAACCAAGTACTCAGCCTAGATGCTGACTAATCAGAATGGATCCCAGCCCGTAAGCCATATTTGTGTGTACAAACTAAATAGCCTTGGGAAACATTTGTTCCCGGATAAAAGGGCAGAAAGCACAGGACAAACACTCCTTTTGCTCTTGCCTTGCTGCTTCCTACATGGGATGCTCTTGTCTGGGGATGAGATGTGGGAGCCGCAGCAGCCATTCTGTAAACATGAGAGGCTAGAGCACACATTGAGGAGCAGACAAAAGAGGAAGCCCAGGCGCCTGATGATACCGTTGACCATTAAGTAGCTGCCTCTGCACTTCTTTTCAGTGAGAAATTCTGTATTTTTATAACCTGGTGCTCGTCAGGTTTTCTATTATTTTCACCTGCGTGCTTCTTGATACACGTATGCTTCATGAGTAAGATGAAGTGGGGACCATTTCATTCAAAGAGAATACTGCTGGAAGACCCCGATGTCTGTGGGAAATTCTGAGTTCACACACCCCGTACCTTATCACTCGGACCCATTCCCCCTATTTTAGGGAAAAGAGCCTAGGAAGGATTTGATTTCTAGGCTGTAAGTACACAACGTGAGGGGGTGGTGGCAAATGGACAATACTGTGTGTTCGCCGCAGTCCACAGCGCTTTCAGATGCGGGGCAGCAGCTCATACTCACCACCCAGAGTTCTGCGTCTGGATCATTCACCTGGAATCCAAAACATCAGACACACTGTCAGGTTCCAGTCTCAGTCATTTGTTACCTGGCAGACGGCAACAGGCGCCCGGTGGGCACCGAGGACACTAAACGGGAGGAAGACACGGCCGAGCGGATCAGATGGGCGCAGGGGCTTCTGGCTGAGCACAGCAGGTAGCCTGCACCTCCAGCCCACACATTTTTGTGAAGAACCGCAAAGGAACTCTGACACGGAGAGCCCCTAGGAGTATTGTTCCCGGCCGCCCGTCTCAAGGAACCAGGAGAGCATGAGGAGGGGCCTGTGGGGACACGAAGGCCTCATCAGGCTCTAAGGGTTTTGTTCCCGGGTCCTGAATTGGTTCGGTCTCATCCACTGGCCAGATACTGAGAAAGGCGCCGGCCGCTTCTGCTCAGGTCCCTACAAAGTGACACTGATCCAGCTCCTTCCGGCCTGTGAGCAAGGGAGGGGTGGGCTGCGGTCATAGGAACACTCACCCCGTGTCTTAGGTGGGGGAGGCCAGGGGGTGCCGGAAGCACAGGACCCAATGCCCGTCCTCCACCTGAGCTCAGGCCGGCCCCGCACGGAGCCTGGAGCCCGGGCCCTGTGGGACCCGCAGGCCCCTCTCCCACCGCCTTCCGCCCGCCGCCCGCCTCCGGGGCCGGGGGCTGACCTGCAGCCAGGCCG
>NW_006289395.1:3082785-3085571 GCF_000327345.1 Myotis davidii
CTGCTTCATTTGTACTCGGTTCTCCGGATCGCTCCTCCCCAAAACGCGGCCTGGGGAGCTGTCGGTGTCCCCATTTCTGATGGGAAAGTGAGCCCCAGAGGGACTGGACAACTTGCTGGGCCGCGCAGCGCATTCGTGGTGGAAGGAAGTCACATCTGACCCCGGATGGGTCAACTCCAGCGCTTGTTCTCACTCAAGCTACCTTTCATATATATATATTAAAAAAGACAGTGAGAGAGATGCGTGGTGTTTGTGTTTTCTGGTTCCAATTTATGCATTTCTTTCCCAAGCTCAGGAACTTTCAAAGCCCTGCAAGCATTATGGTAATTTTTGGGTGATGACAGCTACATTAGCATCTCAGACAGTTCGCAGCTTTTCTGCCGGCAGGCTCGTTTATCTTCACGGTTTTTATTATAAAAGGTATTTACATGTTATACATATTTACAGTTCTTTCCCATCACCAAAACCAACAACATTTTCACATGCGTTGCTCATGAATTTCTTATGAACTAAAGACACTGAAATATTCACTGTTCCCCCCTCACTTGTTTTAGTCTTTTTCTGTTTTGTAATCTACCCTCTGATTAGTTCTTCCCCGGCTCATTTGCATATGCATAAGCCTCATGATTTTTGCTGTCCTAGAGTCTTTATCACTCCACTTGAGCAGGTGCGCCTGCCCTCTTCCTTTAACTAAGCTAACACTCTAGAATTTGTTCTTGGTCTCATTCCTTTCAGGGAATGCTTGTTTCAGGAACACCATGTGCTGGGTGAGGGGCAGGGACCGTGAACATGGGCTTGCTGTGTGCTCTCCGGGCAGGGAGCTGCCACTCTGGCAGGCGGGCACTTGTCTACGCAATGGCCACATGGGGACAGAAGGGCTGGGCAGAGGTTGGGCAGCCGCAGCAGGGGCTGCCACTGCGTGGAGTTGGAAAAGGCTCCTTACGGAGTTCCACCGTTAAATCTGTCCTGGGACGGGGACAGCTCAGAGCACCCTCACTGTCCTGTTCCTAATCTGAAAAAAAACAGTAGAGGGTGGAGTGTGAGGGGCTGAGGTTTGTCCCTCTGTCAACTGACATGTTGAAGTCCTAACCTCAACTACCTCAGAGTGTAACTATTTGGTGACAGGGTCTTAAAGGAGGTAATTAGGTTAGAATGAGGTCACTAGGGTGGGCCTCAATCCAATATGACTGGTTGTGGGAAGCCGCCTATTGTCTTCACTAGCAGAGAGGTGTGGACAAGGAACCCGGAAGGCTGGGGACCCTTGAAGCCCTGGCAAAGGTCAGGGCTGTGCACCCACTGTTAGTCCAGACAATGGTAGCTGAAGCAACTTCCCCATTTATTATTATGTAAATCCTTGCTAAAGGGCAAGTCTGCCTGTTACTGGAAATTGCCTGCCTAAGGGCTATGGGTGTATCCCTAACCAATAAAAGGTTGGCAAGGCCTGAGCACCAGTGGAAGTCCTTCCCGTTGAGTTGGACTTACCCACCTGGCCCCTCAGTATTTCCAAATTATCTCTTGTCTCTTCTCTTTCATTTGTGTGCGGCTCCTCTCCAGATCCTGAACCCTGAACCACGCGGGACATGGGGTAACAAACTTTACACAACTGGTGTCCTCGTAAGAATAGGAGATGTGGACACAGATGTGCCCAGAGGAAAGACCATGTGAGCACACAGCAAGACGACACCCATCCACAAGCCAGAGAGAGAGGCCTCAGAAGAAACTAACCCCGCTGACACTTTGATCTTGGACTTCCAGCCTTCAGAACTATAGTCAGAAAAGAGATGTCTGTAGTACTTGGTATGACAACTCGAGCAAAAGAATACAGGGAGTGCTTATATTTTCTCTGCCAACCAACGAGTGGTGTGGGTGGCAAGGAAAGAGCGGTGTGAAAATGCTTTATAAATTACCATGTGCCATATGACCACTGTGGGCGGAGTGTCACTATTTTCCTGTTCTTTGGGACCTTTGGGGTCACGGTGTGGACATTTGTTGTATTTGCCTGTGCGGAGTTCATCCCTCTTCTTCGAGGGTCAGCCTCCCAGTTACTGTGAAGGGGACCCCATTTCCACTCTCAGAGCATTGGGAGGGCTGACCATGCTCTCTCCTTTGCAGAGATAGGCAAGGGACCCTGGCCTACTAGGGGCACAGCCCATCCTCCTGACCTGGTCTGGGAAGGTATGTGTCAGATTCAGTCCTAGGACCTGTGTTAGATGAAGGTTGTCAGATGAAATACAGGATGTTTAGTTACATTTGAATTCCAGATTAGCTAGGGATAGTTTCTTAGCATAAAGGTGTCCCACATGATTGCTGAATCTGGCAGTTGGACTAGCTGGACTATTAAAGAAAAGCTTGCTTTTTGGTGAGTGTGGTGAGCTGGTAGCATGTAAGAACTCATGGACAGGAAGCAGAACTCAGAGATAAAGGAGGTTGGTGACATCCGTAAAGGAGGCTCTGGATCCAGCCACACCTGAAGCTGGGAACTGCTTCTCCACCTTTCAGTTTTGTGAGCCAGCAAAGTCTCTTCCTTATACATAAGCCTGTGTGAGTTGGGTTTTTGTGACCCAGAATGATGCCTGGTATAATCATGATTCAATAGTTAAGCCGATGCTTGAGATCCCGCACCCTTCCCCCACGCCCGCTGTAGGCTTGTCCAGCTTGTGCAAAGACAGGGAAGAGAAGTCTCTGAAACATAATGAAGAATAAGTTTAAATGAATCCAGTATCCCAGGGAGCTCTGCTTGAGGAGACATTGCATTATGGACGTTTGCCGCAATGGTACGGTGCTGT
>NW_006289395.1:3085593-3087774 GCF_000327345.1 Myotis davidii
TCTGCCTTCGCTCGGGACAGAGGGCGGCACAGGCCTTTATCCTGCTGGGCTACCCCCGGCGCCCAGGTCGGTGACAGCGTTGTGAAAGCAGTCAGAGCCACTGGTGCCAGGCGACGGGGACTCGCTTCTCCACCAGCATCCAGCGGTGCCTGGGCAGCGTGTGGGCATCTGTCCTCCAAGAACCGGGAGGTAGCAGTGCTTGCTTGTTCTCTGAGAGAGGGATTGCCAATCCAATGCTAGGAAATGGAGCAGAGAACGGCACGCTCACAGAAAGACACGGATGGCCTCCCAGGGCCACCAGCTAGAGAGAGCGCTGACGAATGCGTGAACATATCTGAAAGAAGAGCATCAGCAGAGGGGGACTGATGGGCTATGAAAGCCCAGGCAGAGTCATGTCCCTCCGGGAGGCAGGGCGGGCCCAGGCCGTCCCAGCACCGGCTGGAGAGGGGCTCCACTCCGTGGACATGGCCCTCCATCCGTCAAGGCCATCTTCACGGGCTCACGTGACTGAGCGCTGCTACGCTCAGTCCCTCTCCTTGCTGTGATCCTAGAGCTCCAATTCCAGAGGCTGGCTTCACACCAGCTTGCCTGCAGAGGGCAGAATGCCAGCGCTGACCTGCTGGCACAACAGTCTGGCCCAGGAGCCAGGTGTATTTCTAAGAACACGCTAGTAGAACGCTGTCCTCTCTTACAGATGCATTTACCTTGTAGCACTCTCCATTATCCACACATTTCCAATATGCCAGGCATGGTCAGCTACTCAGGGGGGCGGGAAGAACGGGTAAAATCAGAGGCAGGGTCACCATTGGTGAGTGGGCTCACTCCCTGTAGGGTGTCCCGAGTGTGGGTGTTGGTGACACCCACTGGGTGACATGTTTGGGGACAGGGCGACAGGGAGCAAGAATGCTGCCCTGCCGGATGCTGTCCCATCCACCTTTCTCTGTCCATCAAACCGGATCAGCAAAGGCTCCCCCATGTCTCCAGCCTGCTGACTGTGTCAGGGAGGCTCTGGGGGCGGGGGGCGGGAATGGGACAGCAGAGGGATTCCGCTCTGGGCTCCACAGGCTGCTCCTCTCAACTCAGACATCAACTCACTCACCACAGCGAGGATTGATGTGCGTCTGCAAAACCCGTCTGGTCTCCATGAAGGACTCGGGTCTCTACCGGTAGCAAAACATACACCCCATTATAACAGCCTTAAAGCTTCCTCAGGGATTGACAGTGAAAGCTACCTGGCTCAAACTATGTTCCTCGATGCCCGTGATGCCCCCAGAAGTAAAATCCCTGCGTGCAGCACCCTCCGCATATATTTCTGTCCATCACCATTGATCCTCATCAGTGAGAAACACTCCCTGAGCCGTGTATGTCACCCGCTCACTAAACATGGCCGCAGGCCTTCCTGTGTGCCAGGCACGGTGTTGCTGGCTGAGGACGTGACTGGGCGGAAGAGGCCATCCTCGTCCTGCGGAGGAGCTTACTCTGTGGTGGCCCAGCGGTCTGTGCTGTGGGGAGAGAGCACGGCTGTGGGGGGGTGTGCAATGCGGGGAACCCGACCTCTTCCCTGGGTGTTGAGAAACTCCCTGGAGAGGCGGCTGTCAGGTACTGCATGTCCTGAAAGATAATAGGGCAGGTGTGGGTGCAGGAGGTGTGCACCGGGCTCACAGCAGGGAGGGGAGCCCTGGACCTGGCTCCCCAGGGCCGCCTGTGGGTGGAGAAGGAGGAGGCTGGGAAGGGGCAGGGAAGGTGTTTGGTCTTAGCCCGAGGGCGGTGAAGAGACTGGGCGCTCTGCCCCATTTGGCTGACCCCTTAGCGATTTTAAAGACCAGGAGCCGGCACACCTGTGTCCTTGACCTTTGGGAGCCCGATAAGTTGAAGCCGAATTTGGAGGTAGGAGAAGTTACATGAATGACTTTGACGCCGTTTTCTCTCTAATCCTGACGCCATGACCAGGCTGTTAGGATTGCCCTTGTCCAGGAGATGGCAGGCTCCTGCTGGGGACGGAGTCGGCGCTGGGCGGCTCTGGGTGGAGGGGGCGGGAATAGTGGCTGCCGTGGCTCCTCCTGGGAGGCTGTGATGCAGGCTGTCTGGGTGGGGACCAGGTTGGTGCCAGCCTGAGGTGAAGAGGTGCAAACAGAACTTTGTACCAGGGGACATTTGTGTGAAGCGGGGGGTGGGGGGGGG
>NW_006289395.1:3087870-3092325 GCF_000327345.1 Myotis davidii
AGGGCTGAGCTCTGCTGCGGTCCTGGCAGAGCTTCAAACTGGCGCCCAAGATCACAGGAGGCTGGAGTAATCTTCTAATGGGGGAGCGCTCCAGAAGGACAGAGCGGCGGTAATGGCTGTCAATTACGCAGTGTTTACAGCGAGCCCGCGGCCCTTTCATCTCGCCTCTCTCATCTTGCCTCTGAAAGTCACACAAAGCCTGCGTTTCCGAATCCAACTTAACACTCTGGCTCTTGTCCCCACCCCAAGACCTGCCCCCACCCCACGTCTCCCCCGCTCTGTGCATGGCACCATCACACACAGTTACTCCTGGATTAGCTGCTAGGGCTGCCTTAGAAATTAGCACAAACTGGAGACTTAAAACAATAGAAATTCATTCTCTCACAGCTCTGGAGACCAGGAGTCCACATCCAAGGTCTTTGCAGGGATGCACTCGTGCTGCAGGCTCTGGGGAGAGTCCTTTCTTGCCTCTTCCGGCTTTTGGTGGCTTCTTGTGGCCACATCCCTCCAGTCTGTCCCTTCACGTGGCCTTCTCTGGGTCTGTGTCTTCTCCCCTTGGTCTCTTATAAGAACGGTCTCATCTAGAGATCCTGAAGGATGGTAGCAACCATGTTTGGGTAAATGTTTAATATTTTAACCCTGCTGACTTGGCTTCTGTATTTATTTGTTTGCTAAAATAATAGAAAAGGTATTTTGATTTTCTGAATTATATAAATCATCCCATTCGATTGAATACCCTATCGATTGTAATGTGAATGCCCCATTGGTTGTGGTCATACTGGTTTTAGAAAGCACATTCTTCTGTATCTGGGAACCAGGACAGCACAATTATCCTAAATTGTCTCAGTGGCTACAGATAATGCATTCTGGTTGACTCAGTGGTCCCAAGACCCAAGGGCTCTAGATAATGTGTTTCTGTCAACTCAGTGGTCCCAAGACCAGGACAGCACAATTACTCTAAATTGCCTCAGTGGCTCCAGATAACGTGTTTCTGTTGATTCAGTGATCCGGAGACCCAAAACTATAATTTAACTAACATGCGCAATTCGCTCCTGTAACTGCTTTGTGCAAACCAGGTTCCTCATTCCAACCCCAAAGATGTAATGAATACCTTTGTGATTTTTGCCTTTATAAATCTGGTGTTGGGGCTGGGGAATTATGGCGAGATTTGGAGAGCAAAATGCCCCCTTGAAGTCCCGGATTTGCAATAAATCTGACTCCTTAATTTGACTTCTTGAGGCGTCCTTGTGTGATTTGTGGGGTACATTACAACAATCCTTAACTTAATTCTCTCTGCACAGACCCTGTTTCTAAATGGGGCCATGTGCACAGCTTTCAGAGATTAGGATCCGAGCATGTCTTTTCAGGGGCCACCATTCAACTCTACACTCGGCAAGGAAACCTAGAAGTTGTCCTTCCCCCTCCTCCGGTCTCACATTGAAACTCTGACTCCCAAAGTGACTGCATCGGGAGGGAGGGCCTTTCGGGAGATAATGAAAGTTGAGTGAGGTCATAGGGGTGGGGCCCTAATGTGATAGGACTGTTGTTCTCCTAAAAAGTGGAAGGGATGCCAGCTCTCTCTCCTCGCACACACAAGGGAAGGCCCTGTGAGGACGCGACAAAGAAAGTTACCAACTGCAAGCCAGGGAGCCAGCAGAAACCCTGGTCTTGGACTTTCCGTCTCCAGAACTTTGAGACAATACAGTTGTGCTGTTTCAGCCTCCCAGCCTGTGGTATTTGGCTGTGGCAGCTCGAACAAACCAGTACACACTCTGAGCTTTTTGCCAACCCAGTCTCCACACTGCGGCCAGTGAGACACAAAGCACAAACCTCTGCTTAGAAGCAGCTCTCCCCCTTCCCTTCTTCAGATCGATCCAGGCACTGCCCTGAGCACCAGGGATGTACCAGTGAACAAAACACACCCTCCCCCCATGTCTTCTGTGAAGCTTACGGGCCAGCCTGGCCTAGCTGCCTAGGGCTCTGAGGTTAAAGCCCTGCATTTCGCACAAGGTCTGCACAGCCCAGCAGGGTCAGCCTCCCCTTAGTCCCTGGTCACCTTCCTTCTCCACCACTTGACCACACATCGCCTGCTCCCTTCAGGTACACAGCCTCCCCAGTTCTCCCGGTGCAGCCCTCCTGCCCTCCAGAGAGCTCCCTGCGGCTCCTTCTGCTGAGGGTTCCCCCTTTGCCTGCTTACCTCACTCATCTTTCCCCCCTCAGCCTCCTTGAGCAACCCTGGCACCTGCTCTCAGCAGCTGCCACACCTCCCTTGCAGCAGTGATAACAATGGCAATTAAATCATTAATTACGCAATGAGTTGTTTGGGTCCTTGTAGCCCACCAGCCTGAAAGCCCCCTGAGGTCTGCGCCTGTTTGTTTCCTGTTGTTTTCTCAGCTTAGGGAACACAGCGAGTGCGTGTTAACGATTGCTTCCTGAATGAGCCAAGGCATGAGCAAACAACTCTAATCCTCAGACGCAATTCCCATCCTTTAGAGCAGCGGTTCTCAACCTTGGCTGCGCATTAGAATCACCTGGGAATCTTTTTAAAATCCTGATTTCTGGGCCTCATCCTCTGGAAATTCTGTTTCTTTGTTACTAATGTTGTGGCCCCAGTCCATAACAAAGAAACAGAATTTCTGGAGGATGAGGCCCAGAAATCAGGATTTTAAAAAGATTCCCAGGTGATTCTAATGTGCAGCCAAGGTTGAGAACCATGGCTTTAGATGTTTATATTCCCAATGTTCAGGTGCGGAAAGCAAGGCACAGTGCGGCTAGGTATCCGGTCAGAGGCCACCCAAAGTCACAGGGGGGACTGAAATTGAAATCCAGAGTTTTCTGATTTCAAAGGCGAGGCTCCTAATAGCCATGACTCAGATCCAGTTCGTGTGAGATGGGAGAATTCGTATCAGAAAGGCAGCAGGGAATAACTGTAACTTAATTAAAGAGTAATTTTCTTTACAAGACTAATGATTGCAGTCAACAGGAGAATGGATAAACAGTCAGTGATATATTCTCATAATGGAATAGGACTAGCAAAAAGGGGACATGAACTCCCAAGAACATGTTATCACATTGATATATTGCGAAAACATTATGCTGAACCAAAAAGCCAGGCTCAGACAAGCACACGCTGTGGGTTTGATTGATGGGAAACTCTAGAACAGGCAAAAGCATCTCTGGTGAACAGCATCACGTCAGCAGTGGCCTCGGGTCGGGTGGGAGCTGACTGGGAAGGGGTACGAGGCGACTTTTTGGGGCCATGACAATGTTCTTTTCTGGCGGAGGTTTCAGTTACCCGGGTGTGTTTGTATTTGTCTGAGCTCAGCATATGTATGCATGAGATTCTTTAATTTCTCTGTTTGCAAACTTTATCTCAAAAAAGAAACTCTTAAGCACATATTGAACTCCAGTTAATGATAAACACACCCAAGTGCTGGAGGTGAAGTGCACTAACATCTGCATCTACTGCAAAGTGCGCCAGAAATAAGAGGGGTTGTTGACGGACCGAGGGATGAATCGATGGCGAGACATGTGATGAAGCAAGTGGAACACAATACTACATGCGGATTTCACTGCATAAGACTTTCAACTTTGCTCTGCTTGAAATTTTCATAAGAAAATGTTGAAAAAAAGGTATTATAAGCTGAAAATGTATTTAAAAATAGCTAATGTTTATTGTAATCAAGAAAACAATCTAATGATGAAGGAATAAAAAATCACTCGTTGTTGTGCATGGGTTTCCAGGGGATGATAGGCAGGGAGGATGGGCATAGGGGCTGGGAGAGGCGGGACCAGGTGGGACTCCTTGGCAGGCCCTGCAAGAAGAGGCAGCTGGTGTGGCTCTCTTCAGGCTAGAAGAGGCTCCAGGATTCGGGACCAAGCAGCAGACAGCAGCCACCTCCTCCCCGAGGCATGGAGGGTGGCAGGGTTAGCCCTCGGAACTTGCTCACCCACGGTCTAGTGAGAAACAACGACATTTTTCTTTAGAGCTAAGCGGAGAGAAAGCCTCGAAAGTTTTTGGAGTAAAGACAGTGAAGATGAAATGCCAGGCTTATGTTTTGAATTTGATCAAGCTACTTCCTGGGACTGCATGCTGACCCCACCCACTTGGCAGGAAATTCAAGGCCGCCTTCCCTCCAGGGGCCACTGAGTATGGGCCTGCGTGGCCCAGGCATGAGGCCTGAGGGAGGAATGGCTGCACACCCATCCACATTCCAATCCTGTCCCCACCATTCGCTGGTCACATGGCCTTGGGCACGTCACAAAACCTCTCCTGGTCGAATAGACCTCCTCAAAACCGCCTTGTCATCTCCAAGGTGGATCCTCAGTTTCCCTGTGTATTGACTAGTGGCTCCTTCCGTGGCCGGTCAGGTCTTCCTCCTTGAAATACTCGCTCCCTCAGCCACAGGATCCCATTCCCCCACAGCTCACTGCAGCCACCCAGGCCACTCTTTC
>NW_006289395.1:3092535-3117243 GCF_000327345.1 Myotis davidii
GATTTCACTGTGAGCCCCACTAAGCCAAATTCCTAAATGGCACCACCAATTCTCCCAGTTGCTCCAGCCCAGATCCCTGGAATCATCCTTGACTTATCTTTCTCCTCCTACTTACTTCTCTCAGCAACAATCCTGTTGCTCCCACATTGGGAATAGATCTCCAATGGGACCACCCCGTCCACCCTTGTGGTGAGCACTAATGTCTCTCACGTGGACTCTTGCATTTGCGGCCTAACTGGTATCTCAGCGTCCGCTCTTGTCCTCCCAAACTCTGTTTACCCTACAGTAGCTGGGAATGTTTAAAAAAAAGAAATCAAGACTTTCCAAATCTAGCCCTAACTGGTTTGGCTCAGTGGATAGAGCATCGGCCTGCGGACTGAAAGGTCCCAGGTTCGATTCCAGTCAAGGGCATGTACTTGGTTGCGGACACATCCCCAGTAGAGGGTGTGCAGGAAGCAGCTGATCGATGTTTCTCTCTCATCAATATTTCTAACTCTCTATCCCTCTCCCTTCCTCTCTGTAAAAAAATCAACAAAATATATTTAAAAAAATAATTTAAAAAAAGATTCTCTGAATCTCAAAACTCTCCAACAATACCAGAGTCAGGTCCTATGTCGGTATCCTTCCCATGAGTCCCATGATCTCTCCGATCTCATGCCCCACCTCTCTCCCCTTTGCTCATTCCACACCATCCCTACCGACCTGCCAGCTGCTTCTCCAGCCTCCGGGTATGCTCTCACCTCCCCTGAGATTTCCTCTGGCTGCACTGCTCTCTCCGTGGGTGGCTTGGTCTCTCACTTCCTGTAGCTTTCCCTCAAACTGCTCCCTATCCTAAAGACTGTACGACTCTCAGAACTGCCCTTGTTCTCTTCCTATCCTTTTACCCTGCCTTATGCTTCTTCTAAGCACTTCTCATTGCTTGATTTTGGGTATTTATCTGCTCATTTTAAAATTACGTCTCTTCCTACTTGAATGAGAGCCTCATGAGAACACAGACCTTATGTATTTTACTCGTCACTGTGTCCCCAACACCAAGAACGGAGCCTGGCACACAGGGGCTGCCATGAAAGAGGTGGAGGAGGAATGAACACGTGAGCTGACACCTAGCTCAGTGCTGGCCTAGCAGACGCACCCGCACGGCGATGTTCAACCATCATGACGGTCCTTCATGGAGAAGAGGATGGAAGTGCTGGGGGAGGATCCGATTCTGGGCCGGAAGCTGGGACCCGAGTGGGGAAAACCTCCATCCCTTGGGCAGTTTCATCCTAGTCCTAAGTCAGAAGTTGCTTTGCTGACCTGGAAGCTACCATGTGTCACATGATCCGGAAATGACTGCCCCCACTTCCTGGTAAACCCCTCTGCCCTCCTGCCTAAGCCCCTTCCCCACTTGGCTGCTGAATCCGGGTTTCCGCCTGGGGAGCGTTCCTTCGGAATGACCCGAATGGGGAATGGCCCAGTAATGGTGCCCGGAGCCCCGAGCTCTCGTGGCTGCAGGGCCGGCTATGACCAACATTTCAGAAGAGCCCGTGAAAAGGCAGTTATCGAGTCCGCCCGGCTGCTCTGAAATCAGTTCAGCTTGGCTCTCGGCCCTTCTTATCTCTGCAGGCAAGTACATCCAGCCTGGTACCACCTGCAGGAAGTGGGCCTTTGATCTCTATGGGGAGACCTGCTTTATGGCTCTTTTAAAAATTGCATTATATTCTAAGTGTTTTTAAGACATCACGGCCTATTCATTTCTGATAAAAGAAGCAGATTCATTTATCAGAAAAGACATTTTGTTGTTGTTGTTGTTAATCCTCACCCAAGGATATTTTTTCCATTGCTTTTTAGAGAGAGTGGAAGGCAGGGAGGTATGGGAAGAGGCGGCGGGGGGTGGGGGGGAGACATCTCTGTGAGAGACACACATCGATTGGTTGCCTCCCGCAGCGCGAGCCCGGACCAGGGTGCGGGGATTGACCTTGCAACCCAGCTACGTGCCAGCTCTAACCATTGAACCCACCGACCAGGGCCCGAAAAGAGATTTTAAGTTCTACAAGCATACAACAAACATTGAGCCCTAAGTGGTGGATACTGTAGTAACTGTTTGATGAAGTCCAAATACCAAGATGAAGAGGGAAGAAGATTGAGAAACACACACAGGCACACAGAGGGAAGTGGGGAGGGGAGAGAGAGAGGAGAGAGAGGGAGAGAGAGAGAGAACCGTTCGTTCTTGGGGAAGAGCGATCCCACGGGGCCAAGCTGATGGCTGATGGGCATCACGGTTGCTTCTCACCTGGTTGGGGGGCTGGGGGCTGGGGGCAGAGCCAAACTCTTCCTTCCTTCTCTTTCCCCCTCTTGGGCTTCCAGGCTATCTGGGCAGAAGGTAATTTGCCAGACAGATCTGGGCAGCAGCCTGGCCCCACTCCCAAGCTGTATCCTGGGACGGACAGAGACAGGTTGGTCTCCTTGTGAGTTGCAGGTGGTTACCCTGAAATCTGAGGTGATGTGATGTATCCGATCTCAGACTGAGTTGGGGGGCAGGGTCCCCCAGAAGCCTCCGGTCCGGAAGCTCAGCTTCTCCCCCCTCCCACCCTCACCCAGAGCAAACACTGGAGACTATCAAGCTTGCTCCCTGTGGGGAGTGGGGGGTGGTGATTCTCCAGGGATTACTGCTGAGGGGCCAGGTGGGGGCACAGAAGGGATCAAGTGGCCGAGGTGGCTTGGACTCTGGGGGCCCCACCCTGTCTTCAATCAGAGCAGTTCTACTCAGTTTTGCTTCCCATCACACAGTATTTTATGGGGTTACTTGCCACCCAAAGAATCCCCACCGACATGACATCTTGCCAGCTAACATTTATGGAGCCTGGCCATGGGCCAGCTTCTCCCTGGTGGAGCTGGGCGCTGCCCACCCGAGGCTAAAATTCAGCGTCACAGGCAGACGATTGCATAAACAATGCTGATAAAGTAAGGTTATCCTATTGTTAAAAACGGGGTGGGTGGTGGGATTGACCCTCCTTTTAAAAAAATATGTATTTTTATTGGTTTCAGAGAGGAAGGGAGAGGAGAGAGAGATAGAAACATCAATGATGAGAGAGAAGCATTGACCGGCTGCCTCCTGCACGACCCACACTGGAGATGATCTGAGCCCACAACCTGGAATCGAACCATGACCTCCTGGTTCATAGGTCGACGCTCAACCACTGAGCCACGCCGGCCGGGCCTGACCCCCCTTTTAAAAGCTGGTACTTACAGATCTCTGTGTATGCCTCGGCACCGGGGAGAGTATGTTAGGGATGATCTCTGGGTGCCATGGCAATGCAGTCTGTTTCCTTTCCATTTTGCTTTATTTTTGCAATGAACCTTAATTACTCTAATAATCAAGAGGGGAAATGCTATTAAAGTCAAAATGATGAACCTGAGTGCTGGGCGAGGTGCTGGAAGCTGTTAGGAGCGCTCCGCAGGGACCTGCCTTGGGCTGCTGCAGATTGTACAGGGAGCATTAGGGAGGCCCGGTGGGGCTCTGCTGTGCTCGGAGACCGCCCTGCCTCTGCCTGGGTAGGCCCACCCTGTGCCAAGCTCGGGGAGTGTGAGCTGCTCGGAGGAGCCGCCCCCCCCGCCCCCAGCTCATTCTTCTTTCTGCTTTGCCCGTGGAGAGCTGGTTACTGGCAACACAAGGCCCTTTCCTCTCCGGCTCCAGGGGCTGAGCATTAAGAAAGCCTTGCAAATGCAGTAATTGCTCAGAATGAGCATTAAGTCCTATTAAAAAGAGGCAGCTGCTGTGGCTGTAACCTCTAATTCAGCAGTTTCCTGAGAGCCATGCTAATGTGATCTGAGCTAATTTCTTCCCTGCTGCCTGGGGCCCAGAGCAGAGCTATCCTGGCTCCTGCCCTCCGGTCCCTGCAGAGGCACAAGAATCCTGGCCTCCCTTTCCTGACGGGGTGCTCTGGAGGCCCAGGCTGCCGGCTGGCGTCCATCAATCAGCACTCTGCTGTTCACGTCCACTCTTGTGCTTGACATTGAACCAGGTCCCAAGGGGCGGGCTTGGGGAAGGGGATGGGCACTGACTACGTCTTGTTAAGTGCCTTTGAGGCATTTGACATTTGTCTAAAAGCCAGAACAGCCCTAGCCGGTTCGGCTCAGTGGATAGAGCATCGGCCTGCTGACGGAAGAATCCTGGGCCTGATTCGATTCAGGGCGTCTACTTCTGTTGCAGGCTCCAACCCAGACCCTGGTCGGAGCGCATGTGGGAGGTAACCAATTGATGTGTCTCTCTCACATGGATGTTTCTCTATATATCTCCCTCTCCCTTCCACTCTCTCTAAAAATCAATGGAAAAATATCCTCGGTTGAAGAATTTAGAAAATAGATAAAAAGCCAGGACAATTGTGCTAAGAAAGGACAGAATTGAAGGGGAGTACCCCGCCGATGTCCTCATTCATTCAGTCATTCATTCTGGTGTTGGGGGGTACACCGCGAATGAGACGACGCTGGGCCCGCTGTCATGGAGCTCATATAAACCAGGGAGGCAGACACTGCATAAGCTACTGCACATGATTTATTTAACTGCCACGGTAATACCTGTGATGGATGAGAGAGTAAAAGGGGAGTGGTGGGTCTGACCCAGCCTGGGGCCCAGGAACTTCCCGGGAAGGGAGGTGTGAGGGCTGAGCGGGACCAACAGGTACCGAGGAGGGAGAGGCTTGCAGCGGAGGCAGAGTCGGTGCTGACTAAGCCACGCAGGAGGCTGGCCGCGGGGGAGGCTGGTGGTGCCCAGGAGGCGTGCTGTCCCCTTGCCTGCGCAGTGTGGTGGGTGCCCCACGCCAGGATGGGACCGGGAGCGGGGTTCGAGTCCCACTCTGCCTCCCCGAGCTTTGTGTCCCCAGAGGGTTACTCACACGCTGTGCAGAACCCACTGTGAGCATCTGGGCCTCAACTCTCAGCGGAAAACCCTGCAGATCGTTCAGGTCCTTTCCAGGGCGGAGACCCTGTGGTCACGTAAAGTCCAGGTCTGGGCCTCCAGGGGTGTGGCGGGGCCACAGCGAAGGGGCCGCCATGGTGGGCGGAGTTGGGAGGGTGGGAGTGAAGCGAGGCCAAGGCAGGCCACAGGCCTGAGGGTGGAAAGGGTGACCCACATGTGGCCACGTGTTCCTTCGGGCCCGCAGCTGTGCAGCCCGGGGCCTGCCCTGCATTGGGCTTCTCACCCACCTCACCCTGCAGTTCCCTGGGGTGGCACATGCACCTGAACTCTAATCAGGGAGGCTGCTGCCATGACTGAAAGAACTAAGAGTTACTAGGGTCCTGGGGGCGGGACAATTTATAAAGATGCTTGTTTGTGTTCCATCCGGTCCTCCTGCTGCTGGTGTTCACGAGGAGCGGGAGGATCCTCTTCTCTGAGTAGGAGCTCCTGTGCCTCAGGGGTTGCTACAGGGTTAGTGTTGCAAGGAAGAGAACACATGGCCAGGCACGTGGAGGGGACCCCAGGTTGTGTCTGATACTAGGGACTCAGGGCGAAGGTGACCGTTCCCAGGGGGTGATGGGCTCCCTTTGAGAGGCACTGCTTTGGGGCAGGTGTCCCAGCCGGGCCCTGCTGCCCTCTGGGCTGGGTGAGTCTCTGTTTTGGGGGCTGGGGGGGCGGGGAAAGGGGGTCCTGTGCATTGTGGGATGTTGGGCAGCATCGCTGGCCTCCACCCACCAAGTGCTTCCAGCCATTGTGACAACCAATGCCTCCAGACATTCCGCCTGCCCCTGGGGGAAGGTGGGGGTGGGGTGGGGGGCGCTCACCTGGTTGAGAACCCAGCTCTAGAATGTTGTCCTGGGGGTAAGGGTGGGGACATTACTCTGTGGGGAGCTGGGCAGGTCCACTGCCCCTCCTTTTGAGCCCACCACCTGTTTTTGTAAATAAAGGCTGACTGGCCCTGGCCGGGGGGTTCATTTGGCTGGAGCGTCATCCCGATAGGCCAAGGGTAAGGTTTTTGTTGTTGTTGTTGTTGTTTATTGATTTCAGAGAAGAAGGGAGAGGGAGAGAGAGATTGAAGCATCAGTGATGAGAATCATTGACTGGCTGCCTCCTGCACGCCCCCACTGGGGATCAAGCTCCGCAACCCAGGCATGCGCCCTTGACTGGAATCGAACCCAGGACCCTTCAGTCCCCAGGCCAATGCTCTATCCACTGAGCCAAACCAGCCCGGGCGCCAAGGGTGAAATTTTGATCACTGGTCAGGGCATATGCAGCAATCAACCAATGAGTGCATCAATAGTGGAACAATAAATCAATCTCTCTTTTTCTCCCTTTTTCTTTCTCTAAAATCAATGAAAAATGTAAATAAAGGCGAACTGGCACAGAGCTCCGGCCACTCACTAATGTGTCGGATACGCTGCTTTCTTGCTGTGATGGCAGAGTTGTTTGCAAAATCTAAGATATTTACTATCTGCTCCTTTAGAAAACATTTGCCGAAGGGTCTGGTGGGCTGTGCTGAGGTGTAAGGGACCAGTCCTGTCCCCTCCCCCACAGCCAATATTAAAGGGGAAGAGTGGGAGCGCGGGGGTGGGGGGAGGGTCCCCAGGCTGCAGCTGGACCGACGGAGGAGGGCTCCTGCTCTGAGCTCTGCCCGGGTTTCCTCCATGCCCCGGGCGGCAGGCTGCCGGCCAGGCTGGGGATTTTCCACATGACCCGCTGTGCACACCTGGCTCCTGACCAAGCTGTGCTCACCTCGCTCTGACCAGACCTGGCCCTGGCTTATCTGCTGGGTAAACAAGGGCTCTGCACGCAGCCCCGGGGAAGGAGCCCAGCCGGCAGGTGCTGGGGTGGGCAGGCCACAGGATGCCCGGTGTACACAGCGTCTGGGTCTGCTGCTCCTCCAGGGGGCACGGGACCACGGGGGCCCTGGGAGGAGGGAGGACCGTTCATCCATTCATTCACTCTCTCACTAAATGTCTCTGGAGTGCGCCCCCCGAGTGCAGGCACTGCCTGAGGGGCACAGTGCAGACACCATCCTCGCCCTTTAACTCTCCCAGGTTTGGGGGAGTAACCGAGGAGGGAACGGTTATTGGAGAAGTACAGGGGAGATGGGAACACAGTGGAGGCCCCTCAGCGGGCCCGGGGGCCAAGAGGGCTCTGGGGAAAGACACTCCATACCTGCCGAGAGCCATGCCTCTCCTCTGTTCCCTGCCTCGGACAGGCCAGCTTTGAACCCCAGATCCGTTCCTAGGTGCGTGGCTATGAATCAGTTCAGATCCGTGCCTGATCTCCACACCCCCTTGAGCCCAGCCCTCTGCCACCAGAGGGACCCGGCCTCCGGCCTCCTCCGTTTCTCGTGCACAAACCTCCGGATGCAGGCTGCCTGCAGCCACCGCGTGGGCCAGCAGGGCTGCCGCTTCGGTGACTCTCTCCTGCAGTGCCCGGCCACCCTCACCTTTCTCCAGGCCCCTTTGGATGCCAATCAAGGCCACGGAGATGCTTTCTCGCCTGTGCAGGGCGGTGTGGGTGGCGCGGACTGGGACCGTTCGGGCCGCCTGTCTGTGTCTGGCCGCTTTCAGGGCCGCGCAGCATCATCTCCGCGTCTTCACCGCCTGGTCCAGCACCGCGCACACCCCGTTCAGCAAGAGTTCCAGAAGCGCAGGAACGGAGGGCCTCCTAGCACGAGGACCGGGACGCACAGGGCCTGCGGAGCTGGCGGTGGCCATGCCAGTTCTTCGCGTCTGTGGGGCGCCCGATCACTGCGCGCTGGGAAACGGAGCCTCGTCACTCCTCGCAGAAGTGGGGAGGCCAGGGGCGTGGGTGCTCTTCGTCAGGCTGAGTTCTTTGGTGAGAAGCAACAGAAAGTGGCGCTGGCCCATTTAGCCAAAAGGACACCTAGCGGCAGGGCGTAGGGGAGGCGCAGATTTGGTGGGAAACGGAAGGACCGGTTCTCTGAAAGGCTCCGCCCTTGGAGGAGCGTGACCCTCCAGGACAGCCCGCGGGATGAGTGACCGGTGTCCCTCTGCGAGGCGCCAGTCCCGGGGACAGTGATGTCCTCTGGGTGCCCACCTCTCGGGCTGTCTGCGGACCCAGGCCCCTGGAGGTTCCACAGGCTCACAGTGCCCAGCCCTTGACTCATTCATGTCACTCCCTGGGCTCCCCCAGCAGCCAAATCCGCATCCCCCTCCTGTGCCCCAGTTCAGGTAGCAGCACCATCATGCCCTGGTCACCTCGACAGGACCAGACCACCCTTCCTCTCCAAGCCTCCAGCTGAACTTCACGCCCCCTTCCCGGCAGCTCTGCGCAGGAGGCAGGCCCTTCCCATCTCCTCTGACCAATCCACTGCAGCCTCTCCTGAGGGCCCGTGCCCGGTCTTGCCCACAGCCAGCCAGCTGCAGAGGGATGTAGGCTGAGATCTGGTCACACATTCCCGCCTTACAAAGCTGCAGTCGGGGCCTGCCTGCCTGCCCACGATCAAGGCTCTCAACCTTCATGACCTTGACCGGCCGTAAGAAATTTAGTCCACAACTGATTTTAGGAGGAACCTATTTCTATAACTGAAACAAGTTTTCCCAGAATCAATACTTACCCGAGAATTTTCTATCGCTTTTTAAAACTTCGGGCCAGACCCGCTAACCTGATTTCATGACCACTAGTGAGTCTAGATCTGTTTGAAAACCCTGGCTGACAGGATAGCAGAGCTCCTCTGGCCGTGGTGAGGGCCCGTGATGCCCAGCGTGGCCCGCCGTGGGCCACACCTCCTCCCACTTCCCCCGGTGCCAGGTTCTCGCCAGTCTCTGTTTCTCCGAGTCGCTTTATACGTCCCATGCTGGGCCTCACGATGGGCTGTTGCTCACCCCACACCCTTTGCCCAAACTGTCCTCTCTCCTTCCCCTCCACTCCCACCTCATTCTTTTTTTTCTTTTAAAATATATTTTTATTGATTTCAGAGAGGAAGGGAGAGGGAGAGATAGAAACATCAATGATGAGAGAGAATCATTGACCGGCTGCCTCCTGCATGCCCCCTACTTGGGATTGAGCTCAAACCCCGGGCATGTGCCCTTGACTGGAATCGAACCCAGGACCCTTCAGTCTGCAGGCCGACGCTCTATCCACCGAGCCAAACAGTCATTCTTCAAGACTCAGCTCATCTCATGAGTTAGGTCCGAGTCTCCTCTGTGCCCTCAGGGCACTTGGGCAGGGCACTGGCATCTGCTTAGGTGCGGACCAGTGGGGGGACCGCCTGCCCAGCATCATGCGGTCCAGACTCAGTGTAGGCCGTTTGAATCGGAGTCTTTGAGGGTGGCGTGGCAAATCTTCCTTAACCCCCCGTTCATTCTTATTCTTAACATAAATGTTAGATCCTTCTGGTCTGGAAACTGCCTGCTCCTCCAAGCTACAGGCTATGCCCTTTATTCATCTACACCGTGTGGTAATGTCTGCCCAGCATATCACCCACTTCCTATGTTTGGGATTTCCTGCCATATTGTCCTGACAGGAGACAGAACCGCTTTCTCACTAAAGCTGGAAGGTCCGGTACTACCCTCCCAGCCCCTGAAAGGGGACATAAGCATGTGGCTTAGTCTCAGCCAAGCTGTCTCACCCTCATCAGGAGCTGGTGACCAGAAGAAGCAGGGGCAGGGGAGAGTGGATGTGGTGGTGGCACCTGCAGGATTCAGTCCCCAGAGGCGACAGTGTGGCAGAATGAGCTGAGGAACCCAGCACGGGGGGCCGGAGCCGTGTGACTGGCTCCTGGCTTCCCTTTCAGCTGCCCATTTCTGGGACCTGGCTCTCCAGTGTTTGTGACCATCCAGGCACCTATTCAATGTCTTCTCAGTTAATGACTTTGCTCCTTAAATCAACCAGAGTTGACATCTTTTGCCACTTGCATGAACAAACCCTCACAGACACCTAGGACCTTGCAAAAATAGTCACTGCTGGTGCAATGGATCAATCCGTGGCTCAAAGCTGCCATTCCAGCTTTAACTTCACCTCTTTCAAGTCCACCCTTGGTCCTCACTCTGAGTAGCCAACCCTTGACCTTGGCCATCTTTCTAGCCAACGAGGCAGAGACATGACGTGTGTTTCTTCCTTAGGGAGACAAAGTTCACCTGGGCCCATCTCAGTGATGGCTGTGGTTCAGGGTGTGACAAGTAGGCAGGCTGGTGGGGGTGGGGGAGGGCGGCTCCCCCTGGAACAGGGATAATGGATTCTGGCTTTCAGTAGTCCCAGCAAAGCAGCAGTGTGCATACTTCCTGGCACTGGCTCACTAATGAAGTGTATCTGATTGTTCTCTGAGGGCAGGGAATCTTGGGGAGGGGAGGGAGAAACACATTTCCTCCTCATTGATGCTCATCTCCCCGCTTCTAAGGATCCCAAGACAACCACCTGAGATCAGTGAATTAGACTTATGGGTTCATCAAAAAGAGAAAGCCAATGGGCGGCGAAGCCAGAAGGCACCCCTCACTGCCAGTGGTAATGATGGGGGCGGTGAAATGAGAACATGGAATGACAGTAGCCTCCCCTGCAGGGTCTGGCCGCAGCTGGGAGGCGCCCTCCATGGAGCAATGAAGGATTGCTTGTTAAAGCGACTATTTGCTATGTGGGCACCAGTGAGATAAACCAGTTAGGAGAGTTGATGAAGCACCGAGAGTGACAACAGCCAGGGGCAAGACCCCACCACCTGTAGGCCCGAGGGACAAGGAGATGGAGCTGATACTGGAGACTGGGGAGGATGGTTGTAGGAGGGCTGCTGACCCAGGCTGAGGCCTTCAGCAGAGGGACACAGCATGGCCACCAGACAGCGGGGGTGGAAGATAAACACCCTGACCTCTTGGCCAGCCCTCTGGTCTCCTGTAAGCACTTCTCATTGACTGAACCCAGTTAGAAGCCAGAGGGCAAGGGAGGATCGATGTGGTCCATGAAGTCCACCTCCTGGAGGACAGAGGGGGGCAGAAGAGGTGGGCAGCGAGGGGAGGCCCAGCACCGTGGCCTGTACAGCACTTCCCAGGGGCTGCATGAGCATCTACACAATAGAGCAACTCATGCTGCATATACGTAACTCACGGACTTCTTGGAGGAAGCTTACGTACTATCATGACACTATTTCACAGGTAAGTAAGGTGAAGTTAAAGGGTTTGTCCAAGTCAGTGTGAGAGTAGCTCAATCCCAGGCAATCTGAATTCAGACTGTTCTTCACCATTATGTTGAGCTGTCCGGGAAGGTAGCCATTAGCTACACATGCCCATTGGACTACAAATTAGTGGAAATTAAGTAATATTAAAATCCACTAAGTCCCGTGAGCCATATTGCAAATGCTCACTTCCTACATGTGGCTAGTGGCTATGGGCTACCATTTTGGATGACATAGATGTAGAACAGGCCTATCCTTCCAGAGAGTTCTACCGGCAGCTTGGCACTAGACCTGGACCCTTGCACCTGAACCCTCTCAACCTCTAACTCCTTAAAACACATGGACTCGTGCTCCCATTCGAAGCTGTGGTGCTCCTGGGGTGGTCAGGACAGCGGTCAGGCCAATGTTGTGATTCTGGGGGCATTTCGTTGCCTTCTTGATGGCTGTCAGATTGTGGTCTCCAGCGCAGCCCAGAGAGATAAACCTGAGATAGATTTATATATGCCATGCCCTTTTCCCGTTCTAAAATTCCTTGACTGTCCTGCCTATCTTTACTTTATTGGCCCGTCTCCTATTTCAATACCAAGGGCATCCCATAATAAGCAGCAGCATGAACAGGGCAAGAGACAGGAAGAATGGATGGCGCATCAGCATTCATCCCCACCCCGTGTGGGAGATGCCTGTCCCTGGGGCTCATGATGCCGGCGCCCTGTGATATACAGCATCTTTCCACCAGCTTCCACGAGACACTCTCGGCTGGATCTAACGACTCCCCAAACCCGGACGCCGATATATCATCTCCTAAACGCCCAGCGTCAGTAGACGAGATGAATGCTGAAGATGATATAAATCCCACCTATCAAATAGGCCAAAGGTGAATTCTAGCTCTGTCTAGAGACCGTCAGGACATTATAAAAAGGAAAAGGAGTCATTATCAAATGACCTTTCCTACACACGAGGAGATGCAGGTCTTAGAAATCTATAAACCACTCTCGGAGAGGAAGAAAACAGTTATAACTCTAAACCACTTGTAATCCTACCTCCCAGCAAACACTCGTGCTGACATGTATGGGTCCATTCCCTCACGCGCAGTCATTATACACTGACGTGCAAAAGGCAACATTGCGCACAATCTTCTCTGTTCAGTGCATCCATGAACATTTTTGCATCCCATTACACAACAGCAATAACTCGCTGTCATTGTTGCTTATTACGTCCGAGCTCTGTGCACTTCACACGTGTTGTCTCAGTTCTCACAACGGTAACGGTAGGATGGGAACCACTGTTACTCTTACTTTACAGATGAGGAAACCGAGGCACAGAGGGAGCAAGCGTCTTGCCTAAGGTCACACAGTTCGTTCAGTGGTAGAACGAGGACTCTCACGAATCCGTCTGACCCCCAACCCCATGTCCTTTCTGCTACGACACTATTTTCCCACAATGTTTAACTGTTTCAGCTCTGGAACGCATTCTCTAAGGGAGTTTCCCCATAAGCCTAAAATGGAAGACAGAGGGGTGGAGCTGGACTGGTTGCCCTGGGGGTGGCAGCCTCCAGTGTCCCCTGCTCTTGTCCCCTGGCCCTCTTTCTCTCCTGCAGTTCCCCGCACCCACCAGAGGCCACCACTGCAGCAGCTCACGGAAGCCTGGGTCGTGGGAAAGGCCAGCTTGGGAAACTCTGCCTCCACCAGCACAGGACTCACCCTGACAGGTGCAGCATCATTAATGCAACCGACCGCCACCTGCGGTGATTCGCAACCCGGATGATAGGTTTTGTGCGCATTCTCGATTTTTTCCTGGAGAAACGTCTGGCAGTGAAATGTTGGGGTCAAAACTATGCCCGTTTTGACACCACACTCTCCTTTGGAAAGAGTAGCACCACAGAGATTGCCACCGCAGAGCCGGGTTCACACATTCTGTCCACACTGGATATGAACAGCGCTGATAATCGACTTTGCCATGGTTTTAACTTACTTTTTTCAGTTACTAAAACATAGACAGTGTAAAGTTTATTGACTACGTGCCTTTCTTCATTTGTGCGTATCATACCCTTTGTTAAACTTTGAAGTTCCTACTCTTTGCTTTTTATTTTTTCTTTCCAGGGCAGTGCTCTTTGATGATCTGTCTGTAAAATTTACTTATACTGGAGGTCCATTAATCTTGATATGTGACTTGGCCTCTAGACTGTCATTTGTTCATATGTTATACTTGTGTGATGTAGAATATGTCATTTGAATTTTCTTTTTTATTTATGATGCTTCTGATTTATAGAGTCTTAATTTTTAGACCATGGAAGGGTCAAGTAAACATTTTCCTATATCTTTTACTTATTTTTAAATCTCTTTAACTCGCTTAATGGATTTGGTTCTCTAATCCATCTGAAATTTAATTTGGTGTACTGTGTAAGGAAGTGAGCGAGCTTTATTTTATTTTCTTGTCTGATTGCAATGGCAAGACCTTACAGAGTGGTATTAAAATTTAGCACAGTGGTTCTCAGCCCTGGGCGATTTGCCCCACCGGGAACAGTTGGCAGTGTGTGGAGACGTTTTTGGTTGTCACAACTAGTGGTAAGGAGGGAGGTGTGTGTGCCACTGGCACCTAGTAGCTGGAGATCAGAGAGGCTGCTGCACATCCTATAATACAGGACATTCCCCCACAACAAAGAGTTTTCCTGGCCCCAATGTCAATAGTGTTGAGGTGAGAAACGGTGGCATTAGCAAGTCCCTTTTGCATCTTGTCCTTTCCCCACTGCAAACAAGAGCTTGGTTCACTGCGGACAGTTTGCCTGAGGTCTCTGGGCTGATCCCTCTAGAACAGTGGTTCTCAACCTTCTGGCCCTTTAAATACAGTTCCTCATGTTGTGACCCAACCATAACATTATTTTCGTTGCTTCTTCATAACTGTAATGTTGCTACTGTTATGAATCGTCATGTAAATATCTGATATGCAGGAGGGTCTTAGGTGACCCCTGTGAAAGAGTCGTTCGACCCCCAAAGGGGTCGAGATCCACAGGTTGAGAACCGCTGCTCTAGAAGGACTCTGCAAATGCATCGCTCCCACAGGCAGGCTGATGGGAGAGTGCCATCAGGAACAGATGCCGGGGTCAACATCGAAAGGAGAGAAGAAAAGCAATGCAGACAACAGGTAGCACATCACAGTGTGGAGTGTCACTTTTCCCGTCTGAGGCATCTGTGCTCCCCTCCTATAAATTCTCTCCTGGGACTTAAAGAGCATCATGGGTCATGAGATATTCTTTGCCAGGAATGGACATGAGTCATGAAGACCTGGGTTCCGATTCCAGCCCCATCACTTGCTGCTGCGGGAGGCCTGGCTGAGGTCCTTTCCTCCCTGGGTCTCTGAGCCTGTTCCCACATAACACAGACTCACCTTGGGGTCGTGTAGTACGAGCAAATGCCTCGCTCAGTGCCGGGAGCATAGTAGGTGCTTATCACACAGCCCCAAGGAGTCCCAGCTCATGCAGATATCTCCTGCTCAGGTCTGAGACAGCCCCCGGGAGCCCAGAGCCAAGAGAGGTGACCAGCCACAGGGACCGGGCCAGGGCTCGCTGCCAGTTCCCTTTTAAATGCTCACTGCAAGCCTATGGGATGTATAATTTTATCTTTGTCTTTTTATAGATAAGGAGGCTGAGGGACAGAGAGGTTAATGCCCTACCCAAGGTCGCTCAGCTAGTGCATGGAGGCTGGGTTTTCGAGCCCTGCACTTACCCCCTCAGTCATGCTGCCCCCCACGCCCTGGGCCTCAGCCACCCAGCAGCTCAGCGGAAGGGCCCGTCTGGCCACCCCCACCTCCAAGTGTTTTTTTCTGTAACTCTTCTCAGCCAGGGCACCGAGCACCCACACTTTTAGCCTGAGCCCCACGGGCAGCACTGGGTGCTGGTTGAGAAGGGGTGGCCTTTCACCTGCAGCTTTTGCTCGAAGCAGCTGCCACCAGTTGGCAGAAAGAACCCGCTGCTCAGAGTCCGTCCCCGAGGCCCTGACACTTTCCAGCATCCCAGCACTGTCCCCAGGGAGCCCTGATGGCAGCCCGACTGGCTTCCTGATCTGGGGAAATGTACTTAACCTCCCAGGGCCTCAGCTGGCGTCTGGGAGGAGATTCAATTACATGGTAATGAGCCCGAGTCCTGCAGAGCCTGCAGGCCTTCTAATCACCAGCCGGAAAGCACAGCCATCTGAGAAAGGGCAGGCCACCCAGCCAGGCCCCATCAGCCTGATCCTGTGGGACTCCCGCTCCCGGGTCAGCTGCGGGCTTCGGGGGGAGGGTGGCCCCTGGAACCGAGGTCTCTGCACCCAGGGATGCTGCTTCGGGTGAGCTGAGCCTTGGCCGTGCGCAGGAGTGGCCCGGCCATGGCACAGGTGGGCAGGAGCTCTCATGACTGGATCCGGAGAGGGCGAGTGAGGCGTTGCGTCCCAGGTGGTCCCAGCCTCCCTCTGGGCAGGAGTCCCACAGCCAGCACTGTTCTCAGAGCACCCTGGGCTCGGCCACATCCGGGCTGAGGCTGGGCACTGTGCACGCAGGGCATGCAGTTCCGTGCCTTCCCCGTTTTACAGGCTGAGGGAACCAAGGCTCAGGGAGTCAGGGAGCTCTCCCACAGGGACAGCCAGCGGGACCAGATCTGACCCCACTTTGGGGATAGAGTCAGGGGTGTCAGGGCGCAGCTGTATGTTCTTGTGAGTGTCCATCCTTTACCTGGGATGTGTGCCGGGATGTCGGTAGGGACTGACGCCCTCCTCTGCAGAGGACGGAGGTGCCACTAACACCCATGTTGTCCTCCTGGGGCTCCGGCCTCCTGCGGGGCTGATGGTAAGAGTGGGTGTCAAGCTACCGGCCTCCTGGGGCCTGGCGTTGGAGGGACAGTCTGAGCAGTGGCTGCCACTTCGTGCATCTGGGCCCCTCCAGACAGAAATCCCACCGTCTTCTCCTGTGGAGCAGATTGTATTTTCTGAAAATGGCCACAGCAATCTTCAGTTCCACAGATGCTTCTAGAACCTTGCCACTCCCCAGTGAGGAGGTGGGGGCTACTTCTCCTTCTGTTGAGATGGTTTCGATGGCTAGACTATGGGGAGAGAGAGGCGATGTGGCTTCCGACGCCGGTCCCAGGAGGCAGCACAGTCTCTACCCGGCTCTCTCCGGATGCTTGGCTCGGAGCACAGCTGCCGTGCCGGGAGGAAGGAAGCCCAGGCCACGGCAGAGGCCACGTGGACGTGTCCTGTGGCCAGCTCAGGCCTCAGCCAGCACACACGGGTCAGGATTCCAGCCTCTGCCTCCGGCTGCCCCAGCCGACGGAGAGGAGAGCAGAAAGAGGTGTCTGCTGAGTCCCGACCAATTTGCAGGTCTCCGAGCAAAATAAATGAGGCTGTGCTTTGAAGCCAGTGAGTTTCAGAGTCGTCTGTTATGCAGCCACAGCCACGGGGACATCCTGGACTCCCTGCTTCCCGGGACAGCCCATCATGGCCACACACAGGGCTGCCCATGAGGACGGGCAGGTGGTGGCTGGCACGGGCCTGGGCGCAGCTCGCTAGCCTGGCACGGGGGCCTTTTCTGTACGTGGCCTTTCCAGGGGATACCTTTCCTTTCCCCACAAAGGCACTCTATGGGCTAGCTGCTCCCAGATCTTAAATTCCTGGACCATTTTTCTTCATGTTGACTAAAACCTCCACCGTTAAATATCCGCACATTCGCCCTAATTCCATTGCCTGGGTCCATGTGGAATCAATCTTGTTTCTTCCAGGTGTTTGGATGGTGGGGAACGTCCCCAAAGGCCTGCCTTCTGCTTGTCTGGCTAAACCTCACGGTTCTTCTCACCCCTCTCTCAGAAGGAAAGGCTCTGTGAGTCTTTGCCACCCTGGCTGCCCTACCCTTTCACTCGATCTCTGGCAACGCCTGGCTCCAAACTGGGCAGCTCTCCCTCGATAGGGTCTGCCCGTATCCTAAGGGCAGGCTGCCGTGTTTTCCCAGCCTGCTTCAAAGTCGGTTCATCAGGGCTTGGTCACTGGCTGTGGGTGGGGACTCCTTGCTGCCCAGGACACAGACGCACCCCCCGTGCCAGGAGGTCAGGCCTGAACTGGCCTAAAAGGCCCAACTGCAACGGCCAGTGTCACACTCAGCCACACTCCAGTTCCCGAATGTTTTCATCACCCCCAAAGGAGAGGCGGTCCCCATTAGGCAGTTTTCCTTCGTTCCCCCACCCCCTGGCAGCCACTGAACTGCTTTCCGCCTCTGTGGACTTGCCTGCTCTGAATATTTCATATAAATACAATGATCAAATATGTCATTTTTTTGGTGTGTGTGTCTGGCTTCTTTCACTTAGCATGTGTGTTTTGAGGGTCCTTCATTTTGTAGCATCTGTTGCCACCCCTGGTCCAGTCAGACTGGTGGGCCCCGGCCCGTGGTTGGCCCTGCCTGGCTGCCTTCTGCCCGGGAACTTCAGAACTGTTGGGGTCTGGATGTTGGGGCTGGACCCCAAATCCATCCTTCCATTCTGGATGAGGAAGACAGATGGAGAGCAACTTTTCTGATCTCAGCTTCTCTCTTGGCTCTGAGAAGGGGCCAATGGGTGCTTGGTTTGGGGCTTGGGGGAGGCCCTGCTAAGAGGCTGGTGTAGGGTGAAACCCTCCCTGGCCTCCTCACTGAGCCTCCCAGGCGAGGCGGGAGCCAAGCTTTGGAACCCCGGCTGGGTCAGAGAAGACCCCTTAGTCCTTTTACTTCCTGGAATTTCTGCCCCCCACCCCTCCACCGCCAGCAGGATTGGCCCCTGAGAAGAAAGGTCAGTGCCCGTGGGACACGCCCAGCTCTGGGTGCGGCCGGAGGTCTCCTGGGCAGTGATAGGCGTTGCCGCAGTGAAACAGGCCAAGCTTGCTCAGACATGCAGGCATCTGGTAGACCTGAAGCAGGAGAGAGGATGGGGAGGCCATGGAGGGGAGACTGAGCACCATTGTGGGACTTGATGCCCTCGTCCCTTTGTTTGCCTCGCAGAGAGAGACCTCTTTCTACTTTTCTTCTTCTCTGTTTATTTCTCTCTCCGTTTCACTTCCCGCTTTTCCTCTGCAGGTCTCACATCTCACTCAGAGTAAAAGCCAAAGGCCTCGCAAGGCCGACAAGTCCCTAATGAGCTGCTCCTCTTCCCTCTGACTCATCTCTTGCCGTCCCCTGAACCCCCTGTGCCCACCCACCTCAGGACCTCTGCAGCTACGTTCTAGTCCACTCTTCTCCCGGATACCTGTGCGCTGCCCTCTCACTGCCTCCCGCCTCTACTCAGCTGTCCCTTCTCTTCCCTTCTACCTCAAGTTCCAATTCTGCATCCTGTCCTTTCCTCATGGTGTTTTCTCTGAGTATTAATTGCTAGCTAGTGAGTATGTGTTTTATTTTTTTATCTTGTTTTCAGTCTGTTCATCCGACTTGTCTGAAACTCCCATGAGGGCAGGAATTTTGTCTTTTGGTTCACTGCCCAGTACCTAGAGCCTGGCACATAACTGCTGGATAAGTATTTGCTGAGTGAGTGAGTGAATGCTCTGCATTCATGCCCAGGGGACCTGAAGTGTTGATGACAGTGCTGTCTCCTAGCCTGGGTGTGGAGTTGAGACGAGGCTTGAACGCACAGCCACCCTGGCCAGCCCCAGCACCACTGGCTTCTATGCGGGGTTGGCCATAGCCGCTCCTGCTTGGCTGGGCAGGTCTGAGGGGGTGGGGCAGGTGTCTGACTGTAGACTTGACTTTAGCCCCGTCTTCACCAAGTACAGAAAACATTTTGTGACTCGACCAGATGAAACTGGAAGTTCAGGAAATGCCGTCACCCGGTTTCCATGTGGCCAGTTCTGGGGGGCACCGCCTCTGGCAGCATCAACTGCTTGACCTGAGACCTTTCTGGATGCTTCTTCCTCTGAGAGGGAGGGTAGGGAATGCGCTGGGGTTTGGGAGGTTTTCCGAGTTCTTATATCTGATGTGAGTGATAAACAGCTTCCGATAAATGTGAAGGGGCCTTGTAACCCTGGAGGGGACTTCAGGACCCCGGAACTCCCTTTAATGTTAGTAACACCCTTAATTATTTAGAAAAGAGGGCCGGTCCTAATCCGGATAAACATGTGTTCCTAGGTACTGTGAAGTTGTCAAATACCTGTGTGTGCCTGTGCCTGTGCCTGTGTGTCTGTTTATCTCTGTGTGCATGTGTCCATGTGTGTCTCTGCGTGTGTCTGTGCATCGCTGCATGTGTTTGTATGTAAGTATGTCTGGGCGTGTCTCTTCGTGTGCTTGTATGTGTGCATATCTGATATGTTCTTGCATGTGTTTGTATATATATGCATGTCTGGATGTATCTCTGTGTCCCTACATGTGTTTGTATGTATGCATTTCTGGGTATATCTGGGTATCCTGCATGTGTTTTTATGTAAGCACATATCTGTGTTTCTATATGTATTTGTATGTAATCATGTCTTTGTATGTAAGCATGTTTGGGCATGTCTCTGCATATGTTTGTATGTAAGCACGCATGTGTGTCTCTGCATGTGTTTATATGTGAGCATGTCTGTGTGTCTGTGTCTCTGTGTGTTTGTATGTAAGCATGTCTCTGTGTGTGTGTGTGTGTGTGTGTGTTATATGTATAGTCTTTTTTAGCTCTATGCTTAGGATCTTTAAGTGAAATTTAAATTGGAAAACTTCCCCTGGCTCTTATCAGCTGTATGGCCCCAGGCAAAGTTCCTATATTTCTGTGTGTATATGTAAGCACATATCTGTGTTTCTATATGTATTTGTATGTAATCATGTCTTTGTATGTAAGCATGTTTGGGCATGTCTCTGCATATGTTTGTATGTAAGCACGCATGTGTGTCTCTGCATGTGTTTATATGTGAGCATGTCTGTGTGTCTGTGTCTCTGTGTGTTTGTATGTAAGCATGTCTCTGTGTGTGTGTGTGTGTGTGTGTGTGTGTGTCTGTGAGTGGTCTGGATGTGCCTGCATAATCGGAGAGATGGGCATCAGAAGGACAGTTCTGGATTCTCTGACATTCGAGCCAGTGTCTGGTGTGGGTGGTGTTTTAGTGGCAATACAGCTCCCTGGGACTCAAGCTTAACTACTTTATCCCCTTCTGTTTTATTTCTCTAAACAGCGGTTTTCATCCCTGTCTGCACATTAGCCTCCTCTGGAGAGCTTTATAAAATGCCGGTGCCGGGGAGCACCCCGCTGGTTAAACCAGAGTCTCTGGGCGTGGGATCTGGGCACTGGTCTGAAGCCGGCAGGCGGCTCAGCTGCAGCCAGGCCTGTGCTCACCTTCACCTCCTGGAGGTGTGCACAGGAGGGGGCAGCGGGGACCTGAGGCAACTGCACTGAGCTTGGAGCCGGTGTTAAACCATCTTTGACCTTGAGCAAATTACTTTGTCTTTCTGCTCCTCAGTTTTCTTTCTTGGCAAGATGAGGATAAGTACACCTTTCTGCCTGCCTCCTGTCCCTGGTTTGAGGTCTTTTATGTGAAAGGGCTTTGTAAATTTTGAAAGGCTGCGTGAGTTATTAGCATTATTACCATTACTTGTGTTAGCCCTTTGTAAGGACCAAAAGCCGCTAGAGGTGGGTGCATAATTACAGCAAGGTCGCAGTGAAAGAAAAGCTGCGAGGCATGTTGTGTTGTGTGTCCGCTCTGACTCCTGGTGACTTTGAATGAGTGATGATTTAATTTAGCCTTGCAAAAGTAGCCAAACGCACTAATGCCTGTGCTTGGAGTTCCAGTATCGGACACTAGGTGGCGTCTAATCCACGACATGGCCAGGTAAGGCAGCGATTTTCAACCTGGTGCTGCAAGAATTTTTAAAACCTGCAATACCTGACTATTTAGGCTAGAGCACTGGCCTCTTTTCCCTTAGATTGTTAAATTTTGAAAAAAATGACAACAGCCAACACAATAATAGCCGTCTGGTATGAATGATTCAAAATTATGCCTATATTTTTTTTATGGTCAGATTGGCAAAACATTTATTTTTTGGTGTGCCGCAGATGAAAAGGGTTGGAAATCGCTGGCCTAAGGTATCATTTGGGGACATGTTTTGGCCCCTTGATTAAAATATTATTTACTGACATAATCGTTTATATAACAAGGTAAGATTCAAATGCCCTCTCACGCTGCACAATGGGTGATGGTTTCCATTCTTATGTTCCTCCTCTGCTGCCACTTCTGGCTGCTGTAACATCAACCTTCCTCTGGGGCCGGGTGTGGGCTCTGCGCTGGGACTTCAGGGCAACATCAAATGCTCTGTGCGGCTGGTGGGGAGCCAGGGAGAGGCCTGCTTAGCTCCTGGGAGGCTTAATTAGCTTTGAGCTGCTCTTCTGTGAGTCTGGCCTTCTCTGCCCCACCCTCCCCCGGCTTTAAAGGAGAGAATCTCGTTCTCTGCTCCCAGGGGCCCATTCTTTGCAAGTCACTTCAGCCTCCTTTCCTGTCTGTGACCAGGAGGGAGAGTGAGAGGGAGATGGCATGGCGGTCCCTGGAAAAGCCGGCAGACACTTTATCTTTCTGCAATGAAGGAAGGGTGACTTTGGTAACGAAGTGAAATGATTCATTCCCGCTGTCTTTGAGACTCACCCTGTTCGCATAAACACCCTGTTCTCAACCTGTGGGTCGCGACCCCTTTGGTGATTGAACGACCCTTTCACAGGGGTCGCCTAGGACCATCCTGCATATCAGATATTTACATTACGATTCATAACAGTAGCTACATTACAGTTATGAAGTAGCAACAAAAATAATTTTATGGTTGGGTCACAACATGAGGAACTGTATTTAAAGGGCCAGAAGGTTGAGAACCACTGGCATGAAATAACTCGGTACTTTCACAGAACCAACCCAGCAATTTTTATGAGGTTTTCCTCCAAGAACCCAGGGTGTTTGGCTTTCCCCCTCTTCCTCTGTTCGAAAACACATCTGAAGCGCACACCATTGTGGATGCTACGGCTCAAGGTGTGTAGGCACGCACACAACTTTTACAGCAACACACAAGAACCAACAGGGAGTGCCTCTGGGGAGGAGATTAGGAGTCTGAGCTGGTCCGTGTTCTCACGCAGACTCTTCAACGCAGGGCCGCTCGGGGATCCATCAGCTGATTCACTGCAGGCTCATTCCACTCCACCTGACCCTAAAGAGCAGGTGTAGAGGGAAGGGGTCACCGCTCACCTCACTGTCCCACTGACAGCCCAGGCCCCCGCGGGTTTTTTCTGAGGCTTGGGGGAGCTAGGGGGATAGGGCGTGTGTTTTCCTAATGAGGCACTTTGAGACCAATTGAAGAGGTCACTGGGAACTGTGGGATGCTGACCAGGTGACGTCCTCACTGGCCAGGGGGAGGACCAGCGTGAGTGGGGACTGGGTGGGGACTGGGGACTGGGGACTGGGGACTGGGTGGGAGAGCTGCTTGGTTTGAGTGGAGGAGGGGCTCCATCGTGTCTCTGCTGTGGACCTGTCTTAGGCTTCTGGACTCTCGAACAAAGGTCTTCACTGCTGTCTTTTATCAGGTTCCCCACCCCAGCTCTTCCCACCGCATGTCCTTCTCCGCCCTGGGCATGTCCTGGGATTATCACCCCACTCCCTGCCAACCCCCTTTTATAACCCCATCCTCTCTTACCTTCTTCCCAGTATCTCCCTTTAAATCTCAGAGAAACCCTTCCTTTCCCAAGGCAAGTCCTTCCTTCTCTCTCCTCCTGTCCTTTCACGATAGATGACGATGGCCCATTAGACTGATCCTCAGTCACCCACAGGCCAGGTCTCCCTCCTCCCAGGGCAAGCGGGTCCTGACCTCCCAGCCTTTTCAGTGGGCAAAGACAAGAGGCAGAAGCAAAAACAGTTAAAGTTTCATTTTACAATGGTCCGGCCATTGGTAGCCCACCTCCTTGTGTTTAAATAAGAGCACATCTGAATAAAACAGGAATTTAAATCAAGGTATGCTGGCTTTGCCTTTGGTTCCAGCCACTGTGGGTGGCTTTCTAGAGCAAGATTTTCTGTCTCATTTGACTTCGCACATGCTGTTCCCTCTGCCTGGGTCACAGTTCCCTTCCTTGTCCCTTCACTTCTATGACCCCTATCCTTTTGTAGGGTTCCCTGTGGGCATCTCTTCATCCTGTAAAAGCATAATTCTCAGACACAGTTATTTGTTTGCACGTGCCAAACATTTATTCAACTCATGAATGAGGTGTGGTAAGTTATTGCAGCAATGGTCCTCCATTTATCCACACCTCGCTGTATCTGCTACACCGCACCACCAGGCTAGGCCATGGCATGCTTTGGTCCATCAAATGATAACAAATGAGATATATGCAGAGGTTCCACAAGCATTTGCATATTGGTGCTTGCTGCCCTCAGAGTCCAGCATCTACTGCAAGCATGTCAAACTCAAAGGCTAACACGGGCCAAATAAACGAGGCATGCGGCCCGCGGGCCGCGAGTTTGACATGCTTGACCTACTGTATAAGAAGTCTGGGCTAGCCTGTTGGATGGTGAGATACAAACGGTCCAGTGATCCCTCTTGCTCCGCTCGCTGGTCAGCTGGCCAACCACTGAGCATGCAAATGAGGCCATTGTAGATTATTGAGGTACCAAGTATTCTGCCACTAACTACTGATGTGCAAGCAAACCTGTGGTGCTTAGTCATGCCATCCCAGACCATTAGCAGGTCACAACCAAAATAGAAACAGAAGCTAAATAAATGGTTCTTGTTTTAAGCCACTGCATGTGGAGTTTTGTTACACAGCTGAAGTGAACCAATACATAAGGGGATCAGCAGAAAGAAAAATAGCTGCTTGTCTGAAGACTTGAGAAACTGGGGTTCATACAATAAATGTAAAATGAATGCTGAGATGAAACTGCCAATTCAGTGTGAAACTGGTTAATATCCAACAGGGTAATAAAAAGTAACCCAAGTCGCCTCTGTCAAAGACGCAGAGATGGTCATGTTTAGGAAACGAAAGTGCAAGTTTACCTTCAGTGAATGTCATGGAGTAGGTTTCAGGAGGGCTGGCTTGCCGAATATAAAACAACTAGAGGCCCAGTGCACGAAATTCATGCACTAGTCCCTAGTGGCTGCTGGCTGCCGGCTGCCAGCTGGGTATTCCCCCCTGTCCCCTGGCCTCCTGTTGGCACCACTGGCCAGGGCCTCCCTCCCTTCCCCGGGCCAGCCTGCCCCCTGGTTAAACTCCCAGAAGAACTCCGGTTGAGGAGATAATTTGCATACTATGCTTTTATTATATAGGATGAACACTTAAAGGAAAAGACTGCAAAATCACCAACATTGTCAAGGTTAGCCTTTTCATAGTGAAAAACATCCATTTTCTCAGACTGTATTAGTCATACCTCAAAGGTCACAGCCTATCCTCAGGCACCAGCACAGCAGAAGTCAAGGATAAATGGACTTTGTTAAGGGATCCAGGGTACAGCAAAGAGTCAGGGCTACGACGTGGGACCAGGCCAGGCAAGGCGAACCTGTCGTTCCTGCTGTGGCGCATAAAGAACCCCATTACACTGGGATCAGAAAGCGACTGTCAGTTCTTGTTTTTGTTTTTATTTTTTGTTTTTTCCATATATTTTTATTGATTTCAGAGAGGAGAGGAGAGGGAGAGAGATAGAAACATCAATGATGAGAGAGATGTGGATCGGCTGCC
>NW_006289395.1:3117511-3140799 GCF_000327345.1 Myotis davidii
TTCAGCTTATAAAATTATTTTTCTCTCCCAAAAGATATTACAGTTAAAATATATATGTTATATATCTCCTTGGATCTGTTTTAGCAATAAAATATTTTCAGGTAAAAAGAGAAGAAACTTAATTATTGAATATATTCTGTGTTGGGCAGTGTGCTAGGTGAACACATTAACTCAGTCTTCAAAACAGCCCTATTGGGTTTTATTATCCAAATATCTATTTATTTTGATTTTTAATTGATTTTTAGAGGAAAGGGATAGGGAGAGAGAGAGAAACATCGATGTGAGAGTGAAAAATAGATGAGCTGCCTCCTGCATGCCCCCTTGCAGGGATAGAGCCTGCAGCTAGGCATGTGCCCTGACCAGAAATCAAACCTGCAACATTTTGGTGTACAGACCCTCCCTCCAACCAATTGATCCACCTGGCTAGGGCAAAAACACAGCTTATTTTATCAACAATTTAATAGAAACTAAGTCTTCCCTTTCCAAATAAAATAAATATTGCTATTTCCTCTGACTTTCCCCTTGAAAACCATTAAGAAAGATCTGCTCATAGGAAGGTATGGCATATCTTTTTAAAATCTGTTATTAAAAAATGTAGTGGTATGTGCAGGTATATGTTTCAATATATTTAGTACACCCAGTGTAATAGATCACACATACTCAAATTATAAATATATATATAGTATGTGTATAACATTGTTGAAATAAAAATTATAGCATATAATATCACATAGTAAGCACTCAACAAGTGCTTGCTATGTGTGTTTATTCTTCACACTCGTGATTTTTTAGTTATTTTTAAAATATATTTTTATTGATTTCAGAGAGGAGAGGGAGAGAGATAGAAACATCAATGATGAGAGAGATGTCCGACTGTGAAGTCCCTCCTCCAGGCTGTGGCCTCCTCCAGGGGCCTTGGGTGAACATGTGTTGAATGAATGGACTGTTTCCTCATAGAAACAGGGCAGGGCTCCCCATACGGGGCAGCACCAGCCCCTCCAGCAGCTGGCAAGCAGCTTCCCAGGTGATTCCCACAGAGCGATGCGCTGGAGCTGCCTGGGCCGCTGCTCTGGCGTCTCCTCCCAGCTCTGGCTCAGTGACGTCACACGGGTAGTTAGAGATCGGGCTGGGTGGGCGGGAGTATTTACACCATGGGATTCAGCAAACACTGCAGGTGAGGGTTTGGTTTCTGGGAGCCAGTTTTCCCCACACCACCGAGCCCACTCATCTCTGGCTCAGGAACTAGTGTTTGAGTTGTTGGCTTAGGATGGATCCGCAAACCGAGCCTGCGGCCTGCTCTCGTACCGCCCACGGGCTGGGAATAGTTCTTACATTTTTAAAAATATATATATTTTATTGATTTTTTTACAGAGAGGAAGGGAGAGGGATAGAGAGTTAGAAACATTGATCAGCTGCCTCCTGCACACTCCCTACTGGGGTTGTGCCCACAACCAAGGTACATGCCCTTGACAAAAATCGAACCTGGGACTCTTGAGTCTGCAGACTGATGCTCTATCCACTGAGCCAAACCGGTTAGGGCAGTTCTTACATTTTTAAAGGTTTGCAGAAGAAGGAGGAGGAGGAGGAAGATGAGGAAAAGCTTAAGAGGACACGAGGAGAGAAAGAGGAAGGTGGAGGAGAAGGAGAACTGGCAGAAGTCACAGGTGCCTGCAAAGCCAAAAATGTTTCACATCCGGCCTTTTATGGAGAAAGCTTGCTGACCTCGGATCTAGGGGAGCTTCTTATCCCTGATTGCACATTAAAACCACTGGGGAGAACTTTTAATTTATTGGAAAATTTGGGCCCCAGGATGCCCAAGGTGGGGTCTACAGATGTGAAAGCTCCCAGGACTCACCCTTTTCTGTCTGGGTTCTAGGGCTCCTGGCCCTCAGCCCCCTCACACCTTCCCTTCTCACCTCCATCCCAATTTCCAACTGGTCCCAGCACGCTGAGTGTTCCACGTCCCAGTGTGAGGGTCTCTGAAAAGCATCGTTTTACCTGGAAACGAGTGAGGGGAGTGGGCAGGGCCTCGAGGTGAGCACAACTTGGGGCTGGGAGGGTGCTGGGAGGGATGCTGATAGCTGAGCTATGTTTTGTTTGCCCCTCACTCCCACCCCCAAACCTGGAGCCCACCGAAGACATTGCACAGGAATATTATCACTAGTTGTGGGCAAGCTGGGTGGGGTAGAAGTTGTTCATCACCCATGTCTGAGGTAGGAGGGGGTCTTTAACATTCTGTTTGCCACCTTCCTGAGGACGCTGGTTGAGGGATGGGGGCACTGGGTCTTGGGAGAGGCCCCCCTCACCTGCCATATATGTGCCTGCTTGTTCGAGGTGTGACCACCTCAGAATGTGGCGGGTGGTTGACCAGCAAGCCTGACCCAGCCGAGGCCTTGGGTAGAACTCGTGACCCTGGAGGCTGCCACTCCTCCAGCAGCTGTGGAACCCCGGGGGCCTGTAGCAAATTCCTTTGAGTTGACTGTGTGTTGGTAATTTTCCTTGGATAATAGGTTACTTTTTAGAAATAACTAAAATTCAAATAGATTGATACAGCTCAGGGAAAATCCAACAATTTAATGCAAAATAAAGAAATGCAATGTACAGATGGATGGCATAGCTTAGTGGTGAAGAACATGGGTTCTGGAGGCTCGACCACTTCCTAGGCCCACAAGCTCGGCCAAGTTACTTGCACTTGTGCCTTGTTTTCTGATCTGTGAAATGGGATCATACAGTTACTTACCACCGCAGAGCGGTTGTGAGGATTAAATGCATTAACTACACACAAAGGCCTCGAATCTGCATCGTTATTATTGGAGTCCAAGGGCAGCACGGGCTGGCTCCGGCCGCGCAGCAGCAGGGCCTGTCAGGCTTGCATCCTCCCAGCTTGGCTACTTGGAAGGACTCAGTTGGATGCGAGTGTGGCAGCGTTAAGGTGGTTTCCAGACTCTGCCTTCTCCTTGCATTTGCAGAGGATGCTGGCTTAGCTCAGTTTGCCTCCCCACTGTCATTGCAGGTCCTGCCCTTCAGAGGGATTGTTTTGAGCTTTGTCACGCAGACTGGGGAGCAAAGCAGAGAGGAGAGTGTGAGGGCTGTAACCTGCCCCAGGACCTCCACATGGGGAAAGCCGAGGGCTGCTGAAACGGTTGGTCGTGGGGAACTTGAAAATATAGTACTTGACAGTGGGCATGTCTATGCCAATATTAAAGGATGAGGACAAGGATGAAGCCTGTGGAAGGCTCACATTCCCCTCAAGTCCCTTAGCACGGAGAGGGAGGTTTGGGAGTGGAGGGTGAGAGAGGTGTGGACACAGCTGGGATGTGTGAACAGATGGGAGAGAAAGGAGGTTTCAAAGAAGTTTTGCCGTGGCCCACCTGCCTAGACTAGTGGTTGGCAAACTCATTTGTCAACAGAGCCAAATATCAACAGTACAACGATTGAAATTTCTTTTGAGAGCCAAATTTTTTAAACTGAAACTGTATAGGTAGGTACTTTATTTTTAACTTAATTAGGGTACTCCTAAGACTTAGGAAGAGCCACACTCAAGGGGCCAAAGAGCCGCATGTGGCTCTTGAGCTGCAGTTTGCCGACCACGGCCCTTTTGCAGTTTTAGGAAAGAGAAAATGTAAAGAACTTGAAATTTTAATTTAATTTATTATTTTTTAAAAGATATATTTTTATTATTGATTTCAGAGAGGAAGGGAGAGGGAGAGAGATGGAAACATCAATGATGAGAGAGAATCATTGATTGGCTGCCGTAGATAAACTCCTCTTGGTCGTGGTGTATTGTTCTTTTTACATATATTGCTGGGTTCAGTGAGCTAATATTTAATTGAGAATTTTTCCACCTATGCTCCTGAGGGTATTGGTTTGTAGTTTTATTATAGATTTATTATATTTTTTGTCTGGCTTTGATATAAGGGTAGTCCTGGCCTCATAAAAAGAATTGGGGAATGTTTTCTCCTCTGGTATCTTTTGAAAGAGGTAGTGTGGAATTGGTAATTATTCTTTAACTGTTTGGTAGAATTTGCCTGTGAAAATATCTAGGCCCAGAAATTTCTCTTACAAATGGTTTTCAACTACAAGTTAAATTTAAAAAAAATTTACAGGACTCTTGTTTTATCTCTAGTGACCTGTGGTCATTTCTGGCTTTTGTGGAATTGGTCCATTTGGTCTAAGTTGTCAAATTTATGTCCATGGAGTTAGTTGTTTGTAGTATCACCTTGGTAAGGGTTGCAGGGTCTGGAGGGAATACTGCTTTCATTCTTGATACCATATATTGTTTTCTTTCCCAGGCTTGCTACAGGTTCATCAATCTTATTCTTCTCAAAGGTCCAGTGATTTTCTCTATTGTTTTCCTGCTTTCAATTTTATTGATTTCTGCTCTTATCTTTGTTATTTCCTTCCTTCTGCTTAACTTGGGTTTATTTGGCACTCCTTTTGCTGGTCTTTAAAAGACTATGGTGTATCCATGCTTATATTGTTGAGTCAAGGACTTTCTTTTCTAACATAAGCATCTAAAGCTATCAGTTTCCCTCTAAGCACTGCCTTATCACATAAATGGGTTGTATTTTCTATTTTGTTCAGAGTATTTTCTCTCTCCCTTAAGACTTCCTGTTTGGTCCATGTGTTATCTAGAAGTCTGCTGTTTCATTTCCAAGTGTTTAGACACTTTTCTGTTATCTTTCTGTTATTGATTTTAAATTAATATGATCAGAGAACATATATTGTATGATTTCAATTCATTTAAATTTGTTAAGGCTTGTTTTATGATCCAGCCTATGGTCTGTCTTTGTAAATGTTCCACCTGTGCTTGAAAAGGATGTATATTTCGCTGTTGTTGGGTGGACTGTTCTGTAAATGTCAATTAGATTTCCTCGGTTTGCAGTTCTTTAGTCCTATGCTGACAGAATGAAGGACATGAGCCAACCTTATACTTGAAATTTTGTTGACTTTTCTCTTTACTAGTCCTGTCAATTACTGAGAGAGGAGTTCAAGTCTTCTAGCATATTGTGAATTCGCCTATTTCCATTTCTCTTTTCAGTTTTCTCGGTTTTAACTCATCGAAGTTCTGTTTTTAGGTACATACACACTTATCACTGGTCTGCCTTCTGGTGAGCTGACCCTTTTGTAATTATGTAATGCTCCTCTTCAGCACTGGCTGTTGTTTGCTCTAGTCTGCTTCGTCTGTTACTGATGCAGACACTCCAACTTCCTTTTGGCTATGTTTGCATAGTATATCTTTCTCTGTTCATTTACTTTTAACATACCAATATCACATATATATATATATATCATATATATATTTAAAATATATTTTTATAGACTTCAGAGAGGAAGAGACAGGGAGAGATAGAAATATCAATGATGAGAGAAAATCATTGATTGGCTGCCTCTCTCACCCCCCACCCCCACCCCAATTGGGGATCAAGCCTGCAACCCAGGTATGTGCCCCGACTGGGAATCAAACCCTGACCTCCTGGTTCATAGGTGGATGCTCAACCACTGAGCCACACCGCCTGGGCCCTATATAATATTTGAAGTGAGTTTTTTGTAGACAACATATAATTGGATAATTTATTTTTATTTATTTATTTTTAAAATATATTTGACCAGAATCAAACCCAGGACCCTTCAGTCCGAAGGCCGACGCTCTATCCACTGAGCCAAACCGGTTTTGGCATAATTGGATAATTTAAAAAAAAAATCCATTGACACAATCTCTTTTAAATTTGTGTATTAGATTTAGGTTTATCATTTTGTTATTTGTTTTCTTTTTGTTCTCTCTCTCATTCCTTGTTGAAGAACTTGCATTGTACTCCCTAATTTTCTCTGATGATTTATCTCCCTCTCCGCCCCCTCCAGCCTTGGGATTGTTTTTTCACACACACACAGGCCAATCAGGGCTCTGCTGGTCTCTCTGTGCGGCTCTCTTCTCTCTGAGATTTTGTTCTTTGAACTCTAGCTGTTTTGTTGTGCTTGGATTCTTACCTTCACAGCCTCAGCTCTGGGGGTCTGACAGCCTTCCCTGAATTCCTCCTCCCTGCACCCTGGCCTATACGTTGTATATTACTGCTTTCCGTTGCCAGATGCCCACTGTCTTATAAACTGTCGTTTCATATGTTTTGTGTTGTTTCAGACAGAAGGATAAATCCAGTCTCTGCCACTCTATCTTGGCCAGAGTGAAGCTTTATGGTTTCCTCTTAGTTAAGAGAGTCTCGAACTTTGGACTATGAAAGCCTCGCTTGGCAGAGCGAATATTAAAATGCAGAAGCTCCTGCCAGTGGGTTCCTCACTGGGATCTGAGGAGGGAGCGAAGAACCTGTTTTAGTGCAGTGCACTGACCACGCTTTCTGAAGCACCGGCTTTGAACTTTCTCCCACCTTTGGACTGCACTGTCGTGTGCTCCACAGGTCTCAAAGTTCAAGTGCTCTGGACTCAAGTGGCTGGGTTCCAGTCTGACATCCATTTGCCACTAACTGTAATCTTGAACTAGTGTCTCCACCTCTGTGGGTCCTGGGCCATGACAGCCTCGCAGGGTTATAGTACTTTCTATCTAAACCAGGGAAAGTGCTAGCACCTAGCGAACACTTAGTCCACGCTACATATCACTGCGTGTGTGTTCTCCTCAATGGTTATAAGAACCCATTTTACAGATGAAACTGTGGTCTCCAAAGGAGGGCTAGTGACCAAGCCAGTGAGCCAGCAGGCTGCAACGTCAAAACAGGAGTTCATGTCCGGCTTCTAGTGCAATGCCCTCTCGGCCTCACTGAGTCTGAAATACAGGAGGAGAGAGGGACCACACGAGGGTATGAATATGTGGTGTGTGTGTGTGTGTGTGTGTGTGTGTGTGTGTGTTTGAGGGTATGTATGTGTGAATGTGAGTGTGTATGCATGTGTGTGCTTGCAATAATGAGGGGAAACTTTGCATTACATTTTGTGTGAGGGTCAAATCAGCTCTCATCGTCCAGCTTTGTGGGGGTTACTATCAAACCGGGGTGTTTCATATCACGCTAAGTCCTAGACCCCACTCTGAATTAAGACCCCATTGCCGGAGTTCCGTCCGTGGCATCTCCTCTGTGCCTGTCATTCCGCTGCCCACGTTCAGGGCCTTGGAAGTGAGTTGCGTGGGGGAGGGAGGTCTCTGGATTTGTGATCTGGTTCCTTGCGACCTCCCTCAGTCCCACCCTCCTGTCTACCCTAGTGCAGCACATTCAGAAACTCTTCAAGGGTAAAGCTATTTATAACAGTGTCGGACCTATTTGTGGATAAGGCGAGTAACAAAACATAACCTCAGGCAACTCAACCGGCCTATTGGGGTGAGGTTTGAAGTGCTGAACTGCTCATTTCAAGTCACCCACCCCTTCCACGACCCTTTCTTGCTTTTATGCTTTAATTCCACCTTCAGACCTTGTCTGAGTTCTCTTTGTAAACGTCTTTGCTTTATGGGAAGCAAAGTATTCCCCCCTCCCCCTTTTCTGTTTAATTCCATGTCTACCAAACCCATTTCAAAAGTTACACATAAAAATCATGAAGATTTTCACCATGTCAAGGAGGGCTTTGGAATAAAGGGCAGTGGCAGTACAAGTGTTAGGGATTTAATGTAGAACGACATTGATGAGTAAGTTTGTAATTCATCAGGGCTCTTGCTGCTTGAGTCACTTGTGGCACGGGGCACGGATGCTGTGATTTTTAGGTGGAGGCAAGTGATGGGAACAACAGGTGGGTTTCACCTCAGGAGCCACCTCCCTTGGCCAGCGGTGGCTCTGGCCGAGCCTGGTGGAGGCAGGGCACACCCAGCAGCTCGGTGACGTGAGCTTTGATGTCTGACCCCCCCCCCCCTCCACCCCCGCTCCGGAGGAATGTGCCGGGGGATGTGGGTCATGGGCCAGGTTTGCCGTCACTGGTCACTGTTACGGAGTCACCTTCCAGGGGTACCCACCCTCTCCCACCCTGTGTGCTGTGATGCTGCAAACGGGGTGAGAGAGGGGAGCAGGGGACAAACTAAGCTGCACCCAAGTCTGCCCCAGAGCCACCTCCATGTGGTTGCCCGTTTGTGTATGATGCCCAGCATGTGCCTTAAACAACGCTGGGAGCGTGCAGTGGGGGCACTAATATTCCCATGTGACAGAAGAGGCACAGAATGGTGCCTGGATGCAATCACACCCACCAGGCTTCCTGACCGGGTGCTTTGGCTCCGTCGGAGCAGGTCCCTGGGCACTGCCAGCCCTTCACCTTCACCCAGAGCGGCGGAGTGAGGCGGCAGGCGGCAGCAGGCTGGGAGGCAGAAAAGGTGGGCTCTAGCCCAGGCCTCACCCGTGACAGACCCTGTGGCCCCGGATGAGCTGTTGAACATGTCAGGGCCTCCCGGCTCCTCCCGTGGAAGCAGAGCCTGGACAGGGGTGCCCTCTGCCTGGGAGTGGGGGTGTTCAGCGGGGCTGGGCTTGCCGGGCCATGGCCAGGGGCGGGGGGCTGGCTGACGGTCACAGCTGGTGGGCTGAGCAGTCCCCGCGAGAGTCACTCCAGCCTGAGAACTTCTCAGCTGTGCTGTGGGGCCCGCGTGGGGCTCTGCCAGCCATTGGGGGTAAGGGGGTGGGGGGGGGTGGGGGAAGCAAACCCACAGGGAATGATGCCCATTGTACTTGGAGATTTGAAGACATTTTAACAGTAGTGAACAAGCACCTGGAGCACAAGGTGACATTCATACAAATTTTAAAAATAAAGGAGAAACAATGGGAGCATATGCCACACTTTGGACAATAAAGATAAAAAAAATAAAAATAAAGAGGTCTTCACGAAATTCCTTGTTTGTGGCAAGTCTCCCCCAGCTTCACCCCCACCCTCTCCTTCGCTCCTCGGCCTTGAGATGCCTCGGTTGACAAGTATCCTAAGCAACTGAGGCCCATCCGCCTAGAGCAGTGCAAAGCCTTGGGCACTGGAGGGGCAGAGGGACCCATCACCCATCCGCCTCAGCTCCACTCCCCCGCGGGCCTGTCTGAGGCTTTGCAGGCTGAAGTGGGAGAGGTCCTTTCTCAGCCCTGCACCTCGAGGTGGCCGAGCAGCGCCTTCCAGGGTGCTCTGGGGGAAGCAGGGCTCACTGCCCACTCGGTTCCAGACCCCCGTTAGCCAGGCCTCCCAGGGGCTCTGGCGCATTCAGGGGTGAGGACTGAAGACAGGTTCTAGTGTTTGCGAGAGGAGGAGGGGGGTCTGCAGGGACAGGCACGCTGGGAGAGCAGCCGCTGGAGGAGCAGCAGTGGGGCCGGCCCTCAGGCCTCACCTGCTCCAGTCCGGGCCTATGGGAGGCCTCTGGGCATCCCAGGAGCAGAGGGAGGGAGGCGCGTGTGGAAGGGGCGACGTCCTGAGTGGGCTGGGGTGGGGCAGCGTGGCAAGAGCCTGCGAGCTTGTTGGTCATTGTTTGACTGTGTCCCTCCCCTCTGTTCACACAGGGGCTGAGAGCGGGACTCCCTCCTTCCACGTGGTCCTCCCAGGTCCCTGGCGTTGTGGCCGTTGTAATGGATTGTTTTCAACGTTTCAAAACTCTAATGGAAGTCACACTCCATCTGTGTCTGCTTTTCGCCTACCCAGTTATGGATGTGTTTGGTGAATAAATCATGGGGAAATGAATGAATTATTCCTTAGTGATTAGTCTTATATTCCAAGATGAGGGATATTTGGTAGAAACATAATAAAGGAGCATCTTGATGTTGAATCAGCTGCGAAGGAACACAGGTCAGAGGCTCCTTAGGGTTTTCCCAGCCCCAGCGCCCTCCCGGCAAAAGGTGCCCGGCCCAGAGCTGCCAGCAGCCAGGGTGCCCATGGCCCAGGGGGTCCACGGGAGAGAGCAGAGGTGACAGCCATTTCCTCCCATCTCTGCGGGGAAGATTCGGGTCTCCACGGGGCAAGAGCAAGCGGCGTCTGTGTGTGACTCACACTAGAGATCCCTGTCGCTCTCTCCTGGGTCCCCATGCCCAAGGCAGAATTTCAAAAACGTTGGAAAAAACCAGGATGAGGGCCGCATGCCTGCTTAAAATAACAGCTGTTCAGCCCAGCGGGTCTCAAGCGATGTGCACCCCAGAACCCCTGGGGGAGCTTTTAAACACACAAATGGGCTCAACTTTCCAAGTCCCTGGTTCCGAAGTTCAGGGCTGAGACCACGGATGTTCATGTCTAACACGGCCCCACGTGACTCTGCTGCTGCCGCTGGTCCAGGGGCCACACGTTTCCCCCATCCTCCCACCTCAGTTTCTCACTTCTGTGGCCTTCCTGTCACCCTCACCGTGTCCTCCACCATCTCACCCCTCAATGCCCCTGCCCCGGGCTCCCCTGGCTCCTTCCTCCTTTTCCCTCCGGCTCCGACAGCCTCCTGACTGTCTCCCTGAACAATGGCAACCTTGGTTCTCCTGACAATAAAGTGCAGGTGAGACGAGGAAAAGCCAGGGTGCTCCCCTCCACCACGCGCGCCCCCCCCCCAGGTTGGCAGGGTCACAGGCCATGGGGACTATGTGGGCTGGCAGCACTCAGGGTTCCTCACAGCTGGCAGAGCCGCCTGGGGCTGGGCAATGCAGCCAGACTCCCTGCGCCCTGGGAGACAGTGGGAGAGAGGGGTCACCCAGAGGGCAGCGTCCAAGCACAGGGTCAGCTGAAAAGGTCCTTCTGGTAGTTTGAGACTCGGGGATGGTGCCTCGGCGGCCCCTGAGCGCCGCTAAATTAATTCCTCTGCTGCCTCCCCCCACCCCCGACCCGGAGCCTCTCATCGGGTAGATCTAGGATAGAACCCCGGACTTTCCTGATAGTTACCAGCTGCAAGCACTGAAGGACCTCCAGCCGGGGCAGTGGGCAGTGTCTGGGATCAGGGAGACTGAGGCCAGAGACGAGTATTTGCTGAAGAAAGGAATGAAGGGAGAAGGGGACTGTGGGGCTGCTGTGAAGATCTTGGCCATGGACAATACTCTCATCCAGGAGCCTGGCCTTTCCAGGCGGGTACAGGTCCCCGCAACAGGAAATGGAGCAGCGTTCCTGTAAAACCCTTCGTCAACCGAATGTCATTATATGGACAAAGGTTTCAGTGTCCCAGACCCAACATGCCTCGCGTGCACAGTTGAAACCCCTAATTAGGTTCCATCTTACGCTAAGCATAACCCTCTCAGGTGCCCTCCTGGCTTTTCTGGTACCTCAGGGCGTATCTTGCTAACCAGACACAGATAACTGAGATAATGCTCACCTGCTCGCAGACACGGTTCAAAGCCACTCGGCCGGATGCTGAGATGCCCAGGGTGCTCCCAGGACGGGGCTGCTCCCGCGCTGCTCAGGGTGGCTGCCAGCTCACTGCACACCAAACACCGAGCGGTATTTTTGCTTTTCCCATCCCCCCCCGCCCCCCCATAAAACTCAGGGTATAACTGTATTTAGTTTCTAACAGTCTGAACCTTTCATCCAAATATCCCTGACAAGGAGTGATTCACTCTTTCATTCTCTCTTCTGCCAGGTATCATTCTGTCTACCAGGAACTAGTACAACCCAACTTTACGCTGGATGCTTCCAAGCGTTGAGACAAGGACCGCCAGCACCACATACAGATTTTTTTTTTCTCCAAAAAGCCGCCTAATCCTTCCTATAGTCCTTCTTCCCTGAGAACAGACGGGGTTGTTGTAAGATGAAGGAAGCTGAACATATGGTGTTGTCCCGGTTACCAGGCCAAACTTGTCTGTCTGACTCCCTTTTCCCTTCGTGTTGGTTTTTACCCAGAAGGCTCTTTGGTTCCTTATGCAAATGAGTTTCTGGGCCAACCTCAGCAGTGGCAGATTCAGCTTGTGGTCAGCCAGGATGGGCCCCCTCTTCCCCACCCACTTTAATTTCACCGAGAAATGAGTTGAATTCTAGAGCCTTTGAGGCTCTACTGATTGGGAGTGGGCTGCAGGGCCTGGCTGGACTCCCCGCCCCCCCCCCCCATGCCCATCTTCCCTTGGGTTTGTGGGCCCCGCTCGGTCACCTCTGTGGTAAACTGTGGGAATGAGGTAGTGTGAGGTGTGGACTTCGTTAGTGGCAGGACTTGACTTTAAATAGCTGTAGATGACAAAGGTCCTACAGTCCTGGGTCGTTAGAGTCTGAAGGGATGACCTAAGTGTAGCTCTATGTTTTAAGAACAGAGACGCTGTGAGGGATGTGCCCATGTCGGAGGCTGTGGGGTCTGAGACGGCCATGCCGAATCCACTGGGCCCTGGCGATGGGGAGGACTTTACTACGATCCTCCAATGCAAGGACTGCCTAGGACAGTGGTTCTCAACCTTCCTAATGCCTCCACCCTTTAATACAGCTCCTCATGTTGTGGTGACCCCCAATTTCATGGTTACAAATTAAACATAATTAAAGCATAGCGATTAATCACAAAAACAATATGTAATTATATATGTGTTTTCTGCTGGTCTTAGGTGACCCCCGTAAAAGGGTAGTCGACTCCCAAAGGGGTCACGACCCACAGGTTGAGAACCGCTGGCCTAGGAGGTCACTTTGCCTGTAAGTGGCAGAGTTGACTGAGGTCGGGCACTGAAAAAACCCCAATGCCTTCCAAGGACCAGACTGGATGAGGGGCCCCAGAGGTGGCCCTGGAGAGGGGTCGGAGGCTCCCTCGGCCGAGCCCCTGGGAGAACTGTCTGGGAGGGCAAGTCCAGATCTGCTCTGGCTCAGCGGCATGTGGCCTGCCCAGCGGAGACGTGCCCCCCTCCCTCTGCACCCTGCCTTGCCTGTGTGATGGGCACTCATGCCCACACAGCACTGGCATCCACAGTGATGCAGAGGAGCGTGGAGGCTGGTCAGGAGCGCGTTCCCAGGCACCCGGCACAGCCAGGTTGAGGCCTGAGGCACGATGGCTCATGACTCACCTGCCGCATGAGCGTGCATCACCTCCCTCTGGCACAGCCCCGCCCGCCACTACCCTGCTCGCTCTGCCCGAGGCCCAGAAGGCTCTGGGGAGGCCAGTTAGCAGCTTATGGACGGGAAAGAGGACTTGCCTGGCGGCCTGGAGGCCTGGAGGCCTGGAGACCTGGGCCCCAGCCCTGGACCTGCTACTTTTCAGCTGCTTGAACTTGGAAAGGTCACTTCATCTCTGGCTTCAGTTTCCCCATCTCTGAAATAGCAGGTTGCTCATGATCCTTGCTCTTCTAAATGTCCTGGGACTAGGAGCAGCGGTACCATCTAGGACAGTGGTTCTCAACCTTCCTAATGCCGCGACCCTTTAATAGTTCCTCATGTTGTGGTGACCCCCAACCATAAAATTATTTTCGTTGCTACTTCATAATTGTAATGCTGCTACTGTTATGAATCATAATGTAAATATCTGATATGCAGGATGTGTTTAGGCGACCCCTGTGAAAGGGTCGTTCGACCCCCAAAGGGGTCGTGACCCACAGGTTGAGAACCGCTGATCTAGGAGCTCATCAGAAATGCAGTCTCAGGCCCCTCCCCAGACTTGCTGAGTCAGAAGCAGCATTTAGCAGGACCCCAGATGATCTGCACACAGTGTGAGTGGTGCCGCTCTCATGGTCTCTAAGGTTGAGTCCAGTACTTGAGGCCTCAGTCTGTGCCACAGGGGTCCCTGGGCATTGTTCCCGCAGCCAGTGAGCTGCAGACCACTCCAGGTCGCAGAGGGGTTGCCCCAATTTCCAATGCCTAAGTGTGCCTTCCCAGTTCTAGCCCTTAATCAGGGTGCCCAGGAGGCTGAAGGTAAATTGCAGGAAGCCCTCTCTGGTTTTCCAAGGGCACAGAGTTCAGTTCACCTCCTACTTCCCTGATCACAGCTTCACTCGGCACCCATTCTTGGCAGCAGCGGGAGGTGCCCGGGAGGTGCCCGGGAGGTGCCCACCCTACAGAAGCGTGCCCTGTGATTTGGGAGAGAGTTCAGGAGCAGAACAAGCGCACTAGGTGGAGAACCGCCACACATGCACTTAGATTGCACGCTGACAGCCCGGCGGAAGGAGGAGAGGGAGGTGTACGTAATGTGAGACACTCCCTGGAGGGGAGTGTGATGTCGGGGGTCGGAATCTGCAGCTGCTGCTCAGCTCAGCTCAGCTCAGCTCAGCTCCCCAGCCTTGCAGACGCAACATACGCTCTGGGCTGAGCGCAAGCTGAGTTTTTCAGGATTTGCATATTTTGAACAACGTGGCTGCTGCGAAATGAAAGCCAACTATTGCTTTTGTTCCCAGCAAAGAAACAAACGCATTCCATTTCTAGAATGAACAAACAACTGGGTGGGTCTCGTGAGAAGAAGTTATGTGGCCTCCGACACAGTGTCTTGCTAAGGAACTGCTGAGAGTACTTTGGTCATGGGCGACTTTTCCCTCTGTGTGACGACAGAGCTGAGAGAGGAATTGCTTCCTCCCTGCGTGTGGGCATGTCGGACACCCGGAGAAATAGTTAACAGGGGAAATCAGCAAGTAAAGAGAGTCAAGGCAGGTTCTAATCTTTCTTTTCCTTAATGTCGTCTCTAGAATGTTCTTTCATGATATCTCTCCTGGTGTTGAGACAGCCTAATCCCCATTTTTTTTAAGTTACTCACTCACTTAACAAATATTTATTGAGGTTCAAATATGGGCCAGGCACTGTGCTTTGAGACCAGCCGGATTCTGAGAAGCCAGGCGGTGGCTGAGTACAGAACTTCCAGAAGATTCCAGGGGGTCAGGCTAACCCGTCTCCATCATGCCGGGCTCTCTGCATGCCTTCCAGGAGGTGCTGCGCCGAGTGCGGCATCCAAGGCCTGCACGGAGGCAGTGAAGCTACTGGGGAGAGGGTGACAGGGCTGGGAGTTTGAGCCTCGCCAGAAGACCACGCGGATGGGAACCTGTCATTGAATGTTTTACCAAAGGCCACATCAACTTCTTTATTCAGAGCATACCATACGAGGGCTGAGGCAGCATATATGACACATACACTTTTAGGGTGAAATATAAATAAAAGGTACAAAAGTGGGCCAGGACACATAAATTATGGAGCACAGTGGTGAGCAGAGCACAGCCGATCAGCCTCCGGAGGGTGGCCCCCAAGTCGCTGTGGTTGGGCTGCATCTGACTAGATGAAATTGAATGAAGATAAAAATAAAGTCCTGCTCTTGGGATCGAGAAATAAATAATACCCGGGCAGCATAGCGGAGGCCTAGCTTGCTTATTAGAAAACTCCCCGAGGGTTTCAGTTGCTGAGTTCCACGGGGGCCGACTGTGTGGCCGGGCTGTGCGTGCGGGTGGGGCTGTGTAACAGCACCCAATGTCCAGCACTGCGTAGCGTGGCCTCTCGCCCAACACTGACTGTGCATTTGCTTCTGCAAGCAACATGCTGACGTCTGCTGCCCTGTGCCAAGGGGATGGGGCCAAGAGATGGATGAGGGGAGCCCGCTGGGCTCAGCAGTCAGAGCTGAGGAGGAGGGGGTGCAGGGGTGCTGTGTGAGCGATGCTCGGGGATCCCATGTGGACATCGGTGCTTGGTTCCAATCGTTAGTCTTTAAAAGGACATTGGCCGGAGGAGCAGTGGGGATGAGACTTCTCTGCTGGTGTCTAAGCCCTCAGCAGGGTTGCTGCCATGGGAGCTCCAGTGGGAGAACTTGGAGGCTGCCCAGGCCCTTCTGGGGCAGGTGGGCACGACAGGGGCGTCAGGAGACTGGCACAGGGCGCCGGAGTCTGGACGGAGCCTGGCATCACGGCCGTTCATGGGCATCCCGGTGGCTGCAGGAAAGCATCTCTGTGCAGCCTCTGGCTCCCCCCGCACCCTGGCACACGACGGGCCTCGTGCTCTGAGGCGTCTCCATCAGAGGGGACCTGTGAAGAGTCATGAAGACAAAATGATCAGCCTGAGACCCGAGTGCGTCCCTTCAGGCCTGTGTGCGTGACACGAGCCTGGTGCTTGGTGTCAGCTGGCCTGGGGCCCCTCTGCAGCTGCCCCCCAACAGCACCGTTTCACGGGCCAGTCGTGACACCTCGCGGAGACTCGTTTCCCACCTGTGTTGTGGGGATTTGTGCCCGGGTCTCAAGAGCTGTGAACACCAACTGAGATAATGAAAATGGAGAAGGTGTTTGGCCCAATAAATATTGAGGTGCTCATCAAATCTCAGCTCCCTCTCCCACCCTTTCCTTTCAGGCAAAGCTGATCTTGCTCTCTGGGTTCTCAATCCTGCCCCCACCTCCACCTTGCACATGGCCAGACACCCCCCTGTTTTTCTTTGTGACTTTAACGTCCTCTTTTCCTCTCCAGTTGCCCCTCTCCTCCATTCAACACCCTGCTCAAATTTCTGTATCCCTTCCTTGGAAAAACTCGTGCTTCAAACAGGCTATGCCACCACAACCTTGCTCCGGCCACTTTGTCACCCAATACTTTGAAACTAATCTGCACTCAGTCCTTAGACTCCTGAGCTGCTCTCACTTCTGTCCTCACCATCCACCGATAAAGTCTCATTGCCACGTCCAACCCCCTTTCCGCAGGACATGACCTTCCTGACAGCTCTGGGGCGTTGGGTGGTCAGCCCCCCGATCTTGGTCTCCTGTCCTCCTTCATCCTCTTTGCCACACCCCCTCCCCCCGTATTGCCCATTATTACTCCTGGGAATTTTCTCTGGGCTCCCCACTCGCCTTCCTTCTCCCAGTCCCCAAAAGCAAACCTGACTCAGGGTTCTGACCTCGGCTCCTGTCGGAAGTAGCCATGGCTAGTTCAGGGCAGCAAATTACATCTGTAAAAGGCCCGGTCGTCAGTGTTGCAGGCAAACAGTCTCCTGGACTCTGTCGTTTCAGCATGAAGCAGCCACGCAGGAGCCGAGGATCCCAACTGTGTCCCAAGAAAACCCACCTAGTCACAGACACAGAGGCCAGCTTGCCCAGCCCGAGTGCGGACAGAGTGGGAACAATGGGGTCAGATGCACCGGTTTCATCATCTGGCTCTATCGCCCACTTGTTCCATTATGTTGGGCACGCTATTTAGCCTCTGTGCTCCTCGATAGCTTATCTGTAGAAGGGGAACGATAATAACTTTCCTCTCAGTGTTGTTGATAGGGTGAGCTGGGATAGTGTGCCTCTTTGGGGGACTCTCAGGGTTCCTGCCTGGCCCCCCAACCCCCCACTCCCCACAACACGTTTTCTTCCTGTTTCTCTCTACTTCTCACCCTCTACCATCTCCTCCACATCCATGCCTGCAGCCCCGACGTCCATCTCCAGGCCTGTTCTCCCTCCTGAGTTTAAAATCTGTGCATTCGGTTCCAATTAGGTAGTTCTGTTCATAAATGCCACTTCCATCTCCAACTCCGCATGTGCAAGGAAAATGCGCCATTTTAACCAAACCGTGCCTTCTCCTGACCCCCCTCGTCTGTGGGCGGCTATGCTGTCTGCAGCTTTGAGGACACTTGTGGGTCCTGTCTGTCCTCTGCTCACGCTGTCCCTGCGCCTCCTCTCCTTCCCACGCCATCATTGCAGGCCACTCAGCTGCCACCTGAGCTTCCCATGGTCTCCCTCTCCCCTGCCTCTCCTCTCCAGCCCATCCCGCACTAGACACCCAGCTACTCTCCCCCCAGCAAAGCCTGGCCCAGTCCCTCTCCAGCCCCTCAAGTTAGCGAAGGCTCCTCCTTGCTTTCCCAGTGTCAGGATCCGCATATCGTCCTCCAGGGAGCCCCCCAACCCCAGTCACTCCTGCTCACTGTCCCAGGACACTCTAAGTCTTCCCCTTCTGCATCGGCCCAGATGCCACCTCTGCCTGTCACCCCAGGACCAGGCCAGGCTTCTGACGCCACAGGCGGCCCATCCCCACCTGGCGGGAGGCTCTCTTCCTGGGCTTGGCTCTCAGAGCCGTGCAAGACCGTGCTTATCGCGTGGCACGCACTTTCCATTTTCTGTGTACTTTGTGAGGTGTTGCATACCTGCTTTATCTCTCCCTCAGAGTGCAAATGCCTCCAGGGAGAAATGTGGGCCCTTGCAGCCCCAGCATGAGGCCTCTCACCCAGCTCCCCTCTGGGCAGACTTGGCAGCTGCCCCGGCTCCTCCCCTCGGTGGGCAGAGAGGAGTGTGTGCACAAAGAGTCAAGTGGGGCCAGGAGCAAGCCTCCCTCACAGCTCAGGGCTCTGAGCCCACCATGCCGCTCAGTTTGGGTTGCTGGGATGGTGCTTTTGTGTGGGTTTGTGTTTGGCATGTGTGTGGCAGGGGAGAGGGGCTGTGTGTGTGTGTGTGTGTGTGTGTGAATAGGGTGGATGTGGTGTGAGGTTTTTATGTGTTGGTGCGTTGGTGTGTATGTGTGGGCAGTGGGGGAGGATCGTGTGCAGTGTGGGGGGTGTTGACGTGTGTGTAGGGGTAGGTGAGACTATGGGTGTGTGGGGAGAGTGGATCTGTGCACAGAGTGGATGTGTGTGGGCAATGGGAGAGGTAGGTGCATGAGGGTGTGTGTTTGTGGGAACGTGCACGTGTTTCTGAGGTGTATATGGGGGATATGGGTGTGTCACATGAAGGTGTGTGTTTATGGGAGCGTGCACGTGTTTCTGAGGTGTATATGGGGAATATGGGTGTGTTACAAGAGGGTGAGTGTGTGGAGGAAGTGCTGACATATGAGTATGGTGTGAGTGTGTGCATTTGTGGGGAGTTTAACCTTACCCCCTCTTATAAAAGGATGAGTCCTGCCCTGGCTGGTGTGGCTCTGTTGTTGAAGCATTGTCCCATGCACCCAAAGGTTTGGGGTTCGATCCCAGGTCAAGGTGTGTGCAGGAGGCAGCCGATGGGCGTTTCTCTCTCACATGATGTTTCTCTCCCTCTCCCTTTCTCTCCCTAAAATCAATAAAAGCATGTCTTTGGGTGAGGATTAAAAAATATAATAATTAAAAACAATAACAAATAGGCCAAGAGTCCTCCCCTGGGAATCTACAGGAAGTGCCCAGCAGGTGGAACACGGCGCACACATAGCTTGAGGGATGCGCTGACCACTGATGACGTCTCGCTTGGTTATAGTTGGGCCGTAACAATAGGCCGCTCACCCCTGAAACTCCCGGGGCCTTGGAGCAATAGCAGCCAGGTCTCCAGCCCCTGCAAGCTGCAGGCGAGGGCTGTGGGGCCCCCTGCCCTGCCCTGTCCTCACTTACGTTTTGAGTAAAAGCAGAACTGGCAGAGCCAGTCACAAACTGCCTAAATCAGGACTGTGGGCGCAGGTTACACCCTGGCCAAAGGTCACAGTGTGAGGGGATTGAGAGGTGCCATGATCAGGAATATCTTTTAGCCTCAGAACTTGGGTTCCCAGGAAGCCTCCCGGGAAATTTCAGTAGATAAGAGCCAGCATGGGAGTGGGTGCTGCCCTTCCCCGGCTCACTCTCCAGCCCCCTGGACGCCTCTGCAGAGCACAGTTTGAAACCTCTTCTCAGACCATCTCCTGCTCTAAAGGGAAGTAAGAGGACTTGCCCAGGGTCATCCAGCGGGTGGTGGGCAAGTCCCATAAGTGAGCAGGCTCCTAAATGGCAGGGCCCAGCCCTCACTAACCTGTCACACTAAGCCAGCCCCAGAAGCCGCAAGGGATGGAGGGCCTGAGGGAGGCGAGACCAAATAGCCGCTGGCTTTGAGGGTCCCATGGAACACAGAGTTTGGGGACTGAATAGGTGAAAGTGATGTTTGCATGATTGTGTTCCATGGAGAGTGCAGTGGATCTCACAACTTTGGAGGGCCCTCTGCTCCTAGCAAAGCCTGGTGATCTGGGGCGGCTCTTGTTCTCGTATCTACTGCAAATCTTAACGCCATCCACTCTCCTAAGAATGACCATGTTCCTCAGAGAGGTCTCCCTGTGTAAGAACACCCTGGCCGCCGGCATCGTGACGGAGGTTTACTTAACCAGCACGGGTACGGTGCTGTGGGCAGCATCCCTGTGAGCTGCATGCTGTTACTAACGTCACCTCTGACCCAGGGGTGATTATCAGCACCATCTCCATTTCGCTGATTCAGAAACCAGGGCACAGAGAGGTGGAGTAACTTGCTCCAGGTCACACAGCTGGTAAGGACTAAAACTGGATGCACACCAGACAGCGGGGGCTTGGCCCATGCTCTTCACTGTGGGCTATTGAGCGTGTCTTTTTAATGAGAAGGACGTGCAGGGCAAGGAGCCCCACGCTGCGGCCCCTGGTTGTGGGGGCAAGTGACGTAGCTGCCCCAATGGCCTTGACCTGGTCATCATCATTGTCGTCGTCACCATGCCAACATCTCTAATATTTATCTTCTAATGGTTCTTAAGATAAAGACCACGCAGGCGCTGACCTCCGGTGCGCTCGCCCTCTGCCCTGCGCTCCCCACTTCCTCCTCACCAGGACCTTTGCTCCAGCCAGCGCCTCTCCCTGAAACGCTCCCCGTCCCGTGCCTGTTTCTGCGCACGTTCCACGTGAGGTGCTGCCCCTCTTTCCGGTCCTCGCCTGACCTGCTGATGTATCCGTTACTGAGAACACGAGGTTACTGTCTGCCTCTCACCCGACCGGAGCTCCCCGAGGGTAGAGACCTCGCGTGTCTGGCTCTGTAGTAGCCCGGTGCCTGGCACGGTGCCTGACGCGTCCGGTGAAGGAGCAAACTCGTTAGGGAGCCCTCCTGTTTCATCATGCTCACCAGGAAGGGACCCCGCCGCCGCGTTTGAGGTGCGCCAAAGTCCCCCCAGTTGGGACTCTGGGTGAGCTTATTCACCCTGCATTACATGTTCACTAACAACCTTTGACATGGTTGCAAGGAGCCTTGTCCTGCCTCTCCTATTTCCCATCTTTGCAAAAACAAGGCAGGGACTGTCCTCATTTTGCAGATGAGAATACTGAGGCTCGGAGCATCATGCGGCCTGCTCAGCGTCACCCGGTGAACCAGTGCTGCTCTGAGCGGGACGCAGGCACCCAGGCAGGGTGACTTCTCTTTTCCTTTCATCTGGCAGGGCGGGACCACCCCGCCCTCTGAAACCTCTTCAAACTGCTGCTCTTGTCCCTCAGTTCTGAGGGTCAGATGGAATTCCCAGAAAAGACACCAGAAAAATAAAAAGATTATTTCCTCCTTCCAACCAGCAATGACCTTTGCTCTTACACCTGGAATGCAGAAAGGAGTGCCCAGCTGCTCCTGAGCGCAGGTCCCTGTCCCCCTGGGGGTGGGGGTGGCGGGTGGATAACAATCTCCAACCAACGGGGGCTTTGACTGCGGTCCCCTGGGAACAGCTACCCGTCTCTCATTCAGGGTCTGGGGGCCAGACCAGTTGCACATGTGGGGGTCCATGTCCATGTGAGAAATCTTACAAGTATCTGCCTCTGGTGACATGTGGTCACCGGAGCCGCTGGCCTGGCTGGAAAGTGCAGCTCCAACAATGAAATGGCCAGCCCTGGTCTCTTGATTTGGGGGTCTTCCCGGCCGGCTCGGGGTGCTGACTGCATGGGAGGGTGCGTGAGGAGGTGGGCGCACTGAGAGTGGACGTGCAGGCAGGCCCTGGCCCTCCTGCATGTCCACCTGGGCAGGTGCCGGGCGGAAGCAGGTGAGAAGGGCCTTTCTGGGGGGTTCTGCTCTGCCTCCTCCCCCTGCACCCAGGCAAGGGCACAGGCAGCCTGTGGGGAACTCTCCCTGCTCTCCCCGTGCCAAAGGCTTTTCTCCGCAGCAGGGTTTGGGGCCAGACCAGCAGACCCTCAAGATGGGCCCCTTTCTCCCACATCCTAAGCTAAGGGACAACTTCCTGTCCCGGTGGCAGAACCCTCCATAGAGTGGAGAGGGCCGCGGGGACCCTCCTCTGGCTTCCTCTAGGACGAGGGTGCCCAGGGGATAAATACCTGCCCCGTGACCTCCTGGTCCAGGGCCCAGGTGGGCAGAACCCTGTCATTGTCGTCCTCCAGCTGCTTGCCCATTCGGCCTCCAGAGACCCAAACCTGTCCCAGCTCATCCGAGCCCCGCCACTCCTCCGGGCAGGTCTCCTGTGCACTCACCTGCTCCCTGGAGGGGGGTGGGGGGGATTCTGGGTGGGAGCAGCATGTCCCCGCTCCTCCGACTGCCAGCAGCCCCAGGTTCACAGGCAGCCTGTGTTCCCTCTCCTCTGCCGACAGGCGCACTACAAGTCCAGCTTCTCAAGAGGCAGCCTGATGTTGAGGGAGTACCAGATGATCCAGAACAGGAGGCTGAACGCCATGATCAGGGACCCAGAGTAGACCAAGAAGTCCCAGTAATAGAGCGACGCGAAGATGCCCAGGAGCAGGAGCACCAGGCCCAGGGCGTCGAGCAGGAGGGCCAAGACGAGGAGGAGCGCACAGTGCCCGGGGCTGCATCTTCCCCAGGGCCCCCCCAGGAGCATGGCCCCGGAGCCCAGCGGCACTCCCAGGCCTGGTTTGCATGGGAGGGTGGCGGTCCTGCCTGCCGCTGCCTCTCTCTCCACTGGGTGTGGGCAAATGAGCCAGCCTCTGTCTGGAGCCACAAGGAAGTACACGTGGATCTACCTTTATGAGCGCGGCAGCCAGTGGGGCAGGATGTTTCTTAACTGTTTCACGGCTCAGCAATGATCCTGACATCACGGTTTATGGACCGAGGCCAAGCCAGTTACGGGCACGGGAGGAGTCAGGGTGCCCGGGGCCGGCTTTGCCATGTCTGGGGACCAGGAGCATGGGGCCTGGGGCCGGCAGAGGCCTGCCTGGGTCATACTCTCTGGCTCTTGTGTCCTGGCCAAGTCCTGCTAGGTTTCAGGACACGGTTCTCCAGCTCGTGTGGTAGGGTGGGGTGCTTGTCGCCTTCCCACCCTGCCCGGTTCGTTCAGGTGGGCCCGGAGGGTGTGTGTGAAAGGCGTGGGAGATAGGTTACTGATATAAAGAGACTTTGGAATGTGCTGTAAGAGAGGGTCAGTATTAGCCAGAGAAGTGGGATGTGTCTTATAGATTCTCTGCCCTGCAGACCCAAGGACCTGCGCCTCCTCCAATGAGGCTCATCGGAGAGCACAGAGGCCAGGATGGCAGAGGGGCAGAGGACGAGAAGGGACTGCTGGCTCTGTCTGTGCTGCACGGGGCGTGGACCGACAGGCAACTCCAGGCAAAAGCCAGGCGTGTTCACCTGGCTCTCTGTGTTTTCTGGAAGGACCAAGTGCACGTTTGCTGTCTGTCCCAGGAAGCCTGCACGCGCCCCTGAGGGGGTAGGTATAAAATGGGGGTCGCATCACCGTGGCCACTCATTGGGTGTTCAGAGTGAACGTCAACTGAGGAAGAGGCAGCCACAGCCTTCAGCCACCTCCGCAGGCCCACAGATGGCTTCCCTGCCCCCGCCCCGGCTCACTGCCTTGAACTGGGCACCAAACCTTTCCAGGGCTCAGTTTCCCTA
>NW_006289395.1:3140888-3143695 GCF_000327345.1 Myotis davidii
CTTTCTTTGCCTTCCCCCGTGGATGAGAATAATAAGCAGGTGGTTGAAATTCAGTTTCCTACCTATAAGATAAGAAGCTGGGATGAAGGGGAAGCTTGCAGTAAAAGCAGTGGGGAGCGGGAAGGCTTGCCCAGGCCACAGGCTGGTCACCAGTAAGAGCCGTTCAGTGGGCTTGGCATTCCTTGGCTTGCAGGTGCATGGCCTGTGTAATCAAGGACCAGTCTCCTGGTGCCCATCCTGTGCCCTGGTTTCCCCTCTGCATGAGGACACCAGTGATGGTGCACATAACGGCAGCCACTCCAGCACAACCTCAGCTCACTAGTGACATCTGCAATGATCCTATTTCCTAATAAGGTCACCTCCCGAGGTACTAGGGGTCAGGATTTCAATAAATGAATTTGGGGACAAAATGCGACGCATACCAATAGTTAAAAGGGTTGTTTGTTTGTTGTTGGAGATCCCTCAACTTCAGCTGTAGTGCAGAGAGAAGATTTAGACTCGAACCAATCTTTCAGAAACAACGTAATGACAAACTCAGCGCCCCAAGAAAGGTGGCCCGGTGTGCCACTGGGCACCAGGAGTGCTTTGGGCCGGGAACACTGAGGCCCCCTTGGCTCTCTCTGTGTCACGGGAGACAAGCCCAGGAGGCAGGGCCTTCCTCCCCTGGGCTCGGCCGGCGCTCACCACTCATCCCGGCCGGGGGCTTTCCATTTGCACGTGGGTCACCCTGAGTGACCTCTACACACATTTAGACAAGCGGGATTTATTAGTAAATTAGACTAACTGAGCACCTGCTACATGTCAGGCAGCAGGGAATCGCATCAAGTACAGAACCTGACATCATAGAGCTAACCCTCAAAGAGGGAGACAAATAATTAATGCATGACTGATATATTTTCCGATCATATTATACTAGAGGCCAGATGCATGAAATTCATGCAAGGGGCTCGGACCCCGCAGCTGCGGCCCTCGTAGCCCTGGCTCATCTGGAAGGTCAGCCGGAAGGACGTCTGGTCTAATTAGCATATTACGCTTTTATTATTATAGATGATTTCAGATTATGTATTTCCCTAAATGCAATGGAAAATACTACATGTGGGAAGATAAATGGTGGTGGAAAAAATGAAATTAAAGTTTTTTAAAAATGAAGATACTACAGAAACGAGGAAATGTGAGACAGGAGGCATCAGTTATGCCTTTTGAACATGTACACGGTGTATGGGGCACAGCTGGACGCCCAGCCCCGGCCTGTGACTTCCAGGTTTGGTCCCTTAGCGCCCCTCTGCCTCTCTGCCTCAGAGACTCCTCGGGGCTGCCGGGGCTGCGTCCACCGAGGCTCAGAGAGGTGTGTCCTGCTGCTGCTGCCTCAGAGCTCTGCCTCCTGGCAGCGGAGACCTTGTCACTCCCTTGGCAAAAGCACCCTGAGCTGTCATCTCCCTGTGACGTCCCAAGGATGACAGCCTCTCCATGACCCAGATCCTGAGGGCAGGTCCTCAGCTGACCCAGAGTCACAGCACCCAGGCCCGGCTGCATGGATGACAAGGCCCAGTCACCTCCCGAGGGCCAGGCTCTGATGCTGGGTGAGTCTAGCCACACCAGCCTGTGCCACTCACTCGCTGTGTGACCTCGGGCAAGTCACTTGCCCTCCCTGTGCCTAAATTTCCTCATTGTTAAACAGTCCCTTACTCCACAGCATTCCTGTGAAGGTTAAGGGAGTTCACAGGTGTAAAGTGCTTAGAAGCTGCACTCTGTCACATGGACAGTGTTACTACTGTGGTCGTCACTGGCACCTTCACGTCCTTCCTGCCACGGTGCCGCTGGGGGGAAACCAGGCTGGGAGCGATCAGTCGCTGCTTCTCCTGCACCATCATTTTCTCCCCTGTATCAAGCTTGGCTTCACCTGGTTACAGCTCCCTGTCCCTTTGCCTCCCCTGACCGCCCGAGGTCCAATTAGGACATACCAAACCCGCTCTCCCCCTCCTCACCCCATGGGTATGGACCACCCCTTCATACATACACATTTCTCTTTCACAGGGATTTGCTTTTCCAGTCCCCATCGGGCAGGTGCGGAGGGCTCCTGGTAGCTGGGACTGTCTCCTGGGGGCCACGGTCAGCCATACCGGAGAATGGCCATGCATGGTGAGAGGGCAGAGCAGGTGGTAGACGGAGTGCACATGGCGGCAAGTTCTGTAAGGCAGAAAGGGGGCATTTATGGTCCTGGAGGACGGACCCCAAGGAGTGGCTGCTGACCAGCTCTGGAGGCCGAATGGTCTTCAGGTCTTCTGACAATAACCATCTTAAAGGGTGAGAAGCAGATTCCTGTTTAAGTTGATAGTGACCTTTACAATGGTGTCCATCATATCTACGGAGGTACTTTGTTGAATTCTCCGTCTCCCTCGTTAGGCTGGGTGTCTGTCTCAGACAGCTAGTGGCTCTGCCTTCTGCTGACCCAGCACCCAGTGTTCACTCACTGGATTCATTGATAACTCCTGGCACCCCCAGCCTCCTGGAGAGCCCAGGCTGTCTCACCAGAGGCCCCCACCTCCACCCAGATACCTGCAAAGCCCCTCTGCATCTTTCCTTTCTTTTTGGCCCGGTTCTGAGGAAGCAGTGCCTTCCCAACTCTGTCTCCAAGGCAAACCTTGAAGCCCTGTCCCTCAGGGAAGTGGTTCCTGCACGCCTAGATTGTGTTGCCACACCCATTTGGCTTTGTCATCTGTGTCTGCTGGCTCTCGGCTCTAAACTCACTGCGGGGCACACAGTGGAGGTACCAGGTCTACCACTCCTGGGCATTGCCACCAGGATTC
>NW_006289395.1:3144323-3150490 GCF_000327345.1 Myotis davidii
GCTTGGTGCTGTCTCTTGCCATTTTTCTTGCCACCACCCACTTGCCTCAGCAGCAATCAGCTGCAAGCCTGTTTGCCAGGTCCCAGGGTTGAGTTGCTCAAGGCTCCGTGTCAGTGTCTGTGATCCTGTTCCTGTCCCAGCCCCAGGGCCTCTGCTGGGTGCCCCAGGGCACTGGCTCCAGGGCTAGAGCTGAAGGCCTAACCCCGGGGGCTCCGCCTGCAGCTCGGGCTCCGCTCTCTAGAGCTGCCCAGAAAGTCTGCTATAAATGAGCAAGAGAAATACAGCCCCTGCCTTCAGGGAGCTCACAGTGGTGAGAGGGAGGAGGGGAACGGGGCAGTTCACCCCGTGAATGCATGTAAACATATGACGGACATGAGTGGTCCGTGGTGAAGGGCGTCCTTCTGATGAGATCATCAAAAGGAAGACGTGGGCCAGGCTGCCCTGAGGAGCTGATGTTTGAGATGAGATCCAAAGGGGAGGCTGGGTGAGGAGGGGTGAAGAGGAGGAGGCAGCTTTTCAGGCAGAGGCGGGAACATATGCCAAAGCTGCATGGTGGTGGGTGGCACTGCTGTGTGGACAAGAGGAAGAAAGGAGTACACAGCCAGGTTGGCATCTTCCTCCTAAGAGTACTGGGAAGCCGCTGGAGAGTTTATTATAAAGAGGAGCCTGGCTGCTGTGTAAGAGCAGACTGGAGGGGCGAGAATTGGCATGTGACAGGCAATACGCCTGGTTGCAGGAGACCAGGGAAGAGGCGGAGCTGGTGACAGTGGTGATGGACAGAAGTGGATCTACCTGAGAGATAACCAGAGGGTGAAACTGACAGGACCTGGTGACAAGTTCAATATGAAGATGAGGGAAAGTGGGGGTTCATTGCTGAATGCCAGGTTTGTGTTTTGCAAAGCTGGGTGCTAAAAGTGCCTGCTGAGACAGAACATACTAGAAGAGAGCCTGGCCTTGCCTGTGTGGCTCAGTGGTTGAATGTTGACCCAGGAACCAAGAGGTCACGGTTCTATTCCTGGTCAGGGCACATGCCCAAGTTGTGGGCTAAATCTCCAGAGGGGTGTGCAGAAGGCAGCCGATCAATGTTGATATCTCTCTCTCTGATCAATGTTTCTATCTCTCTATCCCCCTTCCTTCCTCTCTCTCTAAAAATCAATAAAAACATGTTTTTAAAAAAGAAAAAAAGTAGAAGAGAACTGTGGATACATCTGTTGGAAGCTCTAGCGCTGAGCTAGACATGAACTTGTGAGTCAGCAACAAACTGAGGGTAAGGCTGGGATTGCTCAAGTGTCCTTGAGACGGAGCGCAAGAAGAGAAGAGGACCTGGGGCGGGTCCCTGAGGCTCTCCCGTAACCGCTGGGTCGAGTAGCATGAGCCAGCAAGAGACAGAAAAAGAACATCTACAGAGAGCAGGAAACCGCAAGCTGGTGGTATCTTCAACCCTAAGGAAGAGAGGGGCCGTTTCAGAGAGAATTGAGCTGTCAGTTTTGTTCAATGCTATTGAAAGGTCAAGTCTGCTAACATACCTCCCCAGGGCTAGCACAAAGGTGGGGAGGCAGGGTTCTCAGCACGTGGCCCTTGGCTTCCCCTCCCTTCTGCAATCTACCTGCCCATTGCTCCTCCCAGCCCATGGCTGTTGGGGCTGCAAGCAGTTGGGCCCAAGGGTTTGAGCGAGTAGCTGGAGTCTTCGGAGACTGGCCAGGGAAACCGGCTGGGAGGTGTTACCGTAGGATGAGGAGAGCTGGGGAGTCAGTGATAGACACTCCAGATCAGGAATAAAAAGCCCAGAGACCCTGAGAAGAGCCTGGTTCACAGAGACCTGGGTGCTGGCCCTGTGGGAGGGCTGATCCTTGAAGGGGGAAAGCCAACAAGGCTGTGTAGGCTGGACAGCCTGTGTCCCCACACTGCCCCCTTCAGGAAGGCTGGTGTGGAAGTCACTCCCGTGTGGGGAGGAGGGAGAGCAGGGGAAGAGGAAAGGGGGCATTTCCCACACACCAGCCTCTTCCCTCCTCTGCCCTTGCTCTGCCCTCTCTCTGCTGGAATGTCTGCCCCAGAGGGCCCTCCTGCAACTACATGCTCAAGTGCCACTGTCCCTCCCCCTTTTCCATGCCCTCGCCTTGTTTTGTGACTCTCTGACACCATCTTTTCCATGGGATGATGTCCTTGTTTATGGCCTGCCTGCCCCTCACATAGGAAAACTCCAGAGAGCAGGACGGCGTGTCCATTTTGTTATTCCCGTCTCCCCAGCGCCCGGTGCAGCTTTTGGGAGGTGCTCAGTAGCTGTTTGTTGAATGAATGAATGGAACAATGTTGTCTTTCAAAGCCCAACTGAGAACGGGCTGTGTGACCATCCTAGGCCTGTCCAGTCCATCAGGGAACCGACTGTGTGACCATCCCAGGCCTGTCCAGTCCATCAGGGAACCAATTGTGTGACCATCCTAGGCCTGTCCAGTCCATCAGGGAACCGACTGTGTGACCATCCCAGGCCTGTCCAGCCACCTAGGAACCGGCTGTGTGACCATCCCAGGCCTGTCCAGCCACCTAGGAACCGGCTGTGTGACCATCCCAGGCCTGTCCAGCCACCTAGGAACCGGCTGTGTGACCATCCCAGGCCTGTCCAGCCACCTAGGAACCGGCTGTGTGACCATCCCAGGCCTGTCCAGCCACCTAGGAACCGGCTGTGTGACCATCCCAGGCCTGTCCAGCCACCTAGGAACCGGCTGTGTGACCATCCCAGGCCTGTCCAGCCACCTAGGAACCGGCTGTGTGACCATCCCAGGCCTGTCCAGTCCACCTGGGAACCGGCTGTGTGACCACCCAGGCCTATCCAGTCCATCAGGGAACCGGCTGTGTGACCATCCCAGGCCTGTCCAGCCTCCTAGGAACCGGCTGTGTGACCATCCCAGGCCTGTCCAGCCTCCTAGGAACCGGCTGTGTGACCATCCCAGGCCTGTCCAGCCTCCTAGGAACCGGCTGTGTGACCATCCCAGGCCTGTCCAGCCTCCTAGGAACCGGCTGTGTGACCATCCCAGGCCTGTCCAGCCTCCTAGGAACCGGCTGTGTGACCATCCCAGGCCTGTCCAGCCTCCTAGGAACCGGCTGTGTGACCATCCCAGGCCTGTCCAGCCTCCTAGGAACCGGCTGTGTGACCATCCCAGGCCTGTCCAGCCTCCTAGGAACCGGCTGTGTGACCATCCCAGGCCTGTCCAGCCTCCTAGGAACCGGCTGTGTGACCATCCCAGGCCTGTCCAGCCTCCTAGGAACCGGCTGTGTGACCATCCCAGGCCTGTCCAGCCTCCTAGGAACCGGCTGTGTGACCATCCCAGGCCTGTCCAGTCCATCAGGGAACCGGCTGTGTGACCACCCCAGGCCTGTCCAGTCTGGCCTCAGCTTTTGGACCTCCCTTCCACTCCTGCTCAGGCTTGCTTCACTGTGCAGCAGCCTGTGTGGCCATGCGGTGGCCACACCCACCCCAGCCTGTCTCTTCTCACCAGCACCCTCTTTCCCAGGAGCCAGCACCCGCTCTCCTCACTGCCTTTCATCTTTTGTTGGGGTGACCCTGCCAGCGGCTGCTCTGGCACACACATTCGGAACCACTCATTAGTCTGCTTGCTGGGCACAGCCCTGAAAGCAGCCACGCCCTCTCCCCGAGGATGGGCAGCCCCCACAGGCGTATGACGTGGGGCTGTTTGCTCTCCCAGTGCATGGGCGCCAGTGGAGTGTGTGGCAGGTGTTCCCAGAGGTATTCACTGGGGATTCTGACCTGAATTTTATGAGGTTCTGACCTGGATTCTAAGTGAAAATGTGAACTAGTCTAGGAAGAGGCTCCCTCATAATGACAGCAATGCTACAGGGAGAGCTTGCACTCTGTTGCAAAAACGCTTCATTTCTTTGTTCAGAATCAGATCTGTAGGTCCTACCTGAAGAGTCTATTCATGGCTTTACCTGCTGAAGCATGAATCTATTTTAACAGAGGATTGGGGATTCCCGCGTTATGCCCGTATCCTAAAATCCTCTCTCCCTGTGACAAAGATAGTAGCACTTCTGCCCGTTAGTGAACACCTACTCTGCACCATCAGCACTATTACAGTGGGGCCTTGACTTACGATTTTAATTCCTTCCGAGACCGAGCTCGTTAAGGAGCTCATTAACTCAAATTACTCTATCAACTCAATGCAAAAAATCAGCCGAGAGACAGCTGGTATCTCAAAAAACTCGTTAGTCGGGACACTCGTAAGTCAAGGCCCCACTATACCTTCTTCCATCCTGGACAGGACCTGCTGAGGCATCACCACTCACACAGAACTAGAACCCTGTGGTGGAGAAATGAGCTCTTATAGTCAGAGTTTGAACCCAGGTCTGGCTAGTGCCAAAGCCTCCGATTTTTCCATGACCGTAACTGCTTTTAATTAAATGCTTACTTTTCAAGCCGGATTTGACGGACATGAAAAGCCCATTATGAAACTAGCTACCATTAATCGGAGGAGACACCCATGTTCCGTGGGGATTGGGCTTCTTGCTGCGGGGAGGGCGTGGGAGGAGATGAGTCCTCCGGAGAGGGGAGCTCAGACTGTGCAAAGGGACCCCGCGGAGAGAAAGCTCTCGAAGACCTCACATTTGGGGGAAAGATCACTTTGGTGCAGGACGCAGAATGGGTTAGAGCAGGACACGCCGTCAGAGTCACCAGGAAGATGGGTTCCTCCGGCTCCAGTGAGAGCCGTGACAGTGACAATGTCCCTCGTGTAGTTGCTGTAACAAGCAAACCCACTATTCTGGTAGCTACACAAAGTAGAAATTTGCTTCTTGCTTATGTACTAGTCCAACGTCATGTCCTGGTCTCCATGGGGCTTTCCTAACTGTCACAGTCAGCTGGGGTTGCTGTAACAAAACACCACGGGCTTCAGCAACAGACATTGCCCGACGTCCTGGAGTCAGCAGATGTGGTGTCTGGTGAGGACCCTCTTGTCTGTGTTCTCCCACTTCCCTGTGGGCTCACGTGGCCTTTCCTTGGTACATGGGGGCAGGGGAGAGAAGGATCTTGTAGTCCTTCCTCTTCTTATCAGAACATTAATCCCATCACAGGGGCTCCACCCTCAGGACCTCATCTAAACCTGGTCACCTCCCAAAGCCCCCGCCTCCCAGTACCATTACACTGGGGGTGAGGGTTTCCACATAAATTTTGTAGAGACACAAACATTCCGTTCATGACACTTAGTTGATGGCTCTGAGCCAGGCTCCTGGCACCCTGTCCTCGGCCCAGAGCTAGAAGGCAGTGTGGGGAAGAGCTTCTATAAGGCGCAGGCCTGCAGTTCCACGTCATTTCTACTCCTGTGAGCCGGGCACACGGTCACACCTGAAGGCGAGGCGTCCTGGGCATGTGGACCTGGTGGGAGGCTGACCTCACTCTTCACTGTGGAGGGAAATATAAATGTTGCTGAGCAGGGAGCTGCCTCCAGGTGGAATTGCCACCCTTGGGAGATATTAAAGTGATAGGACTACAGGCCTTGGTGATCGATTAAGGGTGACAGAGAAGCAAAGCGAGAGGGAGGGTCACACACATCAGAATAAAGTCATTGGCCAGTGTCAGGCTCCTATTGGCCAGGCTGCACAGTATATAGTACCCCTCCCCTATTTTCTTTTCCCTCTAATCATCTTACACTTGGTTGTATGGATTTGCATTCTTCCTTTGCAAGAACTCATTTAGGAGGATATCCAGTCTTGCATAGACTGCCCTGCATAGTCTGTTGCATTAATAATAACTATTATCAGGGCTTCATAGAGAGACACCTTGTGTGAATTATCCCAGTTAGTGCTCGGAGGAGGCGGGCACTTTCATGGACCCCGTTTGCAGTTGTGAAGATGGGACTATGGGCAAGTGAAGTAAGTCGTCTAGGCCCAGCGGGGAGTGAGCGGGTGCTGTCTCCAGCTTCCACACACTCAACCTGCACAGAACATCGTGTGGCCGGGGAGTCTGTGTCCCCTTGGTGTTGACAGCCGAGGAGACTGAGGCCTGGGAGAGGCAGCTGATCAGCCAGGGATCTCCTCCCATTAATGGTGGCTAGTTTCATATGACCAGTCCTTCCTACCACCCTCTCCCACCCTCCCCTGCCTCAGCCCTCAGAGCAGGTGGACAGCCAAGAGGTCGCAGAGAGCCAGGGGTGCCCTGT
>NW_006289395.1:3150554-3181349 GCF_000327345.1 Myotis davidii
CCCAGGCCGCAAGGTCCCTGCCCCATCAGAGACAGGAGGGCACAGTCTGAGCCCCTCGAGGTGGCACTGCTTGTATCTCCTTCTCCCTTATTCCTCTCTCCTTAGGACTCAGAGGATGCTCTGAGGTGGAGAACACATAATGGCACTGATTTGGAACTTATGTATGATAGTCTTTGTCATAGGTATAATGGTTCCAGATGTAACCAAATAGCTTAGAGGAAGAAAATAGCTCTTTCCCCAGACTTTCCTTGGGAGAGAGAGAGAGAGAGAGAGAGAGAGAGAGAGAGAGAGAGAGAGAGAAGGCTCTTGTGGTCCTTCCTCTTCTTATCAGAATATTAATCCCATCACAGGGGCTCCACCCTCAGGAAAGGCCATGGGAGCCCACAGTCACCTATATAAGTAGGGATTGTATTGGCTGCAAGGGACAGACCTGAACCACTGGTGACCTACTGTAAAGGCTTATTTCTGCCTCCTGTGGGAGATGAGGTCAGGCAGTCCAGTGGCTCCTCAGATGCCCCCGGGCCACAGTATTCCCCCCCCCCCCCCCCCCCCCCCATCTGCTATACCATCTACAAAGCTAAACCATTTGAGAGGTAGAGTTGAAATAGAAAAGAATAAGGACTGATCAGAATACTCAGAGTAAGTGTACCTTCTGGGTGATTGTGGTCTATATCTATCCCAGAAAAGCTAAGGAAAACAACAGCATCCCTCCCGCCCCCCACCAATGAGTTTCATATGCATCTCATGGGTCAATTCTTGTCATAGGGGGGCTGAGGAATATCGTAATTTAGCTGAGCATATTACTGCCCCCAATACAATGGAGGTGTTATTCCCAGGGAAGATGCGGGGAGGACATTGGACAGGGAAGCAGTAGTCTCTGATACTTTCCCCAGAACACCAGATTCTGGTGGGGACAGCGTTCTAAAGGCTGGTGAATGGCGGCAGTGTCCTTCTCTGAGACAGGTGATGGGGAAGAGGAGGGGGATGAGTTCCATTGGGGCAGGTTGCATTTAAGCTGCTGGAAGTCTGAAGGTGAAGGTTTTTGTGGCAAGCAGAATAATGCCTGCCCCCCTTCCCCGCCCCAAAGATGTCTCTGTCCTCATCCCTGAAACGTGTGAATAAGTTGCCTCACGTGGCAAAAAGGAATTTGCAGGTGTGATTAAGTTAAGGGGTGAATTGTGTCCCCCACCAAATTCACACTGAAGTGCTGAGCCCAAGGACTTCAGAATATGACTGTATTTGGAGACAGGGCCTGGAAAGAGGTAATTCGGTTAAAGTGAGGTCACTGGTGGGCACAAATTTACATACCGGTGTCCTTATAAGAAGAGGGAATTAGGACACAGGCGTGTACAGAGCGAAGGCCATGTGAAGGCACAGGGAGGAGGTGGCTGTCTGCACGCCCTGCCGACACCTTGATCTTGGACTTCTAGCCTCCAGAATCGTGAGAAAACCAGTATCGGTTGTTGAAGCCCCTACCCAGTCTGTGACACACGTGGTGGCAGCCCTGGCGAACTAACACCAGGCTCTGAAAGCGGGGAGGTGGGCGAGGGCTATTGAGGTGGCCCAGCAGGACCACCAGGTCCTTCTAAGGGAAGCAGGAGAGTCAGAGAAGGAGGCATAGTGACGGAAGCAAAGGCCGGACTGATGTGATTGCTGGCTCGGAAGGTGGAGGAGGGGGTCACCGGCCAAGCAGTGTGGCAGCCTAGAAGCTGGAAAAGCAAGGAGCCGATTTTCCCAGGAGCCCCCAGCAGGAGCGCAGCCCCACCTGCATCTTGATTTGAGTGCCTCCTGTGAGATCCGTTTTGGACTTCTGACTTTCAGAATGATGAGGTCATAAACTGGACACTACATTTTAAATAAACTTTTAATTTATTTTTTAATTTGAACGACTACGTTGATGATGATTTTCTTTACAGCAGCCACAGGAAGCTGACACATCTTCTAACAGGCATTTAGACACTGAGGATCGATGGGGAGTCACCAGCACACAGAACAACTGGAGCCCTGGTCCTGGAAGGAACCATTTGGAGCAGGAGAGCAGGGAGGAGAGAGGGGTCTAGGGAAGGACCCATAGGGAGACACGTCCAGGAAAGGACAGACCACACTGTTGCTTCTCGATGGCAGGGTCTCCGGACAGACTTGTGCCAGGGGCTATGTGGGCTGGTGTGGCCCCTGGTGTTGTGTGCAGTCTGCGTAGATGGAAACCTCAGACAGGAGCTGGCCACAGGCTCAGGGTCCCGATGGGGCAGGAGGTAGGGCCTGGATATACGATGGCCTGGTTTAGCAGGGTCTAGGAGGCCAGGTCCAAGGCCCATCAGTGACTCCTCTCTTGTCTTGAGTGGGGCAGGGACGGTCTTTTGAAAAATGGGGAACAGGACAAATGTCCCACAGCACCTCTCCCTGCGGGAAGACTTGGAGTCCAGCAGCTCCAAGCCCTTGAGAAATGACACTGGATCTTGACTGCTGTCCGGTTCCGGGTACTCCCACGAGAGGTGACCTTGAACTGTTGAGGGGTTATGAACTTGGCCTACAATGTGATGGAAAGGCACAGTAGCCAGGGCCAGGCAGTTCCAAAGCCTCCTGCTGGTCACAGGAGAGTCTGGCCTGTGGGACAAAGGCTGGACCAAGGCCCCCGCCTCTGACGGTGTCACTCGTGCTGGTGGTTGGAGACCCCCATTCCTGCCTCTGACCATTCACATGGCAGAAAACCAGCAGTTCAGGGGATGAGAACATCGGACCTCAGAGGCAACTTTGGGCCTCAATCTCTGATCGGTTGCTTATGGGCTGTGAGACCTGGGACAAGCTCCTTACTTTTCTGAGCTGTGATTGTTTCTCTGTAAAATGTGCTAAAAAGGACTGGATGTGGGGGGGAGCGAAACCTATGTGAATGCCCCCCACTGGGTGCTGGCCCCTCAGAATGCTGGGTCTGCCTGGCTGCTGCCTCCTTGTGTCCCCCTGGCTCCTGGCCACTTTCCCGGGTGGTGTTCTGGGCCCCCGATTGCTTCATCCTCCCAGCCTGCCCCCACCCCCAGCTCCGTTCTTACTTGTCCTGCCCTGCCATGACCTAGCGCTTCTGCTCCCCCTCAGAAGCCTTTGGGCTGACTGGGTGGGGTAAGGGTGTGGCCTGTGGGGCCAGGCTGCCTGGATTCAGTCCTGGCTGGGTGTGGTCCTAGCTCCGTGGCCCTGTGCCTCACTCACTCTCCTGTCAAGGGGAATGATGGTGGTGGTACCCCAGGCCCCGGGCATTTGGAAAGGATTAAGTGAGTTTATGCATAGAGTGCTTAGAGCAGCCCCTCGTACATGGTAAACACCCACGGAATGTTTATTCCTTACAACTGGAGCCTTCCTCTGTTCTTCCAACTCCACTGCAGAATGTCTCTGCCAGGTGCCTCTTAACCTCTCTCCTCCTGCCCCTTCTCACAACCCCCAACCCTGCCTTCCCCACTACCCAAGCCCCCTGGCACCCAGAGGTGTCCCCCAGAGGCCTTGCCATACTCAGGCAGCTCCCTGGCCCACAATTAATACAGACACGCTTGGGGCTCTGGGTTAGTTTTCCAGGGGCCTCCGATCTTGGCAGGTGGAGATAGTGACGATGGGTGGGTGTGGAGGGCAGGCGGGTGGGGCGTAAGATTGATGGTGCTACAGGAGTGGAAACAGGAATAACACACTGCTCGCCGTGCAGACCTAGCACCACCCTCTTGTTTTCCCTCAGAGGACAGGGCAAGCTGGGACAAGCAGAAAGTCAAGGACATAGGGAATCTGGTCAGAGCCCAGTGAAGAGAGTCGGGATGCAGACCTAGAGGGGCAGAGAGGCTGGGCTGGGAGAAAGGGGGGCTTAGGAGGAAGGAGGAGGGCATGAGGAGCCCGGGAGCTGAACTGCCACCCTTGTGCTTGTTCCTGGGAACAGTGACAGGCTGGCCTGGGTGCTGCCTGCCCCCCCCCCCCCCCCCCCCCGCCATGTCTCCTGGACCACTGACTCATTCGGATGCTGCCTTTTCTGCCTCTATTGTGGCCTCCCTACTGGACAGATGGGATGGAGAGTAGGGTCATCAGCTCCTGTGAGGCCCCCGAGGAACCATGCATAAAACCCACCCTGCCCCCTTTCTCCTGGGCAGCTCCCGGGTGGGGGAGCGGACATGTGGTGATGAGAGGGGCAGCTTAGAGGAATGAATGAGTGGACCCAGTCCCAGGAATTCTGGTAGAGCAGAATGAAACAGCAGGCACTGTTAAATAGAAGTAGAATTCACTGGTAAGTAGCATGCTGAATACAATTCAACATGACATCAATTCCTTTAGGCCTCAGATTCAATTGCTCTCTCCGGGGAGAAGAGCGATGGGGCATAATGCAATCCAGCTGGCTGAGCAGGGATGCTGGCCCTTCTCCGACCCGCGGGCATAAACGCGGTCATGTGGTGGAGCTTTGGGCAGAGACGCGGCATCTGACCTGGGCTGTATTCACAGGCCAGGCACACCCATACCTCAGGCTTCCAGGGTGAGGCTTTGGCAAAACCCTTTAACGTGACGCTGGCGGGCTCCTAGGCCCACAGCCGTATAGGGGGTTGCATGATACTTGGGGAGCTGTCCTCAAGAAGGGTGCATGACGCTTGGGGAGCTGTCCTCAGAGCTTTCCTGTCTGAAAAACTAGCTTGAGGTGCAGGGAATGTGGGCAAGTATCGCTGCAGACTGCAAGGGAGTCCAGAGCTTGGACACTTTCTAGAGTCCTGGCTGTCCCCGAACTTCCTTCCACTAAGACATGGTGGTAGTGACATCCACCTGGGGCCTCCTCCCACAGCTCTGCCCAGACGACCAGCTTTCGGGCAGATGAGTCAAGACACAGGGAGTGTGGATTTCCGTTGAGCTAGCTGGGAGACCACCACCGCATTTGCTCCCCTGCGAGAAAGCATCAAGGAATGTAGGAGCTGCGTTTCCGTAGTGTAGTGGTTATCACGTTCGCCTCACAAGGAATGTAGGAATGACATGACAGGGCCACTACTGAACCTGCCTTCACGTCAGAGAAAGGAAATGATCTGCAAGCCGGTCACTGGGGGCACCGGAACTACAGTTAGTGGCATAGCACTTGCAACACCCCAGGGTTGATCCTGACCCCCTGTGTGCAGGGGCAGGTGGGCTAAAGGAACTGGCCACTCTGAATGAGCGACATGACCATTCTGGGTGAAGCTCAAAGTCCACCAGCCCCCTGAACTCTGGCTCCTTAGGTAAGAAGGGTACCGGATGCCCTCATGTCACAGGTACCTGCCTTCATGGAATTTCCCAGGATGCAGGGGAAACCAGGTAGAGATGCCTGGAGGACTGTTGAGAGAAAGGTTGCCATGGTGACCAGGAGGCCAGAAGACTAAGGAGTGAAGGGAGGCAGCTCAAGCCCAGGCTGAGTGCAGGGCAGGACACGTTTCCCTCCCAGCTCCTTATCCGTGCTCTCCACTGGCCCTGGCCTGACCTAGGGCGGCGTGGTGGCAACCTGTCTCAGGTACCCCTCCTCGTCTGTCACCCGAGGGTCTCTGGCCTTGGGAGCACCTTCCACGTGGGTGCTGTTTGGCAGGCCCTCAGGAGACGCCCTTCCAGTCTCCCACACACCCCCGAGGCCCTCGGTGTGTCCCAGGAGAAGCTGTCCTGAGGCACTTGGGGGAGAAGCAGCCACGGGGAAGGGCAAAGTGCAACATTTGGGAGGTCAGAAGAGTTTCTATGCAGTTTCCTAAGTGTTATCATGCTCCCTCCCCCATCCAGCTTACAAAGACAGTTCCTGCTGCCCTAGATGCTGCTCCTTCCTCCTCTTTGCTAGCGCTCGTTTTCCTTTTGTTCCCATATTGAATGATGGGGACTCCAGCAACCTCTATGTCCTCTCTCAAGTCTGGGTTAGATGTCCCCTCCTGCTGCCACACCCACCCACCTTTCTCCATCACGTACACAGCCCAGGGTATTGCAGTGCCTGCTGGCCGGGCTGTATCTCACATTTTGGGAAGAAGACTAGAGCAGGAACATGTCTGTCTGTTCCCAGCCCAGGGCCTGGTCCATAATATATGTTTGCTTGTTTGGTGGGTGGGGGAAGGGAGACAGATTTTTGAAACGGAATTCCGTCTCTGGAAATCGACAGACCATTCAAATGTGGAATTCTATCCTCTTAGTTTTGATTCTAAATGGCGGTGAAGGAGAGAGCAATCTTATAGAATCCCTCCGAAGCTCATCGTTGCTGTTCTAGAATCAAGGGTAAGGACAAAGAGGATGTTAGGGCCACATGCACTTGTCCTTGGCTAGTTGGCAAGCTCAGAGGGGAGAGTCCTCAAGGAGAAGGAGTTAGAAGGTCAAGGAGAAACTGTGACACCCCTAGCACACCCCACCGACTCTGTGAATACTGTGTAACTGAGACAACTTCCTCGGCTGGCTGACCCAGCTTGTCCAGGGGGATCGTGGCTTCCCCAGCTCCTTCACTGTTCACTCTTTGGAATGTTTGATACTTGTGACTTGTCTGGTCTCTTGAAATGCAAGTCAATATCTCACCCATGAGCCGGGCTGGCAAACCCAGCGGTCAGAAGTCAGCCCCCTCTCCCCTCTCTGAAGGACCACTGTTGGTCAGTTTGGTTCTAGAAGGATGCAAATGTGAATCTAGCTCAGGCACTCAGCTCTGTAAACATGAGGCTCTCCTTGGGGCATAGCCCACCCCAAGGAATTTCCCAACATGCATAGCACTTGGCAGAGGGAGTTAGCTGAGTGACTCCTGAATGCATGACAGGGAATGGGAGCCATGAAAGGGGATGGCTGCGGGCAGGATCTAGGGGAGCATCGGTGATAAGACACTAAATGGATGCATCCAGCAATGCGCCCTCACTACATGGAGGGTGGAGTCCCGAGCTCTCTGTTTCCCTCAGATCCTGGAAGTGGGATCACTTTTATGGCAAACCCCACCACCAAGGTGATGGGCTGTTGGATGTTGGTCATCAGATCTCCTCCTGGTTGAGGTGCAGGACGAGGGGAGGCCAACAGGGGAGGCCACCATCAGCGATTTAAGAAGAAGGACCGGATGCTCTGGAAGAACATGGACTTCTGCCTCTGCTTCTGTTTCTTCTTGATGATGGGCACCCACACCAGCCCGCACACCATCATCATGAGTCCCAGGGACAGGAACGCAGGCCCTGTCATCTTAAGGACCTTAAGGCTCATATCACCCAGAGTCAGGGTGTAGGCCAAGCAGGTGATGGCCACGCCAAAGAGGAGGATGGCGCCGCCCACGGACATGATGACGATGGGCTTGCGGTAGATCTCCCAGTTACTCCTGGGGGCTTCGGTCCAGACAGACTCACTTCTGGAGCTGATGCACAGCGAGCTGGCAGTCTGGCTGGGCAGCAGGTCCTTGGATTCAGGAGACTTCTCGTCGACCTCCAGGGCTTTGGGGAGAGCCTCCATCGTCACAGCTCCTCAGGACCCGGCATGTGGGACTGCAGCAGTTGGAAGCAAGGGCAAAGCCAAAGGGTTCCTCACACACCTTCCTGCTCTCAGCATCCGCCTCCAGCCCGGCCTCCGTGGAGGGTCAGACAGGGCTTTTGTGCTGAAGCCAAAGGAAAATCAGATGAGAGCCACATAAAATAGAAACCACTCAAGCTGGTATGTGTTCTTCTTGCCAGAGACAAATATTATATCATCTAATCAAGTGTTTAGTATTTAAAACTGGGAACAGCAGTGCCCATTGAGCCAACAAAATCAACAGTTTACTGATTGGCATCATGCTTTCAGACTCAATAGCTTTCTAGCTCTGTGATCTTGAGTGAGTTACTTAATGTCTCTGCCTCAATTTTCTTATCTATAAAATGGGATAATAGTACCACTTGTAGGGTTTTCAAAAGGGTTCAATGAATTAAGACATGCCATGCATTGGAACAATGTCTAGCATATTGCAAGCCCTCCACAAAGGGTATCATTTGTCCATTAGAGTACTGATCCTTAATACATAGTCGTGTGCGTGCGCACGCACAGGTGTAGTGTCTGCTAGTGCCAGGCGCTGCCCTAAACAATCTTTCATCAAACTGGAACCTCACCATACCCCTGGGAGGTAAGCATCCTATTTTACAGATGAGAAAACCAAGGCTCAGAGAGGTGAAGCAAGTGATCACAAGGTCGGATTAAACCCAGTCTGCTCTTCTCTGACAACACGGGCTACATATGGGTTGGAGCCCATCTTTCAGTGCAGCCTGGGATTTTGTGTGCTTTGTCAGCACAGGAAGTGATGCCTCTGCTTCAGTGTGACCTTTAACATCTAAATGACCCCTTTTCCCACCGCCCGTGTGAATCACATCAGATTCCCACCTTTCTGTTCTTAGGCCCGGAAGGGTATAGAGCAGCGGTTCTCAACCTGTGGGTTGGGACCCCTTTGGGGGTCGAATGACCTTTTCACAGGGTCGCCTAAGACCATCGGAAAACACATCTATAATTACATATTGTTTTTGTGATTAATCTCTATGCTTTCATTATGTTCAATTTGTAACAATGAAATTGGGGGTCACCACAACATGAGGAACTGTATTAAAGGGTCGCGGCATTAGGAAGGTTGAGAACCACTGGTATAGAGCGAGCCCAACTGCCTATTCCTACACCCCATCAGTGTACCTCACAGCTACCAGCGCTCTCTCGTCCCCCAGTCCCATGGGGAGGCAGGTGGTCACCTGTGCAGAGCAATGCCACTTGCTGAGAGGCAACACTCACCTGCCAAATACTCCTCCAGAGCCACGCTGGCTCAATCGCCATTAAGGTGGGATTAACCCCTTTCATTCCATGATTAGAAAGGATGGGTTCAAGTGCAAATGCCTATAGGTTTGCAAGTCAATAAGAGATGAATGCTTTTAGACACTCTCCTGGTATTAGACACTCTCTGGGGTGGGGGGTGGGGGGGGGGAGACCAGCAGAGTCCAGACACCCTTCCCGAGGTCATCGCCACGTGATTGCCCTGACTCCTCTTTGCATGATCTCCAGAGGGTCCGGGGCAGCGCTGTGCCCTAGACTGAGATTCCGTACAGCTTTAATCAAATGAGGGAGAGAATGAAGAACTTCCTTTCTGTCCCCCCCCTCCCATTGCACCCTTCCCTCTCTCCTTTTTCTTCCTCCCTTATTCCCATCCACTGGTCACCAACAAGTCCAGCTTTCCTGACAACACTGCTATACCCACTCCCTTCTTCCCGGAGGAGCCTAGTGCCTCCCTGCGCACGCTCAGGTGCGCTGTGCTGGGGGACCAGGCCGGCCACTCTCCCCTCTGTACCCTGGATCCACAGCCTCTCTTGCTGCTTCCTGCAGGGCCCCCGCCTGCCTGGGAGGAGCTCCCCAAGCAGCTCTCTCCTCAGCCTCTGCTCTTCTCCCTCCTCTGATCAGCTGCCTTTGGGCCTTGGTGTCTTCTCCCCTCCCCCGCCAGGTTCCCCGGGGCCTCTGACCCCATCGGCCCCACTCAAACCAGCAGTCACTAATATCCCTCCTGTGAGTGGGATGGGAGAGATTTCTCATCACAGCAAAAAGTTTATTGGGAGAAAAAGTGGGCTATTCTTCCCAGTCACAATGGGTCCCCCTGACCCACCCCAAACAGAGTGAGGACCAGACCCAAATGGGAGGGGGGTGCATTTTTGGCAAATGTGGCCCCAGCCCTGGTGAAAGACAGCTTGGGGTCAAGGAGATGGTGTCTGCAGCGGTGGGTCCCAAGCCCCAGCCCTCTGCACCTGCAGTTGTGGGTTGTCCTTCAACACTTCCTACAATGTTAAATTCAGGCAAATCCCCTCAACAGCCACCCCTGAACCACCACAGGGTAGTGTTCCCCCCTCCCCAAAGCACAGGTTCCCCCTGTCCAGAGCAGCAGGTGTAGGCGCCGCCCCTGAGGGAGGGAGGAAGGGGAATGATGAAATTGTGCCTTCAGCCGGTGGTGTTCATTCATAGACACTCGTCTGGAGGAGGAGCTTGGGTTGCTGCCTCCAAAGGCTGAGGAGGAGGATGACGCGCTTCGGAAGTGCGACAGGTGTTCGCCTCCCTTCAACCCCGCGGAGCATTTGCAAAGCTAAGCGGTCATTTTAAAGTGACCTCTTCCCTGGTGGGCTGGGGGCAGGAGAGGGGTCACAGGCATGTTAGGAAATCTTAGCCAGGAACCTTGCCTTGGTCATTGCCACCTGGTTCCTTAGGTGGGCAGCCTGACACCTTCAGGAGGGTTTTCGCTGGGTCACCATTTCCACCACTTTGCGGGGAAGGCCTAAGGCAGAAGGGCTCGCTGCTCAGAGGCTGCAGAGGTTATAATGGGGAATCTGGCTGTTCTCCACGGTGCGGTGCGGGAGGAGAGCTGGGCTGAAGGAGGAAGGGCTGCGCCCCTGAGCTACCCTCGGGGTGTGAGGTGGCCACTGCATCATGAACAGGAAGTGGGCAACTGGGGATGGGACCCCTGCCAGGAATAGCAGATTCCCGGACGCTGAGGGAGGCGGAGGGACTGCCTGGCCTTGCTCGACTGCCTGGTGGAGGGATGCTCTTTATCCCTGTGAGGAGGTCATTAATGTATTCCCAGTTTATAACAGCAGAAACTGAGGTCCAGAGAGGTTCAGGGCGAGGCCGCAGCCCCCCACTTCCCATGCGGTTGTGCTGGGACTCAGGCCATGGCCTTTGGACTCAAAGCTCCTTGCCCAGAGCACACTGGTCTGGATGAATCCTGAGTGTCCCTCAGCTCTGACAACGTCTGAATTTTTTCACTGTGGGGCTTCATTCTGCAGTAAACTAGCCTCTTCCTGAAGATGAGTGCCGTAGATAAGTAATTGAACAGTGACTCAGCATACAACAGGCAAATAAGGTCACTGCTGTTTTCCATAGTGATACATTTATTTAATTTAAAGGACTATTTTTACTCTGAGATTATGTTCTTCCTTCCCTGTTTGGCATTGCTTCATTTTATGAAATGGCCATGAGGGAAGATGATCGTTGGTTTTGTTAGTATCTGTATTTGCCAAGGTAAAAGGTTGACTAGCCTGTGCAGATGTCTGCCTATCTATTATCTCTATCTATCTATCTATCTATCTATCTATCTATCTATCTATCATCTATCATCTATCTATCTATCATCCACATTTATTTAGCTATCATCTATCATCTAAATTCTAATGGCCCATGAAATCCCCCAAATGGGAACTTTTAACTTAGTTTACTTACTGCCCTGGCCAGGTGGCTCAGTCAGTTGGAGCGTCCTCACATATACCAAAAGGTTGTGGGTTCGATTCCCAGTCAGGATACAAATGTAGGTTGTGGGTTTGATCCCAGGTTGGGGCATGTAGGAGAGGCAGCTGATAGATGTTTCTCTCTCACATTGATGTCTCTTCCTCCAAGCATGTCTTCAGGTGAGGATTAAATAAATAAATAACATTTAAAAATAGAATTGGTTTTTAAAATGCCTCTCTCTCTTAAAAGAAAAAAAAAATCAATGAAAAACATGCCCTCGGGTGTCAGGTGAGGATTGAAAATAAACCTAGGGGACCAGGAAGAGGTGTGCCCGTGGGATAGTGAATGGCAGGCAGGGTGTGGCCATGGAATGAACACTGTACTGGGAAGAATCACTCCTTCACAGGCCCGGCAAGCACTTAACTTACTTGCAGTGCCTGCATGCGACAGAAAGATCTGGAAAGATTGTGTTTCAACCCAGTTTGCCTTTCTGAGCTCTGGGACTTGGGGCAGGTTACTTACCACTCTGAGGCTTGCTAGCGCCACGCAGGAGATACGGATAACAGAGTATCTGTCTCCCAGGGGTGGGGTGACTATCATCTCTCACACAACCCTGCTGAGTGTGTGACACATCCCAGGCGTCTAAGTGAAGGCCCTGTTGCTAATAAAATTATTGTCTTTCTTGGTCCCTATTTCCTCATTGGTCTCTCGAAGAGGTTGGGCTGAGAGACTTCTAAAGCTGCTTTAGATAGGCCCACGGGTGGTGAATCACAGGTGAATTCTGAGAATGCAGGCTCCCTGGAAATCACCCCCTGGGGCCGTATGTGTCTTATAACTTTTTATTAAAACCCTAAAAGAGTCTATATTTTTCTGATACGAGGGATTCTCAACAGGGCACTACTGATGTCTGGGCCAATAACTCTGTGGTGGGCACTGTCCTGTCATTGTAGGGTAGTTAGTAACATTCTGGGCTCTACCCACCTTTTAGCAGCGGTTCCCCGCTTCAGTCATGATAATGGAAAACATCTCCAGGCACTGCCAAGTGCCCCTGGGGGGCAAAACCAAGCTGGTGAAGAACCAGTGCTGAAGGTTGGCCTTCCCTCCCTCCCTCCCATCTTTCCTCCCTCCCATCCTCCTCGCTTGCAAACTGCCTCAGGGCCAAGGCTGAGTTTACTCACCTCCACCCAACAGTGACCCAGGGTGCACAGCCTGGCCCTGCTGGAGGATTTGGCCTTGACGCTGCCGCTCTGTGAGGGACCTGGCAACACCTGGGAGCTGGTCCCTTGGGAAGAGCCATGCTTTCGGGTTTGGATTAAGTTTTGGGGCCTTGGGTTGAATGGGTCCCTAGTCACCTGCAGTGGGCTCAGCTGTCCACCCAGAACCTCAGCATGTGACCCTAACTTGGAATAAGGGTCTCTGCAGGTGTAATTAAGGTAAGGATCTCCAGGTGAGAGACAGTGGAAGGCCAGAGATGCGGGGCCCCCTGGACTACCCACAGATTTGAATGTTGGCTCAGCCCTTTGGGCATCAATTTCCAAAGGGAGAATAGGTCCTACTCCCCTGGAGGCCACATTTGGAGAGTCAGGAGGCAGATCAGTGGGTGGGACTTATTTGTCGCACACAGCTAGGAATGGGCACCTGCAGCTGGTGGGCTGGTCTGGAACTATGCAGCCATAGGTAGGAAAGAATGACAATTTCTTCACAGAAAACCATGCAGGGATCTCCAAACAGGAGGCTGACCAAGACAAGCCAGACACATTTTCATTTACATAAAATGAGATTTCATTTAAATAAACTTCAAAACCTATTAGATGATTGATGCTATTGGAGGTTAGGATTGTAGTTACCCTTGGTGGGTGGGGCAGTGTCTGAAAGCAGGGGTGCATAGAGACTTTTGGGGTGCAGGTTCTGAGTATTGATTTGTTAGTAGCTGGTGACATGGGTGTGTCCTATTTGAGCTGCAGAGTTTTTTTTTTTTTAAATATATTTTATTGATTTTTTACAGAGAGGAAGGGAGAGAGATAGAGAGTTAGAAACATCGATGAGAGAGAAACATCGATCAGCTGCCTCCCGCACATCTCCCACTGGGGATGTGCCCGCAACCCAGGTACATGCCCCCGACCGGAATCGAACCTGGGACCCTTCAGTCCGCAGGCCGACGCTCTATCCACTGAGCCAAACCGGTTTCGGCGAGCTGCAGAGTTTTAATTGACTGCTTTCCTGTCTGTATGTTAAACATCAATACAATGTTTAAACAAAGATAATTGAAGGATATGACTTCATGCAATATGTCCCTTTCTTTAGACCCTGACTTGAACAAACCAATGGTACAAAGACATTTTGGGATATATTTTGGGAATTTTGAATATGGATTGGGTATTGGATGACATTAAGGATTTAAAATTTGTATTCAGTATGATAATAATATTGCAGACACATAAGAAAACATCTTTATAAATATTGAGAGGCATCTTGAAACAACATATAAGGATGACATATTGTGATGCTATGCTGCACATGAAAATACGAAACTTTGAATCATATATGACAAAATAAAATTATTAAATATAGATGATGAATGTATGGAAGTTCACTATATTGCTATCTCTACCATTATGCATGTTTGCAAATGTTTATAATAAATTAGAGGCTGAATATACAAATAGATGATGGCCAAACTATATATAAAAATAGGACTCTGACCCACAATTTGCAGCAACCAGCCCAGGAAACCAACTCCTACTCTATAGACACCAGAGCAGGAAGCCAGCCTCTGTCTATAGTCAGATGTGTAGGAAGCCAAGCTGCTGTCCATAGTCAGACCTGTAGGAAGCCAGGCTCTGTCCATAGTCAGACCTGTAGGAAGCCAGGCTCTGTCCATAGTCAGACCTGTAGGAAGCCAGGCTCTGTCCATACTCAGACCTGTAGGAAGCCAGGCTCTGTCCATAGTCAGACCTGTAGGAAGTCAGCTCTGTCCATAGTCAGACCTGTAGGAAGTCAGGCTGCTGCCTGTAGTCAGACCTGTGGGAAGCCAGGCTGCTATCTGTAGGTAAGACCTGTAGGAAGCCAGGCTGTTGTCTGTAGGTAAGACCTGTGGGAAGCCAGGCTGCTGTCTGTAGGTAAGACCTGTGGGAAGCCAGGCTGCTGTCTGTAGGTAAGACCTGTGGGAAGCCAGGCTGCTGTCTGTAGGTAAGACCTGTGGGAAGCCAGGCTGCTGTCTGTAGGTAAGACCTGTGGGAAGCCAGGCTGCTGTCTGTAGGTAAGACCTGTGGGAAGCCAGGCTGCTGTCTGTAGGTAAGACCTGTGGGAAGCCAGGCTGCTGTCTGTAGGTAAGACCTGTGGGAAGCCAGGCTGCTGTCTGTAGGTAAGACCTGTGGGAAGCCAGGCTGCTGTCTGTAGGTAAGACCTGTGGGAAGCCAGGCTGCTGTCTGTAGGTAAGACCTGTGGGAAGCCAGGCTGCTGTCTGTAGGTAAGACCTGTGGGAAATCAGGCTGCTGCCTGTAGTCAGACCTGTAGGAAGCCAGGCTCTGTCCGTAGTCAGACCTGTAGGAAGCCAGGCTGCTGCCTGTAGTCAGACCTGTGGGAAGCCAGGCTGCTGCCTGTGGTCAGACCTGTGGGAAGCCAGGCTGCTGTCTCTGGCAACCAGTCCAGCAAGCTAAACGGTAACCCAGGACAACTAACTTTTGACAAATGCACCAAAGCAATTCAATGGGGAAGGGAAAGTCATTTCAGCAAATGGTGCTAGAACGACGGGATGTTCACATGGGAAGAAATGGGACAAGTCCACCTCACGCGACCAGCAAATATTAATCAAGACGAATCACAGACATGGCTTGAACATAAATGCAAAACTATAAAAGTCTTAGAAGAAAATACAGGAAAATATCCTCGTGACCTGGTGGCAGGCAAAATTCCTTAGACAGGACAGAGAAGGCAATAACCAAGAAAAAAAATCAATAATTTAGATTTCAGCATTATTGAAAACTGCTCATTAAAAGTGACTAAGAAGAAAATGAATAGGCAAGCTATGGACTGGGAGGAAATTTTTGCAAAATATGTATTTGTTAAAGGATTTGTATCTGGAATGTATAAGAACTACTACATTTGATGAATAAGAACACTAACAGCCTAATTTAAGAAATGTGCAAAATGGACAAGCCCATTTCAAAGGAAGACAAAGAAATGAACAAGAAAAAGTGCTTGAAATAGATACTCAACAGAAAAAATGCAAATTAAAACTACAATGAGATATAGCCGCTCATTCACTGGAATAACTAAAATTTAAAATCTCATAATACCAAACAGTGAGCTGTGGTACGAGAGCTCTCGTGCACTCCTGGTGGGGATGTAAAATGGCAGAGCCACTTTGGGAAAAGGTTGGTAGTTTCTTATGAAGTTAAACACCCATCTACCCATTAATCCTGCAATTCCACTACTAGATTTTTTTTATCCATGAGAAATGAAAACCCATGTCCACTAAAGACTAGTTTAAGTGTTCATAGCAGCTTTACCCATAATAACCCCAACCAGAAAACAACCCGCATGTCCATGTGCAAAAGAAAAACAGTGCAATTCGGATATTACTAAGCCACAAAAAGGAGCTCATTTCAGACACATGGATGAGTCTCATGCTGGGTGAAAGAAGTCAGACATACAAGAGTACATATATTAACTAGATGCCTGATGCATGAAATTCGTGCGAGAGGCTTGGCCCTTGTAGCCACGGCACCTTGCCTCGGCCCTCACAGCCCCGGATTTGTCTGGAAAGGTTGTCCGGAAGGTTGTTTGACTGTCTGGTCTAATTAGCATATTATGCTTTTATTATTATAGATGTTTCCATTTATACAACATTCTAGAACCTTCTAAGAACTAATCTAAAATGACAAAACTCAAAACAGTGGTTGTAATGTGGGGAAGAACTCACTGGGATTTTCTGAGGTGAGTGAAAATGTTCTATTTCCTGATATTGATGTGGGATACATGGAGGAGCTATTTGTCAGTGTGAAACACTAAAATTTGTGCATTTCTATGGGTGTAAATTACACCCCAGAAAAAATAACTGTAAAAGTCTTAATAGTCGGGTGGGTCAGGGTGGGGAGCAGTTGGAAGTATAGCTACACCAAGATGGCAGAATATTGATAATGGTTGAAGCCATATGATGAAACATGGGGATCCAGGGTAGGGGTGTGGTCATGGAACATCTTACACCAGAAAAGGAAAATAAGGGTATGGGTAGGGGTGAAGTGACCTCAGAATAAGGTTGAGACATTAAAGGGAAATCTGTAGGGTGAGGAGTCACCTGGCTCTTATGGGAAAGACTAACTGATTCTGAGGAGATTCTTCAAGGAAAGAGACGCATCTTGGAGAAATTGGGAATTGGGGACAGAGGATAAAAGATGGAGATGGAGATAGAGATGGGGATGGGGATGGGGATGGGATGGAGGTGGAGATGAAGATAGAGGTAGAGATTGAGATGGAGGTGGGGTGGAGAAGGGGATAGGTTTGGGGATGAGGATGGGGATGGAGATAGAGATGGAGATGGAAATGGAGGTGGGAATGGAGATGGATGAAGATGGAAATGGACAGAGGAGAGAGGGAGGCAGAGAGGGAGAAAAGAGGGGCAAGAATGACAAGAATTTTACCTTTTCTATCTTGAATCTGGACAGATTCCATCCCTTGAAGGAAAACACAGACTTTCAGGGAGCCAGAGGGGCCTGGACAGAGCAAAGACTGGTAGGCAAAGAAACACATCCAAAGGGAGGAACCCATAGAACTGTCCCTTAATCTTGTTATCACTGGTCTACGTATCTGTGTATTTGTAATTGCCAGCTTACTTGGAGAGTCTACCTACTTATATGGGTTCAGTGTTTGTGCGTACCTGTGTTCCCAGGTCGCCATTCTGCTCCCAGCTAAGAGCATGCACCAGCACGGCCACAGACACTTGTCAAGCAACGCCTGTGTGCCATCCCTCTGCTGGGCACGGACTCACAGGCCGCCCAGACGTGTCCTTCTCCACAGGGGAGCTCAAGGCGTGCACACGTCCTCGCTCAGCCACATTCACTCACCCACTGGGGTCTCTGAGAAATGAGGCGATGAGATGTCTCAAATGAAAAAGGAGAGAGCTGGCAGGGAAACTGGCTTTTGCTCACGCACTCATGTATTCATCCTCCAACACAGGGTCTGGTGGTGTGTGGAGCATGCAAGCTGGGGAGCCACAGTGAGTGTCCGAGATAACGAGGAGGGAATACTTTTCCCTCTGGTAGATTCTTGAGTGTCTGAAAGGCACCACTTCATGGAAATGGCAGTTGGAAGTGCAGTGAGTGAACTATTGCCCTAGAGGTGACCGTATGTGCCTGGACCGTATGTGTCCTCACAGGACCAGAAGCCCTTGTTCCCTCCCAGACTCCTCGAGGGGCTGGGCTGGGCTGGGCTGGCCTCCCCGGCTTTCCACGCTCTCCAGTAGGCAGCTCCGTGCCTTTCTGAGGCCAGGACTCAGCAAACACTTGTTAAATGAGTCAATAACCAGGGGAGCTGTGGCAGGAGGGCTCACCATTGCCACGGTCAGCGCCATCTCTCCTGTTTCTTCTCACCCAGTTGTCCACGATGCCCTTTGTTCTCGAGTGAGGGTGGTAGGACGGGACAGGCTAATGAGGGGGCGTGAGAGGCAGCTGCAAGGAGCCAGGAGGGACCCGCTGGCCAGCCCCCTCCTCCTCCCCTCCTTGGCCTCTAATGGACTGACATCTCGCCCAGACTGGCTGCCTCTGGCTGAAGTTCTCAAAGTCTCCAACTACCCGAGCAGCCCCTCATGAGCAGAAGACACAGTGTACTGGGGAGAGTTGACATGCCCCACAATAACAATAACTGCCACTTGTCAGACTCTTATTATGGGCTGGGAGCCATGCTTCCTGCTCTTTCCGCGTGGCCTCGTCTAATCTTTAGGCGCCGAGGAAGGGAGCGTTAGTACCCCATTTTGCAGGCTTGGAAACTGAGGATCAGAGAGGTTAAGTGACTTGCCCAGAGTTACTCAGCAGGTGAGCAGCAAGCCAGGATCTGAGGGGAGTTTTGGAGCCTGTCTGTTCCAGTTTATCCTGCTCGCCTGTGGGACGGTTTTGATTTTCTTTTCAAATCAAAGAAAATGGAGAACACACTTGAGCCAGGCCCTGGCCGTGGCCAGAATGGCAGGCGTGGCTGCCTTGGGTGGGGTTAGGCCTCGCGCTGCTGCGTGGAGCTGCTGAAGACGCGAGGGCTGACGCTGCAGCCTGGAGCTGACGCCAGGGGAGCAGCAGGCCTGGGCCTGAGCGGCCTGAGTGCCTCCATCATCCAGTGGAGCGCACAGTGCCCGACACAGCAGCCCCTTCACGTGGCGCATCTCTGTGACCCTCAGAGCTCTAAGAGGGCGGTCTTCTTACGATCGTTCTCATTTCCCAGATAAGGAAACTGAGGCTCAGAGCAGCCGGACCCCAAGTCCTGGGCTTTTACACACCATGTCTACCATGCTCTCTCAAGGGTGGAGCTCTGCCTTCCCTCTCTTTTTATCCACTCCCTCCTTTCTAGCGTCCTGCCACTCCCTGTCTGCACATCTTGAGCTCATCCCCCCTTGAATCTGATGAAACACCATCAGTATTAACAGGTTGCTGGATTTGGCCAATAAAATGACAAAATGCCCAGTTAAATTTGTGTTTCAGATAAACAGCGAATGCTTTTCTCATGTGAGAACATTCCAAATAAAGCCCGGGACACACTTAGGTTAAAGCTTATTTGTTGTTTCTGAGAAATTCCCATTTAACTGGCATCCCTGTCATGTCTCTGGCGGCCCGGTATCGGAGCGTCCCTGCTGTGCTGGGGCCGGTGTTATCTGCCCCTTCCAAGCGTCCCGCCCCGATAGCGGCCGCTCTATTCTGGGAATTGCAAGGACTGGAGCAGGGGGGTGGGGGGTACACCCTGCTCCCCAGGTCAGCTGCTGGAGAAGGCAGGGTGGCCACAGATGCAGGGGTGGAGGTCACATGACTTATTATTCCTGAGGGAGACCCAAGGTCGTTTGGTTTTAATTCCTGAGATGTCCCGGCGGAGTCCCTATAGCGCCCTGCAAGCTGTCACAGCTGGTGTCTGCCTTGCCCTCAACAGGACACACAGTGACCGCCGCTCTCTGATAAAGGTGAGTGGGGCCCGGTGCCTGTGCTGATAAAACAGAGGCCAGGGCATTTCTGAATACACTGCCTGGCACCAGGGCACAGCCACCATCTGCCACCTGCTCACAGACCTTCTTGGAAGCGCCTTCTCCAAAGGCCGCGCCCAGGCCCTGCCTGGCAACGAGGTGGGAAACCAGCTCAGGTGACGACATCTGCTCCACCGGGGTCTGGTCCCAGCACGCTCACCCTGCATGTGTGTCTATGCTCCTGCCCGTCTCCCTTTCTGCCATGGAGATGCCCCAGCCAGCCCTGCACTTTGTTCTCCTGGCGCCACCCGGGCGCCTGGCACCTGCAGCGGGAGGGTGGGCAGATGCTGAGGCCGAGATGGGATGCCCAGGAGGCTGTCCCGGTCTCAGGCCCGCCGTGTACTCTGGGGTCTGAGGGTGATCTTGCTTGTCAGCGTCTGCCTGTTTTGCTCCTGCCTCTGACCAGGTTTGGGAATGTGTTCCCTGCCCAGCTCGGCCCCCAGTGCCGGCAGCCAAGGGTGGAGGCTGGATGCCACACCACCCTGCTCCCCTCTGCCAGGTGCACAGCCGGGCAGCCCCTCCCCTGCCACCGCTCTGCCCAGACTCTCACTGGGCGGGCAGTCCCTTCTGCCCGCTGGCAGCCACTCACCCCTCCCAGGGCCCCTCTCCGCGGCCTGTCATTCACTTTGCCTTCCGACTCCGGTTCAAAGACAACACATTCTAAAGCAAAGTGAACACCAGTTTCCTGTGGGATGTGGGAGGAAGGGCAGAGGGGCGAAGCTCTCATTACTTACTGTCCTGCTGTCCCCGGGGAGGGTGGGGGACCTGGGAGTCGCACGCGGCTTGCACGGGGAGGAAGCCAGCAATGAGTTTCTGTTCAAGTTCTTCATCCCAGGCGAGCAAGCCTCCCTGGGCTGGCCCAGGAGCCGGTGTGCAGCCAGTCCAGCCACTGAGCGGGCTCCAGCGGGGATGAGCTCACCAGGATATGGGCTAATGGCTTAACCCTTTGCGGGCGGCTGGCACGGGCACCAGGGATGTGGCTGCGCTCAGCTCTGCTCAGCCACTCTCAGATGAATCTTGTGAAAAATTAATGAAGCGTCTCTGCAGTGTGTCTTCGAGTTTTGGGGAGTGCGCATCAGGGCGATGCCTGCAGGCCTGCTTCTCTTGACTGGGCTCAGAGGCCGGGGGACCCGGAGCCTCGGGTCAGTGGAGTGTGTGGTGGGGATGGTGGGGATGGTGGGGCAGGGGTGGGTACCTCAGAGGCTCTGCAGCACTGCCCAGATGGCCTTGACAATGGGGTCAGGAGCTCTGCTTGTTCTGGATGTTGGAGAGGACAGTGTAGATGTATTAAACATCTTGGTTCCCAGGTGGCAACCCCGGGAACTTCCCAATGTGATAGGTGGGCACCACATGTGACAAATACCGGGGGTCCACAGCAGAAGGTAAGGTGAGCGCACAGGGCCCCTCACACCCCACGTTCAGACAGCTCTGACCTGGGCACAGCGCATGCTCACCCTTGCTTCTCCCACTCATCCTGATTTCCCCCGTGGGGTTTCATATCAGGGTGATAGAGAATAAGGTCATCGCTGCACCGGTGGGGAAGGGATTCCCATCTCTATGAACCGTTCTCCAACTGTGCTTGTAGAGCTGCGTGCGAGGTGTTGGTTGCCCATTCTCAAGATGCTGATGGGTACCCTGAAGCCAACAAAATTGTCCAAGATCCTGCACCAGCTGGCCCTGCCCTTCTCCATGGTAACTGGGGAAAGGGAGGAGCTGTGGCTGCTCACTGGCTGTGAGCCACGGGCGAGGGAGGTCCTGGCCGTGGGGACAGTCATTGGGGGCTTCCCTGTGGTCTGTAGGGGAGGCTCCCCAAGGAGTCATTAGGGAACCAGGGACTAAGGAGGGAGAGAGCTCCTTCCATCTCTGGCATCTTGATTTCCGTGTCTATGAAACAAACAGGAAATTTCCAGGCTGGGAAGGCTCTGCAGAGGTTGATGTGTGATAAATGGCCAGAGAAGCAGACAGCTAACAGGGCTGGCCTGTCCACTGAGCTGCCGCGAGGGGTCAAGCTGAGTGGTTTTCCTGTGTCCTCCTCTGTGAAAGCGGAGCCTGAGCCACCTCCGCTCAGGGGGCTCGAGTCCAGAGACTATGGCCGGAAGCTTTGAAAATGTTGCTTGCTTTGCTGTGGGTGCCTCAGCCTTTATGCTCACTCAGTTTGTTGAACCGATGGGTTGGTTTGTGAAGGAGCCTGGGGTGAATTATTTTGCAATGCAAATAGTCAAATCATTTCTTTTCTCCTCAGTTTAGACTTCTGTGCTTTCCCCACTCTGCAGGGTGTGGCAGGGTGGTCTAGAAGTAGCCATCAATGAGACAAAGCCTTATGCAGCACTTCCTCTAGGGCCTGCACTAGTCCAAGCACTTTATATGCATAACTGGAGGCCCAGTGCATGAAATTCATGTACAGGTAGGGTCCCTAGTGGCTGTCAGCTAGGGCCTCCCTTTGTACCCTCCTTAGCCTGGTGCTGCCGGCTCACCTGCTCCACCATCCCGCCACAGTCCCGCTCTCATCAGGGCCCATCGGGCCCGCAGCCCCTCCACTGCCACCTGCTGCCAGCGCTGCATTGCCAATGCCCACCGTGTTCCGCACTGCCCCCTGGTGGTCAGTGCACATTGAACTCACAGTCGGTCGAACTCCTGCCCGTGGGGACAATTTGCATATTAGCCTTTTATTATATAGGATCCTTCATTCATTCCCCCGGAAACCCTATGAGATGGGTATGTGAGGTAGATTGCTATCCTCATATTTGGTTTGAAACAAATTAACTTCTCTGAGCCTTATTAAAATGAAGGGTTTTTTTTAAATGAGGATAGTAAGTGCTTAATGAGTGTACTTATACTGTATATATTATATATTGTATGTAAATCACTGCACTGGTGGGGAAGTGACCCTTCATATCCAGTTTTTGTGAGTTCAGCCAACCACAGATGAAAAATATTTTGAAAAGGCGCACTGTTGCTGGCATGTGCTGTGCAGAGCTAGGCCCACGATGGTTGCATCTGTGCTGAACATGTACAGACATCTTTCTTGCCCTTATACCCTAAGCAATGTAGTATACCAACTATGTATGTAGCATTTGCATTGTGTTAAGTTTTCTAAGTAATCTAGAGATGGTTAAAGTATACAGGAGAGTGTGCATAGGTTACATGCAAATACTGCACCATTTTATATAAAAAACTCGAGCATCCGAGGGTCCTGGAACCAATCTCCTGAGGGCACTGAGGCACAACTATATATATAGTGTATATATGTATGCATGTATTATACATGTACACATGTACACATGTGTGTATATATGTACACATATAAATATATATGCAAAGTAGGGGGGTTGGGGCCCAGGAGAAAGTGTCCAGGGTAGAAGCTTTCCGGCTTCTCCCCAACAGGACAGAGCAGGGGGCATGAGAAGCCAGCTGGGTCCCTGGGCAGGCAGTGGACTCTGAATGTCCTGGGAAGAGGGGCTGCTGCTGCAATGGGGTTATTGAAGTGAGCAAGCATGAGGACTGCCTGGGGGAGGCTCCCGGCCTCTTATTCAGAGTGCCACAGCCTCTCCAGTTCACCTCTGCTCCCCTGACCCGCTAGCCCAATGTGTCACACCCCGATGGAAGGACTGGGTGACCAGCCATCTGGGTTAGCCCACGACAGACCGGTTTCCTGGGACATGACACAGGGCTTTTGGTGCTAAAACCAGGTCAGTTCCAAGTGAACCCAGGGGAACTGGCTACCTTCATAAAAACTGTGGGGCATCCACACCTCTGCATACCAGCTCTCTGCCTGGAGTGCCCTTTCTGCTCTCTTCGTGCCTCGCTGACCCGCCCGATCATGCCTCCTGCCTTCTGCACCCTCTGCTGGGCCGGCTGGGTTCAATGGTCCTCCCTGGGCGGTTTGGTTGTTGTTCTGCTCTATTACACTTCCTAATGATTGTCTGCCCCGAAAAAAAAAATTTAATCAACCTTCATGTAACCACAATCCAGCTTCAATAATTATCAATGCTTATTCTTTTTCATTTGTCTCCCCCCTGCACCCTGCAGTACATTTTTATATTTTAGTATTTTAAAGTGTCAACCAATGGTCATTGGTGCCAATTCAATGCCAAGAGAAAGCCCCAATTTGGGTTGTGATGAAGAAGGAGATTTTACTTGGTGCCCAGCTCAACAGTAATACAGCTCAGCTGTGGAAACAGCTCTGGGCCAGGCCCCTCTCTGGCTAAACAGCCTTGCTCTGCTCTTTGGTGGTCTCCTTCACTCTGCCCGGGTAGTTTCGGCTCAGCCAGGGAGATGCAGACTTCCTTCTTTGGTGAAAAGGGACAATATGCTCCGCTAGCCAGAGGGGAGCTGGCTGATATGGACAGAAGTCTCTGGCCCTGATCCCTGATTGGTCTGTCCTCATGCATATGAGGGCTCCAAATCCTTGCAGTTTGATTGACCCAAAAGGCACTGGCCTGATTGGTTAGAATAGAGCCACTCTGATTGGCCAGAACTGCATAGCTCTGATTGCATGGGGAAAGCTTCAATACCATTGGTTGAAATAGGATTCCAGGAAACCTTTATAAGGACTGGCTCAGATGGCAGAAACAGAGCACAAGCAGGGAATATAACACAAAGGCCAGTGGTTCAGTGCAGAGACAGGCAATACAATGCAGGCTTCTCTGTGAAGTGCAGTTTTCAGGAGAGGTCCCTGTGCAAAAATGGCTGCTAGGCTCTGTTTTTAAAAATTTGAGCCCAGTTAGCCACCAGGGGTCCTTCTTAGTAGGTGTCTTTTTCTTCTTCTTCTTCTTCTCAGAGTTCACAAAAGCAAACCCCCAAACACGAGATGTTTAGCTCAACCTTGCAAGTGAAGGTTGAGCTAACAGATAAGGACTCCCTTCTTCTCTTTTTGGAAAAAGCAACCACAGCCCCATATAACCATCGTAATCGTCACACATGAGTCACATGTTCCTGATTGTCTCAAGGTTTCCATAAAACAGGATCCTCACAAGTACTAGCCCTTCCTCCTAGTAGCCACATTTAAGTTTCATTTCACCTGTGGTAGCCACTTCCTCCACTGCTCACACTATTTAGTCGTGGATAATGCCTTAGAACATTCTGGACTTGGATGGCTGCTTCCCACATGATGAACTTGGTTGTCTGCTTCCTCATGGATCATTTTACATTTTGCTCTCTTCAGCAAGGACCTTGTTGTGCCTGGATTTCCACTGGAGCCTGGGATTCTAGGTCAGGGCCTTGGCCCAGAAGAGGTGCCCAGTTGATGTGGAATGAGTGGCCAAGTGAACATTCGCCAGCTTCCTTACAATTAGCTACCTTTTGACTGCATGCCATTTGGTCCTCAGGATAGCCCCATGACACAGGCAGGGCCACACTTTGTATATGCTTCTCAGTTGTGCTGCTGGGACAGGTCACTAGGACTAAAGACTTACATGCAGGGATCATGCCTGTCTTCCCCTCTCTGCCTCCAACATCTAGTCATGGGGATTCTCATACAGGGACTCTCAGATGAACTGTAGATCTCCGAGTCCTCTTCAGAGGAGGTCTCCCTGAGCAGGAGTTTCCACAGGGCCCTGGGTATCTCTTCCCAAGGCCAGTCCTAACTGTGAAGAGGGGGTCTGGGCCTGGGTACCAGCAAGGGAGCAAGCAGAGGTGTTGCTTTTGGCTGTGGGGCTACACATCTAATGAAGAGGTGTTTATATTGACATGCTTGTCTTTCATGCTGTTTTCTCCAATGCCTTTTTGTCATAGCCTAAAAAATGCCATTGGCAGCTTATTGTCTGAAAAAACAACAACACAAAAACAAAACAAAATACAAACACCATCAACAACCAAAACAAAACAGAAATCACAAAACCCCCAAAACACCACCACCCTTGGAGAATGTGTTCAGAGTGAACATATTGCTTCCACCCCAATGACGCTTCTGTCCCAGGCTGTGCCCAAGGGCAGAGCTCGCCACAGAGACAGAAGTAAGGGAGGCAGGCTTGGAGGGGAGGGCTCAGCTCCTGTGGATCTGGTGGATGTGGGAGAAAGGAGGCCCCTTGGTCCAAAAGCTCATAGGCTCCTTCTAAGGCAGATGAGAAGCGTTTGTTTCCATGGCCCAAGAGAGTCATGCAAAGCAATTATTCAAATCAGCAGCCCCAGGGAGGAGCCATGACCGGCCACCTGCTCTTCTCCCCTGTTAATCTTTGTCTCCTTCCTTTCCCATCAAGGAGGGGTGTCATGACCAAGGAGATGGGGCTCTCCGGCCCTAAGTGTCTCCTTGCGTGTTCATCTTGAGAAACTCAGTTATGTAAAGGCTTCTCCCTAGCCCTTCTCTCTGTCTGGGTCAAGCATCTTCTCTCCAAGCCACATGGGTCCAAAGCTATGTCTTTATGGCCATTTCCTCCAGCCACCTCTATCTTTGTTTTTCCCTTTCTTCTTGTCTCTCCTGATGAGCTTTTGTCTTGTCTCTGTCTATCTTCTTCCTTGTCTACTGGTGCCTCACATACATGACAGCTCTCAAGATGTCCTAATTTCCCTGGGGGACATGCAAGGAGTACTGCCCTTTTCTGTCATCCTACATATTAATTGAGCAGATGGTGTAGAGATGGCAGCCGGGCTGGGTCCTGCGTGGGGAATGGGGAATTTTATAATGGGGTGGGGGTGGGAGATGGGGGAGCTCGGGGCATGAAGGATGAAGGGACTGGTAGAGTTTACAAGAACAGGTCAGAGTGGAATAGGGGAGGAAGGAACACCTCTTTGATATTCCCAGGGCGAGCAATACCTGTCAGCACCTGCTCTCCTTTTCGGGTGGTCTGTGTCCTTCAAAGGAGCTGGACAGGGTCAGTTCAGGACCCAACTGCTTGGGCAAGGGGTGTGGTCACAGGGCACAGGTGGCCTGCTCCTTGGATGCGGCTGCCACCTAGTGGTAAAATGTAGGTAGTGTTGCTATCTGAAGTTTACTTCAATTATTCCTCAGTGCTCCTTGCCCAATAATCAGTCTCAGGCCTGATAATTAACACTGGACTTTAAGATGGAAAAGTCAACTTCACAATGTTTTCTGATTAGTAAAATCTCACAAAAAATAGTCACCCCAGTTTCAAAATTTCAAGGAAATAAGATTATATTTTGAATAATTTAAAAGATTCGTGACCTAGATTGGTAGCTGGGATGAAGGGAGAGGCTTCCTAAAGAAGGGATGGCAAAGATCAGCCTTGAAAGAAAAATAAGAGCCAGGAAAAAATATGATGGAGGGAATAGAGGTTTCGTTGGTGGTGATGGTGGTGGTAGTGGTGGAGATGGTGGTGGTGGTAGTGGTGGTTATGGTGGTGGTAGTGGTGGAGATGGTGGTGGTAGTGGTGGTGATGGTGGTGGTGGAGATGGTGGTGATGGTAGTAGTGGTGGAGATGGTGGTGGAGATGGTGGTGGAGGTGGTGGTGGTGATAGTGGTGGTGGTGGTGGAGATGGTGGAGATGGTGGAGATGGTTGGGGGGGTTATGTTGGTTTAAGAGGCAAAGTTGGTGATGGTGCTGTTGATCAAGAGTCAGGAAAACAGAAACTTCAGTTTCTCCTTTAATGGTTTCCAAAGCATTTATGTGTAAATATAAGGAATCCAACTTAATAGCACTAGCATTATAGACTTTAGAACTGGAAGAAATTGCAGAGATATTATATCTAATGTGTTTAAGCAATTTTTCTGTTACTATGTATACCGAGTTCCGGTTTTTCTTAGTAAAAATGCAGAGCCTTCCTGTGCCTTGGGCAATTAGGATGGAGCCTGGGTGAAGTCTAGTGTGGAGCTGTAACAGCCTGCCCAAGGGACGCCCAGCCTCGGTTGGTTCCCTCATCTGACCTCATCACACATGAAGAACCAGATTTCCTTCTTTTTCCTTCCTTCCTTCCTTCCTTCCTTCCTTCCTTCCTTCCTTCCTGCCCTCCTTCCATCCTCCCTCCCTCCCTCCCTCCCTCCCTGTTTTGCTTCTTTCCTTTACTTTTATTTATTTTTTAATTGACAAACTGCTGAATCTACCTGCTATCTGCCAGGCTGGGCACGCTGGTGATTCACATGTGAATAAGATTCTATTCCTGTCCTCAGGAGCTGGCAGGTGAGTAGGTGTGAACAACTGTCAACAGAAGGTCAGGTACCAGGAGGATCTAGATACGGGCTGCAGCTACCCCCAAGGCTGGGTCTCCTTGTCTGGTCAGCCTCCCTATCCCCCCGGGGGAGTCCGTGCAGGGGGATTGGAAGACCTCCCCGTGGCCGCTTCCTCTTCCTTTTTGCAGTCCAGGCTCCTGTCAAGCACTCTCCTCAGACCCCCCGGGAACTTGGCTCCGGCCGCCCTGCCCCTCCATGGTTCCCTGCAGCCCCTGCCCCACTCGGCTCTCCCGGCCGCCCTCATGTCAGGAGGCTGCCAGGATGCCCTGCTATGGGGACACTGGGGAGTATGTGCTAAGCCTTAGCTAAGCCCCTGGCCCTGCATGCGCCAGCTGGTGGGCCCCCCTCTTTGCTCTTCACTCGCCACGCCAGCCTTTGCTAGCTGCTCCTTCCCCGGGGCCAGTCAGCTTCGCTCCTTCGCTTGGCTTGGCGCCTACGTATGCAAATTAATTGCCATCTTTGTTGGCAGTTAATTTGCATATTACCCTGATTAACCAATGAGAAGCGTAGCGGAGGTACGGTTAATTACCCTTTTTCTCTTTTATTAGATAGGATGAGATGCTGTAGGAACTTAATTCTTATGTCAAGCAGCCATTGATAAAATTGGTTGTTATATGTCAGTTTGCTTAAAGTTGCAGGACCTATCAATGACATTAAGTGAGGACTTGCTGTATTTTAAAATTACTACACCCTAAAAGAAAGGGGTGGCCATGAGATATAGTCCAGGCTAATGAAATACAGAGAAGACCTGTAGTGGGACTTCCAGATCTTCCTTGAAGGGTGGGCACACGTGCTTGTTTGCCCTCCCACCTTCCTCTCTGTGACTAGCTGTGAACAGGGCTGTTATTGCTGCAGTGGTGGTCCAGGGGCAATGGAGAGGCGGGAGGATGGAACAGCAGTAAAGACTGGAACAGAAACAAAAGGAGCTTGGATATTGCTGATACTGTGGAGACTACAATAGCCTGGACTTCCTATTTCTAGACTCGAGGATGGAAAAAATGAATCATTATCTGTTTTAAACCAGTGTATTTTGTGTGGGGGGGATGGGGTGGAGCAGGATGTGTCTCTGTTATAGCAGAATTGCTAATTGATGCAACTTACATATGCCAGGTGCTGCTCTAGGTACTGGAGAAAAACATTGGAATGAGAAAGGGTTCCTGTTCTCAAGTTCAACAGGGAGAAGTGCCGGGTAGCATGGGACAGAAAAGGGACAGTTCCTCATGCAAACAAACACGCAACACTCGAACAAGGTTACAGAAGAAACTCACCAAGTGGAATGGAGCCCATGGAGCCATGGTTTGGCCTATTATGGTGACTGCTTTATCTCTTGTACTTAGAACAGAACCAAGGGTATTCAAATAATAACATATTCAATGAATGAAATAGAGATAGAGCATGTTTTCACATGAAAAGAAACTTTCTGTAGAGAGAGGATGGTGATGGACTTCTTGGATTTCTAGGTGGGTTGAAAGACAAAGCAATGAGGCAGGGCACTTGGGAATCAGGCACCCAGGGACCCAGGAGGTGGAGGCAGGGTGGGCAGCACATCCTGCGCAGTCATCTTTGAAATCACTTTCAAAGCACACAGGCCTTATTGTGGCACTGATTACTGAAGGCCCTGAGTGCTCAATTTGGCTTGAAAACACCTCTCCCCAAAGACAGAGCAGCAATTAAAGAAGGCAGGGGAGAACAAAAACCCATTTAATTAATGAGGTCATTTGTTTTGTTGAGAATCTCACCAAGGCCTTTGAGGAGGGCCTTGCAGAGGATGATACCCCCACAGGAGGGACGTTTCTGTGTAGCCCATAGAGGCCCCATCAGGCTCTGCAATGCTGATTGCTGGTTTTAATTGACACTCACTTGTCCCTTCACACTAATTTCTATGTAGGCCTGTTTGGCTCCAGCTGTCCTCTCTGTTGAGGTTCTCGAATGGATTGCACAATTTCAGCCAGTGTTTGTGACATCCTAGCCCCCTGTCCTAAGAATAGTGATGAAATAAAAGAGCTGAGAGTAACTGGCCTGAGGCCAGCAGCTAGGGAGGGACACCTCTGGGATGTGAATATGGCTATCAGGGGCCCAAGTGTCTGCTGTACTAACGTGTCCCCGCTTACCCCAACTCCCCCAAATCACTGAAAGACAAAGCCTGCAGTTGGAATTGTCATGGAAGTACCAGTACGGCTAAAGGCCCAGGGCCAGGAGAGTTACTCCTGTGGCTGTCTTTTGTAACAAGTGCCCTGTGAGTTTTCAATAGAAAGTCAGCTAGGATAGAGAAGGAGGGTTTTTAAAGTAGTTCAGGACATTCAGAAGTACATGACCACCTTCTCTTCCTTCCAAAGCAAGCTTTTTGTTCAACCAATCGGCAGTATTCAGTGAAGCCTAGCACTGTACTAAGTACACTGTACTAAGCATAAATACACAGTGTAAGACACAGTCCCAGCCAATTTAAACATAGAATCTAAACATTTCTCAGGAATTACTCCACGGTTAAACAAGCAAAACTGGACTTAGTTGACAATATTGCAATGAACAGTCTTTAAAGCCAACATTTTAAAGAAAAACATTACACCTACACTTGTTGTGGTATGCAAGTTCTCGCAAGTAATATCAACTTCGTTATCAATAAACAAGGTTTACTTTTCTTAAAATTCACCCCTGTAATTTCAATAGATTTTTTTTAAAGGAACTTTAAAAGGTAAAGTAGTGAAAATGTGTAAAAATTTGGCCAACAGATGTCTGAGCAAAAGAGCTCGAGACTACTGAGAGAACCTAGCCCATCTCCAGGCCATTTTCATTAACATGTTGACAACATAAAGCATGTTTCCATATAAGACGTTACCACCATCCCGAAGAGGGAGTCAGTACCATGGACAGCGGTGTAGGCTAGACATTACCAGGAGGGCGAAATTTTGCACTAACTTAGAGGCAATAGATAACCAGGGGTTGGGGGAATTTTGTCCCCCAAATGAACCTCTTGATTCTCTCACAAACTCTCATAACTCACAGGTGTTAGCCCAAACCGGAAGTTGGATTGAGATACTGTACATGGTGATGATTCGTTCCCAGGAATGAGCAAACCTCCTGCTTTGAGAGCGTAGAACATTCAGCACAGAGCAGAGAAGCGAGAGCAGCAGCCTCAGGAGCCTGAAACCTGAGAGGGTGATGCAAGGACACAAACATGACTGTCACCTTGCTTTCTTTTCCAGACCCTTCACTCGACTGTGGCCCCAGCAAAGAGCTTTAGCCTCATGCTGGGTTACTACCCCAAATGGTCTCCATTTTGGCC